>NC_069386.1:22840000-23150555 GCF_027475565.1 Acinonyx jubatus
ATATATACGCAATGAATATTACTCAGCTATAAATAATAATGAAATCTTGCCATTTGCAATGAAATGAATGGAACTAGAGAGTATTATGCTAAGTGAAATATGTCTGTCAGAGAAAGACAAATACCATATGGTTTTTCTCAAATGTGTATGAAACAAAACAGATGAATATAGGGGGGAAGAAAGAGAGAGGCAAACCATGAAACAGACTTTTAACTATAGAGAACAGTGTCGCTGGTGAGAATGTGGGCAGGGGCATGGGTTAAATTTGTGATGAGTATTAAGGAGGGCACTTGTGATGAATCCTGGATGTTGTATGTAAGTGATAAATCAGTAAAGTCTACACCAGAAACTAATATTACACTGGATGTTAACTAACTGGAATTTAAATAAAAACCTGAAAATCAAATTCACATTAAATTTCCTTGGCTAAATAGTCTTGGCAAATTTAGAAAAGCAATTGATCAAAATGTGAGGGTTTATTTTTGGACACTTAAATCCATTCCACTGATCAATATATCTATACTTATGCCAGTACCACAATTTATTATTATTATTATTATAGCTTTTTATGTGAGTTTTCAAATCAGAAAGTTTGAAATGAGTACTCAAAATTTTGTTCTTTTTTGAGATTGTTTTTGCTATTCTGGATTCCTTGTATTTTCATCTGATTTCTATTTTTTTTATTTTTATATGATTTTTAGAATCAGCCTGCCAATTACTAAAAAAAAAAAAGGCAACTGGGATTTTGATAGGAGTTGTACTGATATGAATAGATAGAATTGTTCATCATTATTTACCATTAATGTAATTACTGTTAATGGAGGATTTATGTCTTCCATTTTACTATTTCCTTTTGATATGTCTTAACTCATTTTTGTTCCATACTTAACTACCATAGACTGTTTTTGTATTTTATAGTGTACTTTTTAATCACCTTGCTGTTTCCTTAGCTAAGCTTTTGGAATTATTTTCTTATTGGTTGTCCTGGTGGTCACAATTATTATCTGAACTTTAATCAATCTAATTCACATTAATACCAACTTAAATTTATTACTGTGTGGACTCTCCTGTGTGTTAGTCTGTCTCTCAACCTTCTATGTGACAATGGCTCGCTCCCCTCTGTGACAGCCTTTACCTGTTTCTCTCCCAAAATTCATTTCTGCACTTGCTACCTTCTTTGATTTGGCCTTTTCTCTTTCTTTAGTTGTGGAGTTTGTTTTACCAGTCCTCAGGTTGATTTCTGGAGTATTTATGATCGTCTGATAGTCATATAGTTGTATATGTGGGGGAAGGTAAGCCCAGGGTCCTCCTCACTCCACCACAGTCTTCCCTTTCTCCATAATTTCCATTTTTAAAACAATTACTTTTACTGATATTATCTAGTTGATGAGATACATATATCTCATACTTTGGTTTAACATGGTTTCCTTTAAGTCTTTGGAATAATTGTAACAGCTGATTTTATACTTTCGTCTAGCAAGTTTAATATCTAGGGTTGCTCTGGGAGAGACAGTCTTCATTGACTGTTTTTGTTCTATGCACAGGACATACTTTCTTTTTATTCATTTGTATTATTTTTTGTTATTTAAAATTAAACTTTTGTTATTGAAAACTATAATATGTGACAACTCTGGAAATTATAACTCTTCCTAGTGTTTATTGTTGTTAATATTCATTATTGTGCGGTAATCTAGTGACTTTCCTGAACTGGTTCTATAGAATATGTATTATTTGTCATCTGTAGCTGCTGCAGTCTTTATCATTTAACTAAGTGGTTAGCTAATGATTGGGCAGAGACTTTCTTACATGACACAACCAATAAATTTTCCAGCTTTTGCTAATGGGCTCTGTGCAGGTATTGGGACACACATTCATTCCCTGACTTTTTACCCTTTCACTTTCTGCTCATGTAGAGTCTCAAGGTTAGTCACAAATGATAAATTAAGACTTTTTTCAAGGTTTTTCTGAGCTTTCATATAGCCCTGAATGTGTACATGTCATTCTAGATCACTAAGAATATGTCTAAACTTTCCAAATTATCCTATCTCATTTCCTAGATTTTAGTTTTAAGTTTTTGTCATACCTTAGTTACTCCAATGGGTATTGCCATCTCAGGTACTTGCAATGTTAAACAAAGAACATTTATTGTTTTTAACAAAACCCCTTGGAATAGGGTATTCTCTCTAGCTCTTGGTCACATTAAATGAAGACAATCTCTGTGGATAGGTATTTTTCAGGGGCTGTCTGATAAAATAGTGACAGTTTTCTAGGAATGTAGTGTTGGGTGAAGTTCAACCAACTTCTAACCAAGGCTTATTCTAAACTTCCAGTGGCTTCTAGAATGCTGGTTTTCACAAGCTACACTTGTTGCAGAGCTGCTAGATGTCAAGGCTACTGAGGAGTTCAGGAGAGAGGAATGGGGATAGGGCAGGTTAGATTGACACAAATTTACTGTTAATTTATTTTTAATTCATTTTTTTAAATAAATGATTTTTTTCTTTGTTACAAGTCTTTGGTCAATTTCCAGAGTTCTGAAAAGGTTTATTTTGATAAGTTTTGCCACATTCCCATTGCTGTTATGAAGGAACAGATTTTCAGAGATCCTTAGTTGGTAATTCCAGGATGCTTCTTTTCTACTTCACTTTTGATGGATTAGTTAGCGCTCTCTCTCGCTCTCTCTCTCTCTCTCTCTCTCTCTCTCTATATATATATATATATATATATATATTTCTAGTTTTTTTCTCTTAACACTTTAAAGAGTTTACTTCATTCATTCCTTGCTTGAATTGCTTGTGAATAAAGCCCACTGTAAATCTTATCCTTATCCCTCTATAGGTAAGGTTTTTGTTTTCTCTGGCATCCATTAAGGGACCTCTGTCTGATTTTATCTAGTTAGAATGTAATAAACATAGGTGGTTTTTTTTCTTTGTTTTACTATTTATATAGTTTAGTGTTTTCTTTGTTTCCTGGATATTGGTTTGGCATTTGTCAATAATTTTGGACGTTCTTGGCAATTATTACCTCAAATATTTATTCTGATCAATTCCTTCTTTCTTTTCCTCTGCTATTCTATATTATATATCTTGATATGGACACAGAGTTCTTGTATGCTCTGTTCTTAATTTTTAAGTTTTTGTTTGTTTCTTTCATTTCAGTTGAGAACTTTCTATTTACCTATCTTCAAACTCATTGGTTCTTTCCTCAACCATAATAAGTCAATTGATTAACATAAGACAGTCTTCATTTCTGTACCTTTGTTATGTACCAAATGTTTCTATATATTTGCATAACAGATTCATATATATGCATATATTTATATATGTAATAATATATATATGCATATATATGTACCCAACATCCACCAAAGATTAGTTGGTCATACATTTGTGGGTCAATTTCTGGGTTCTTTATTTTGTTCCATTGATCTATGTGTCTGTTTTTGTGCAAGTACCATACTGTCTTGATGACTAAATATTTGTAATAGTTTGAAGTTCTGAATTGTGATGCCTCACGCTTTTCTTTTTCAGGATTGCTTTGGCTATTCAGGGTCTTCTGTAGTTCCATACACATTTTATGATTGTTCTAGCTCTCTAAAAAATGCTGGTGGCACTTTGATAGGGATTGCATTATATGTGTAGATTGCTTTGGGTAGCATAGACATTTTAACAATATTTATCCTTCCTAACTATGAGCATGGTATGCTCTTTACATTTCTTCTTTAATTTCCTGGTTAACACATTCATTCTTTAGTAGGATGTTATTTAACCTCCAAGTATTTGTGGTCTTTCCAATTTTTTTTTCTTATGGTTGATGTCAAGTTTCATAGTGCTGTGGTCTGAAAATTTGCGTGGTATAATCTCAATGTTTTTGTACTTATTCATGGCTAATTTGTGACCCACCAAGTATGTAATCTATTCTGGAGAATATTCCACGTGCACTCAAAAAGGTATGTGTATTCTGATACTATCGGATGAAATGTTCTGTATATATACGTTAAGTTTGGTCCAAAGCCATTGTTTCCTTGTTGATTTTCTGCTTAGGTGATATGTTTATTGCTTTAAATTGGGTGTTGAAGTCCTCTACTATTGTTTTATTATTATCAGTGGGCTTCTTTATGTTTGTTATTTTCAAATATATATATATATATAGTTTATTGTCAAATTGGTTTCCATACAATACCCAGTGCTCATCCTAACAGATGCCCTCCTCAATGTCCATCAACCACTTTCCCCTCTCCCCCACCCCCCATCAACCCTCAGTTTGTTCTCAGTACTTAAGAGTCTCTTATGGTTTGCCTCCTTCCCTCTCTGTAACTTTTTTCCCCCTTCCCCTCCCCCCCCCGGTCTTCTGTTAAGTTTCTCAGAATCCACGTATGAGTGGAAACATATGGTATCTGTCTTTCTCTGCCTGACTTATTTCACTTAGCATAACAGTCTCCAGTTCCATCCACATTGCTACAAATGGTCAGATTTCATTCTTTCTCATTGCCAAGTAGTATTCTAATGTATATATAAACCACATCTTCTTTATCCATTCATCAGTTGATGGACCTTTATGTTTGTTATTAATTGGTGTATATATCTGGGTGTTTCTAAGTTGGGGCCATTTATATTTATTACAGCTGTATCTTCCTGATAGGCCCTGTAATTATGATGTAATACCCTTCTTCATCTCTTGTCACAGTTTTCATTTTAAAATCTATTTTGTCTGATATAAGTATGACTACTCTGGCTTTCTTTTGATGTCCATTAGCATGATAGGTGGCCCTTCTTACCTTCACTTTTAATCTGCTGGTATCTTTAAGTCTAAAATGATTCTCATGGGGTGCCTGGGTGGCTCAGTCAGTTAAGCTTTCAACTTCGGCTCAGGTCATGATCTCTCAGTCTGTGAGTTCAAGCCCTATATCGGGCTCTGTGCTGACAGCTCAGATCCTGGAGCCTTCTCCTGATTCTGTGTCTGCCTCTGTCTCTCTGCGCCTCCCCTGCTAGTGCTCTGTCTCTCTCTCGCTCTCTCTCTCAAAAAAATAAACATTAAAAAAATTAAAATGATTCTCTTGTAGGCAGCATATAGTTGAGTCTTGTTTTGTTTTGTTTTGTTTAAATCCATTCTGACATATGCCTTTTGATTGGAGCTCTTAGTCCATTTACATTCATGGTGATATGATAGATATGAAATTAGTGCCTTTGTGTTACCTGTAAAGTTGGTGTTTCTGGTGATGTTTTCTGTTCTTTTCTAGTATTTGTTGCTTTGGTCCTTTCTCCCTCACTCAAAGAGCCCTCTTTACTATTTCTTGCAGAGCTGGTTTAGTGGTCACATTTTTTTTTTTCTGGGAAACTTGGCTGAATATTTTTCCCATTTAACACTTAATATATCATGCTACTCCCTGTCAAGTTTCTATCTACAGATATGCTGTGAACTTTATCTGGCTTCTTTTGTGACTTAAGAACCTTAAGGACCTTTTTCCCTTTGCTGCTTTCAAGATTCTTCCTAGTCTGTATATTTTGTGAATTTGTCTATGGTATATCTTGGTGATAGCCAGCTTTTGTTGAGTTTAATGGGAGGTTCTATGTGCTTCCTTTTCAATGTTTTATTTTATTGTTGAGAGAGAGAGAGAGAGAGAGAGAGAGACCAAGCAGGGGAGGGAGAGACAGAGACAGAGACAGAGATAGAATATACAGCAGGCTCCATGCTGTCAGTTCAAAGCCTAACGTGAGGCTTGAACCCATGAACTGTGAAATCATGACCTAAGTTGAAGCTGGAAACTCAACCAAATGAGCCACCCAGGCACCCCTGTGCTTCTTGGATTTCAATGTCTGTTTCATTCCCCAGGTTAGGCAAATTTTCAGCTATAATTTTCTCAGAGAAACCTTCTGCCCCTTTTTCCCTTTCTTCATCTGCTGGGACTACCATGATACAAATGTTATTATGTTTAAGGAGTTTCTGAGTTTCCTAAGCCCACATTTGTGATCTAATACCTTTCTGTCCCTCTTCTTTTCATCTTCATTATTTTCCATAATTCTATCTTCTATTTCACTGATTCATTCCTTTGAGTCACCCATCCTCATTGTCATGACATTCTTTCAGGCTTCCATCTTGGTTATAGCATTTTTAATTTTGTCCTGACTAGTCTTTAGTTTTTTTATCTCAAGAGTAAGGTATTCTCTAGTGTTTTCTACTCTTTTTTTCAAGCCCAACTAGTGTCCTTATAGGTGTTGTTTTAAATTCTAGTTAGATATCTTGCTTATATCCATATAGATTAAATCTCTGGCCATTCATTTTCCTGTTCTTTCTTTTGGAGAATTCCCTTGTCTTGTCATTTTGTCAATGTCAAAAAAAAGAAAAATAAACTAATCCTTCATGTATTTTGGTCTGTTTGTTAAAATAAGGCATACCCAAATATATAATGCATACATATGCATATATGTAATTTATAATATAATATAAAAATAAATAAAAATTGCTTTTTCTGTATCACATAGGAGAGGTGGAAAAGGGGAAGTTAGAACCTATTTACTTAGAGCTGAAGCTTTGCATGTAGCATTCCATGATCAATAGACTTGGTACCTTCAAGGGGTTTGTTCTGGTCTTCTGGGGTGTGTGCCTGCTGTGTTGATTCTCAGGCAGACTTGCCCTAGTAGAGATGGATCTGCAGAACACAGGGGTGCAGGGTGTGGTGTAAGTGGCTGTCACCTCCATTTGGTATATGTTTTGCCCACTGAAGTAGATCAGTGCTGATGGACGGGGTGAAAATGGTGTAGCCTGGCTCTCTTGTTTCTGAAGCAGGGAGATCCCACCCACCACTCTTCAGGAAGCCCTCACAAAAAAGCAAACAATCACCTCTTCTGCATCCCTGGTTTCTTCCAGATCTCTACCATCACCCTGCTTACATCTGAGCTATTTGCCTGACAGGTGGCACAGCACTCCTGTATTTTATCTCAGTTGCATGGCTGGGTTTCAAAACTCCAAACTTTAGAGATCCCTGCAGCATGGTATCATACTGATCCTCTGGATCCCATTGTGCTTTGGCCCATGCTGGTTTGTCCCAGAAATCAGTTGTGTGACTGCAAAGTGATTGGAGTTTATGGGTAAAGCACAGAAGAAAGCCTGCACCAAGGCTCACTGCCCTCAGCCAGCATCCTCATACCTATGTTAGTTAATGGAGCAGCTCAATAGCATCCACCAGGTCTTGTGTCCCTAGAGAGGCCATGTCACCTGCCAAATGAAGTCCAAGCAGGGGAACTTCGTCTTCCCATGTGATGCTGGGTATCTTCAGACCAGCTGTGTGACTTTTGTTATTATACCCACTTGTCATCACTTTTTTGGGACAACTCCCTTTCTGTTAACATGAAAGCTGAATTCATTGACTTCATTGTGTAATTTTTTATGGCTTTAAAATATATGCCCATTCATTTTTACTGATAACCAGTTCCCATGGCTTGAAATGATTTTTGGACTCATTCTGATTTAAAAAAAATTCTTGACCAGAATTTCAAGGAGAATGATATGAGGTAGGAAAATAAAATCTTCCCATGTCAGACTCCATATAGGCAATGTATTAAATAAGAGTCTAAAGCAGCAACAATAAAAAAAAACTGCATAAAGGTCATAGTTCTAGCAGCCTTGGGCCTTGAAAGACTATGTTGGGGAGAAGCACCTCCCAACCTATGTGGTATATGTAGCATGGATAAGTAACAAACTTGTGTTATGCCATAGATACTTTGGGTTTAGTTTTTTTAACACAATATAATATAGCCTAACCTAATGTAGAAATCAGAGAATCAGAATACTACAATAACATTAAAACTAAAACATGTGGTATTAGCTTAGCAGTTCATAGTAAGCAATATAGAAACTGATATTTGAGCCCAGAAGATGATCATCTATCTTTGGTGGTGACAAAATATAGAGTTACTCAGCTGTCCTCACTAAGTTGTGAGGTGAACCACATGCTTCCTGAGCCAGCAGCTTGAAGGAAAGACTGGGAAATAGAATCTTAGTTCTGAAGTTGGCAGCTATTGCTTACAGTTAGTAAAATATCATAAGAAAGCAGTTAAGAGCAGACCATTTTTAAAGAAGGAAAAATTGTCGGGACAGAAATGATATTTTAAATTATTTTTTAGAGAAAATGGCCAATAAAATCCATTGATTGGTTAACATAACTCACCAAAAATATAAAAAAATTATAGTGTTCCTCCTTTGTGTTCCTGATAAACATACCCCTTCTTTATAATTTATGTTGGAAGGGAAAGCCATGGGGATGAGAACAGGAAGAAACAGTTAATTGGCAAATTCTCCAAGTAATTGCAGGTATGGATACTGGTAAAAGGACCTGATTAGAAGCACATAAATGAAAAGTTTACTGAGTTTAAAACTTAAAAATGCTTAAAGTAGTTAAACATTGTCTCTTCAAGAGTTAAATTATTTTCGGGGCGCCTGGGTGGCTCAGTCGGTTAAGCGACCGACTTCAGCTCAGGTCACGGGCTTGCGGTCTGTGAGTTCGAGCCCCGCGTCAGGCTCTGGGCTGATGGCTCAGAGCCTGGAGCCTGCTTCCGATTCTGTGTCTCCCTCTCTCTCTCTGCCCCTCCCCCGTTCATGCTCTGTCTCTCTCTGTCTCAAAAATAAATAAACGTTAAAAAAATTTCAAAAAGAAGTACAATTTTAAAAAGAAGTACAAATTTTCAAGAAGTACAATTATTTTCAAAAATGATTTGTCAGCTTCTTATGAGGTAAGTTAGACATACACTTATAATAGGAATTGGCAAACCAATACCTAGTTATTTATTTAACAGAAATGAAAATATATCTGCAGAAAGACCTGTTCACAAATATTCATGGCATTTTTCTTTAAATTAGCCCCAATCCAGGTAAAAACTGAATGTACTTCAGCAGGTAAATAGACAAATACATAGTGATGTTTTTATAAAACAGGGTACTACTCCACAATAAAAGGAAAATGCCACATCATAGATGTCTATTAAAGACATATGCTAAAAAAAAGGTTAGAATAGAAGATAACATATTGTGATTCTACTTCTTTAAAACTGTAGAAAGAAAAAACTCAAACTAGTGAAATAAAGACTGTTCATGAAGTCATAGAGCCCAGTGAAATACCTAAGGTCTCACTTTTATATAAAGTTTTATATAAGCTAGGAAAGAGAAAAGGTGGTAGTGAATATAACAAGGAGCACCCCCACCCTCAGAAAGACATTTCCTCATGATTCTATCCAGGATCTTTATTCAGCTTTTATCCTTTTCTGAGATCACTGCATGGGAAGATATATTTTTATTTTTCTACCAGCTCTTCTATATCACCAATTGCCACATTTGCCTCATATATATTTGTCTTATTACACACACACACAGAGAGAAACACTGAATATATATATATATATATATATATATATATATTCATTACATATGTATGTATTACATATTATATATTCATATATTATTTAGTGTGCAATCACTCAGATTAGAGGAGGCAGAGGTCAGCACTCATAGGGGTGGGATGGCTGGGATTTATGAAATATAGTAATAAAAGAAAGAAAAATATGCAGGAAAAAACCTCCAGAAATCTGCATAATTGTCCCATTAAGTCTGTTGCTAATCCATGAATATGTGGACAAAGAACAACCATACAGCTGTAACCTGAATAAATCCTAAACATGCAGAGCTGGAGAACATTCCAGTGCAGACCAGGCAGATTGGAATGACTTTAATGAAAAGACGTTCAGCGGAAAACCCAAAAAGACTGCTTATTAGACATAGGACCAAACTCCCTCTAGAGTGAAAGCAACTCAAGACCTGCCCTTAAAATGTCTGAAAACAAGCTTCAAAATTATTGAAATGATTTACAAATTACTCAGTTTCCTATCAGAACAAAGCCCAGCAGAATCCAGATAATCAACACTGAAATATTCAAAATCACTAAATATGACAAGTAGCAAGAAAATGTGACCCATAACTAGAATAAAAAAAAATGTCAGTCAAAGCAGACTGAGAAACGATGGGACTAGCAGACAAGAATTTTAAAATATATAATAAATGCTGTTAATAACTCTTTTTATTCACAGATGGTATGGTAGTGTATATATAAAATCCTAAGGAATCTATAAATATCCACTAGAATTAAGCAGTGATTTTAGCACGATGTTGGGCAAAAGTTCAAAATAGAAAAATTAATTGTATCTTTTATTTACTACCAGCCATCCATTTGAAAGTAAACCTTAGAAACAATACCATTTATAACAGCAAAAAACTTAAATCAGGATATATTTTAACAAAATATTTGCAAGACTTTTACAGTGAAAACTATAAAACATTGACTTGAAAATCTAAAGAATCTAAATAAATGGAAACATATAGCATATTCATGAACAGAAGGTCAATATTGTTAAAATATAAAGTTGTCTTCAAGAGTATATGTATATAAAACACAAATCAAATCAAAATCACACCAGGCTTTTTTAAAAGTTTTTATTTAAATTCCATTTAGTTAACATACAGTGTAATACTAGTTTCAGGTGCACAATATAGTGATTCAACACTTCCATACATCTCCTGGTACTTATAACAAGTGCACTCCTTTATCCTCATCACCTATTTAACCCATCCCCCACCCCCCTCCAAACTGGTAACTATCAGTTTGTTCATTATAGTTAACAGTCTGTTTCTTGGTTTGCCTTTCATTCTCCTTTCTTTTCCCCTTTTCTTCTATGAGATATCACCTCACACCTGCCAGAATGGCTAAAATCAACAACACAAGAAATAACAGGTGTTGGTGAGGATATGAGGAAAGGGGAATCCTCTTACATTATTGCTAGGAATGCAAACTGGTGCAGCCACTCTGGAAAATAGTATGGAGATTCCTGAAAATGTTAGAAATACCCTAAAATCCAGCAATCGCACTACCAGGTATTTGCCTGAAGAATACAAAAATACTAATTCAAAGGGATACATGCACCCTGATTTTTATATCAGCATTATCTACAAGTAGCCAAATTATGGAAAGAGCCCAAGTGTCCATCGACTAATGAATGGATAAAGATGTGGTATGTATGTATATCTATGTGTAGATGTATGTGTGTATCTATATATATCATCTATCTATTATGGAATATTACCCATATTATTTTTATAAAAGAATAAAATCTTTCCATTTGCAATGATATGGAGCTAAAGAGAGTATTATGTTAAGTGAAATAAGACAGAGAATGACAAACAATTTCACTAATATGTGGAATTTAAGAAACAAAAAAAAATGAACAGGCTTTTTGCAGAACATAACAGTCTGATTTTGTTTGGATATGCAAAGGACCTACATTAGCCACAAAAGTTTTGAAAAAGAAATAATCAAAGTTGGAGTATTCTCACTGATTTCAAGTTACCATACAGCTAGCTTTCATTGGTCTAAGGATAAACATATAACTTGATGGAATTGTTTGGAGAGTTGAAATTTAATTCAACTATGGAGTCCTGAGAGTGCTGGGTACAACAATACAAGAGACCACATAATGTATAGCAGTTTTTATATTGGGCCTTTCAACAGAAATATGTTGCCCAGGCCTGCAAATATGAGCTTTTTTCTTGGGAATAAAGTATTTATCATGTACCTAGAGAGGGGGGCAAAATGAGAGACAACAGACAAGATGGGAAGGATATTTAAGGATCAAGTGCATCTTTACAGAGTAGTATGGGCACCTTCTTAGCACTTGTATTTCTCTATTGATAGAAGCCACACTAAACAGGACTGAGATTAATGAGAGGTAAAGAGAAGTTCCACTACTGGTTCATCATTCCTGCCTATTCTTCCATCCATATTGATTGTACTGATTTGTATTTTTCTAAAAGGTCAAGCTTAGGGGCACCTGGGTGGCACAGTTGGTTAAGGGTATGACTCTTGATTCTGGCCCAGGTCATGATCTCATGATCATGAGACTGAGCACCGCATAGGGCTCTACAATGACAGGTGGAGCCTGCTTGCGATTCTCTCTCTCTCTCTCTCTCTCTCTCTCTCTCTCTCTCTCTCTCTCTCTGTTTCTCTCTCTCTCTTTTGCTCTTGCTCCCTCTCTCTACCTCTGCTCCTCCCCCACTCACACTCTCTCAAAATAAATAAATCAACTTTAATAAATAAATAAACAAATAAAAGCACAAGCTTAGATTGATTACCATTTCATTTATGTGGCCCACTTTGAACACTATCTGTACAGATTTAAATATGTAGTATTTTTTTATTGGGTTACTGGGTACTGTTATTTTATTGGGGTGCAGACTTTCCTTTCCCTATAATTAACTTCAGTATTTTTGTGGCTTAATGAGTGGAGAAAAAAAAGAGCCCGGAATGTGGCAAGGAGTAAGCTTGGAAGTGAGTAATGGCTTCATAAAGATGTAATTAAGAAAGCAGATGTGTCTTAGGAAGCTTTGCCCAGATCTGAGAAATGTGAGCAGTGCTCCCAGTCAGCTGCTTGTCAGCTGGTTTATGTTCTGACACTGTAGGGACTGAGTTAGGATGTAGGGACTGACAGGATTCTATGAAAACTTTCTTGCTCAATGATCAGCAACTCTGGCTACATGAAACTCTGAGCTGTTAGGGTTGGACATAGATATTGGGAGATCCTAAAGTAGATATTTAGTCATTAACTCATGATATAAGACATTGAACCTGGAGATTCACATGATTTTTAGGATGATTCTGGTGGCAGAAAAATATAATTACATTTCTTTGAGCTGTGGGCTCTTCTGGCTATATTTCACTGTTCAGACTTCTAGACCTAGATACTATTGATTAATAAGAATATACTCCAGATCCTCAAATCTTAATTCATTATTTGTTATAAGAAATTATATTTGAAGTTTGATTTTGGGGAAATGATTAAAATATGGCTTAAAGAGATATCAGGTTTGAAGTTTCCTTTATGTACCAGGAAATTTCTGGAGTCTACACAAAAGGCCAGTTATTCTAAGACTTTCATGGCAACCACTATGGGAGCACTACTGTCTCCTCATAACATAGAACCCACTTGGCTCACTGATCCTCAGTCTCTACCTGTCTAGTCACTCTGTGATCAAATATGAGCATGGTTTTACATCAAGCTTCTGCCCTCTTACCTGTCCTTACATGTGAATTGGACATAGAGAGCACCCATGCTGGATGACATCCTTAGGGAATGTGACAGTTGAATGGAAAACACATTGCACATTATGATGAAAGGTGTTTAATTAAAGTGGAATGAGACAAAGAAAGAACATGAAGTATTATGGAAACAAAATTCTTACTAAATAAAATGGAAAAAAAAAAGTTTTCCATGATTTAAGCCTTGAATAGAATTGATGCTGCATTTTCCTGAGGAGTGAGGTCAGCACTTGGAGACTGTAGATGCTTTATGAATGATAAATGGAAAGAACAGCAATCTCTAAGGGAAAAACAAAAACAAAAACTGTGTTTTCTGTCTGTTGCTTTCCTTTTTCCAGGTCCCCAGTTCCCTGAAGAATGTTCTGCTTAAATCTGGGAATATAGTTTAGAGATATAGTTTAGGTAGTTTAGAGGTATCTGTTTATTAATGCAAAGAACAATATTTTATGTTCTTCACAAGGGTGGTCAGTCATGTGACCCCGAGGTTTTATTCCTCAGACCACAGGGGTTCTGAAAGAGAAGGTATGAGTGGAGAGGTGAGCAAGCAGCACTCCATGTAGGAGCCTTGTCTTTTGATCCCACACCTTTTTCCTGGCCCTCTCCAGATTATTCATTTCTCCTATGTCCTTCTTTTATTTTTTAAATTTTTTAACGTTTATTAATTTTTGAGAGACACAGAGAGATGGAGTATGAATGGAGGAAGGAAAGAGAGAGGGAGACACAGAATCCAAAGCAGGATCCAGGCTCTGAGCTGTCAGCATAGAGCCTGACGCGGGGCTCAAACTCAAGAACCATGAGATCATGACTTGAGCTGAAGCTGGACGCTTAACTGACTGAGCCACCCAAATGTCCCAACTATGTCCTTCTTTTAGACGGATGCATGGAGATGTAGTTTCTCTCTCTTCTCCCCATACACCACCCCAAAACTCATGACATCTTTAATGCAATTTTCTGGTAGCTCTATGTAGTGGGATGTCCTGACATGTATTCAGAGAAATGTTCCTGTTTGGTCTTTCCTGAATACTCTGAACTCTGTTTAGAGCTTCGGACCAGTCCGTGTGCTTCTCCTAGTGTTTTAAGAAAACCAGCTTGAGGTTATGCTTCAGGCCATAGCCAAATATCTCTTATTGGAAGAAACCTCCTGCAGATAACAAAAAACTGAATAAATGTATTTGGTTTCAAGTATGTAAATATAAACATCTATATGTTTTTAATTATTTCATATGAATTGTGTATTGATGCAGTGATGTAAATATCATTAATATTTTAATAATAATATATTGTTCTAATATTGCAATATATTGTTAAAATACTTTAAAATATATTCTTTTTTAAGTTTATTTATTTATTTTGAGAAAGAGAGAGAGAGTACAGCTTGGGAGGAAAAGTGAGAGAGGGAGAATCCGAAGAAGTATCCACACTCTCATGCAGAGCCTGATACAGGGCTTGAACTCACAACCATGAGATCACGACCTGAGCCAAAATCAAGAATCCAATGCTTAGTCAACTGAACCACACAGGTGTCCCTAAAATATATTCTTTAAAATGTGTAATATAAATAATTTTAAATAGAAGAAAATGTAAAAACAACTCTGAAATCACTGGAGAGCAATAAAAAGTGAACAGATACTGGAGGGGAGTTGACAGTTGGTTACGGGGGTATGGTGGTAGGTGAGTTTCCCATTGTTTTATGGTTTTTAGCCCAAGGGAATTTCCAAGTCCCTTCCCATGAAGGGAAGCTAAAATTCCAAAGGAAAAACCAAGACAGAAGTTTTACTGGTATGAAAAATCAGAGGATAGAGTTTAGGGCAATCATATAAGCTAGAAAATAAGGACAAGGTCTCAGAAAGGGGAGAGTCAGACAGAGGGCTAAATCCTGTTTGTACACTCTTCTAACTCTCTGGATGACCCCTGAAATAGGCACACAGTTGAGACTCTAAGCAATCTAGCTAAGACCTGAACTGAAACCACAGTTCCCACCAGCAGCAGGGGAGATGGAGTTTGTCACTATTGGTCCACCAAATGAACAGCCTGCTTTAAAAAAAATACATATGTAGATTAACTGTTCACAAAAACATCACAGTCAAGACTGTTTATAATGTATCATTCAAAATGTCTAGGACGCAACCCACAATTATTCAGCATCTGAAGGAATAGGAAAATGTGATGCACACTCAAGAGCAAAGACAATAAACAGAGACCAAATAAGCTCTGAGGATATGTCAAATCCCCTTTGGAATGGCTAGGATGCTGATTGTGACAATAATAAAGAAAAGGCCTAACAATTTACTTCAGGCACCCTGAAAAATAAGCATTACATCAGGAATGAAGGTTTTGGGTACAGAAGTGTGAGCTTTGGTCTGTCAGACCCATTGCTCATTCAAAGCTCTTCATCTCCAGAAGCCTTGACTAACTGGAGTCTATGCCATAAGACTTAGTACTGCATGAAGTGGCCAGGTGGAAACCAGAATGTTTTAAATGAAGGATGTCTGAAAGAATTAATGCTCTTTCCTGCACCTGGTTACAAAGAGGATTGAGGGTGTATGGTTGGTCAGTGGTAGGCAAGTTGAAGGAAAGAAGGAAGGGGGATCTTTATGCTTGGAGGGATCTTTGTCAAGCATGTGTTTTCTTGATACAGCATTCAAGATATTACCAGCACCCTTGCCTGGGCACCCTCCTGATGTCTGGGAGAGAGGTAGTAGAGGGTGCTGGAGCAGATGGCTCTGTGTGTGTGTGTGTGTGTGTGTGTGTGTGTGTCTGTATGTTTTTTGCTTGTGGTGTGGTGTGTGTTTCCTGGCTTATCCATTTGCCTGAGCTTATGGCCCCTAAGTTTTTTGATTGTTTGTTTCTTGCTTTGTTTTTGCTGGTGCATTTGCATTTGGTTTTATTTTAAGAAAAGTACGGAAAATGCACACTGTAAGTGTAACTTTAATATTTTTTCACAAGGAGAACACACCTCTGTGTATATAGCACCCAGATCTAGATAAATAACATTACCAGCATCTCAGAAGCTCCTGTGATCTTGATTATCCCTACCTCCATCCTGTCATTGTCTTTCCATAAATTGTTTTTAATGTGCCCCCAGCACAGAAAGAGGGGATTCCCCCCCACCCCCGGTCATTGAATGGGTACCCTGACCATGCAAATCTGGAAGGGATACTGTAGTCAGTAGTCACAGAGGGTAAAAAATGCACCCTGATAAACATGGAAAATAAGAACAGCTGTCTCTTTCATTAGAGTACTCAAAAGATAGATGATGAGATGATTCTGAAAGGCTGAATTAACTGAACAACAGCAAAACAAACAAAAATCCCATATCTGCACCTGAGCACCTCCATTCCTCTCTAACAAGAGGCCTAAATTAGAGGAGCATGGACTGGGATGGGGTTGGGAGGGACTGCAGATGGGTGTCAAACTCTGGTATAATCCAGGAGGTTCTAATTGCATCTGTCTGAGGAAATCTGGCGTTGAAAGCCATTTTCCTACAGTATCCCCACCCTTTCAATAAAGCTAACGTCAGGCTTCAAAAAAAAAAAAAAAAAGGGTTGCCAAGGGGAGCAGAAGGTACCCAGCCCCCACCCTCAGTACAGGGAGTGGTCCTTCTGGAGCCTGCGCAGTTGCCTTGGTGCAGTGCAGGGGTGTCTTCTGCACCTGCGCCAGTTCTTGTAGGGAGGGAGCAGAAGGGGGCTCCAGAGGTGGAGTGTTGGTGTTTTCTCCCCCGCTTAACTCCTACCTCTCCCTTGAGCTCATGGTAGCTAATGCATTTTCTATTCTTACTATCAAAGACAAAGTGTGGCTCCTGCTAATTACTCTCAATATGCCCCCTGAGATGTCTGCCTGAATATAACTGAATTTGGGTTTTCACATGCGCTAAGTGGGGCCCTGGTGTGGAGCTTTGAGGGGAAGTCAGCAGAAGGTTTCCCAGTAAGAAAATAAAAAGAAGCTGGGGTATGACAAAGGGTGAATGATGAGCTGGGGGGGGGCAGGGTATGACTTTATACAGATCAGATTTTGTTGTTGTTGTTGTTGTTGTTAATCAGAGCCATGAAAAATGCAGGGAAAAAAGACTGAAGGAAACCTGTCTGAAGAGGTCTGGAAGACTAGGAGTATATTGGGGTGTGGGTGAAGATAAAGATTCTGGGTGGGCAGGGTCTGCTGCATTTCAAGTCTCTGGGGCAGTGACACATGTTCTTTAGATTTAACAACGTGAACGTTAGCAGAGACTTAGCATGAGTCTTTCGGTGGAGAGATAAGAACAGAAACCTCTTAAAAGCAAACTGGAAAGTGAATGTTCCAAGACCCCTTCTCTCCCTACCCTATCTCTCTTCTGAAAGGCTCCAGAACATCATTTCCAAAACAGACTCCTAGAAGAAACTTACTAACCTTAAGTGAACATTCTCCTGCTAACTCCCAGTGATCCTGAGGGAGTAGATTGGAAATCTCTGACATTTTTCGGTGGCTTTAAAGACATACCATACCAGCTCTATTCTTGACATGGCAAAGGGCCCAGGGTAGGCTTCATGGATGGATAGGTCCAGCTGGAGGCCTAAATAGCCCCAAGTCCCTATGGTAGATATTTCTGTGTTTGGGTGGCACTGCAGAGGTGGGAGAACCATTGGAAGCTAATGATACAGTGACCCTCAAACTCATATTTTAAAAATATTTGGTCAAGGTTTATTTTGGTGAGGGTGAGCAAAAACCATTCTAGATTAGAAAAAATGCAACTACATGTCCATTGTTTAATACAAGGAATGTATTATATGTTCCAAAAATTCTGTGACACTTCAATTGTTTAGAAATACTTATTTCACAAATGTTCTCCTTTAAAAATACTTTTTAATGATTTTTAATTCATTTTTAGAAAGAGAGAGAAAGCAAGTGAGCAGGGAAGGGCAGAGAGAGGGAGAGAGAGAATTCCAAGCAGGTTCCACACTGTCAGCACAGAGTCCGACGTGGGGCTCAAACTTAAGAACCATAAGATCATGACCTGAGCTGAAATCAAGAGTGGTATGCTTAACTGACTGAACCACCCAGGCACCCCTATTTTACAAATGTTTATAACTTGTTAAACTTGCTTGTGACCAACTTAAAATTCCTGCAGATAAATGTAACAAAATGTTTTTTTATCTCATTCTTCATCTCCTCCTTTCTCAATCTCTAATTTTATTTCTTAAAGAATTTTTAAAAATAAAATTTCCTTACAATCACATAAGATAATAAAATGTTTGGTAAATAAAATGATTTGTTTATTCTCAGTTGACATTATTTGCTTCCAGAATTTCATTTCCCTTGTACCCTGAGCTCTGACAAATGCCTGCTGGTGACTGCAGGGAAATAGTATATGTTTGGTTACATTGTTGTAGAATAGTAACATGGGCATATAAATTGCCCATACACATGTTTAATTCACATGTGGCTATGGTTTGAATTTTCATATAATTTGCAGGTTTTCACATTGCCTTTTGAATATTTCTGTGTACACTTAAACACAAATTAAACTGTTTTCTAACTCATCACTCATTTTGTAGTTTCTTCAGAAATAATCAATTAGAAAAACTCTAAATTGAGACCTGCAGGTACCAGCAGTCAGAAGTTCTACAACAACAGCAACAACAAAACGCTTACAACAGATTTTTCACATTGAGTAAAAACAGCTAAATTTAGGATAATTTGAGGGAATATTTTTGAATTGATCATTATTGTCATATAAAAAAATAGTGTTTGTTTTTGTAGAGAGACACACACACAGAGCATGAGTGGGTGAGGGGCGGAGACACTGGGAGACACAAAATCTGAAGCAAGCTCCAGGCTCCGAGCTGTCAGCGTCTAGCTTGACACAAGACTCAAATTCACGAACTACGAGATCATGACCTGAGCTGAAGTTGGATGCTTAACCCACTGAGCCACCCAGGCTCCCCCACTCTGGTCATTTTAAAGTCTATTATTTTCAAAGTCTATCATATCAAGAGTCTTTTTTGTTTGTCTAGTTTTTTGTTTGTTTGTTTGTTTGTTTGTTTTGGGGGATGGACATTTTTTGAATGCAAAATGTGTCAGCACATTCCACATGAATTTCCCCTTTTGGCTCACTTCTGTAGATTCTAACCGAACAGGTCCTGAGGAGTGAATCCCAAACACATCCAAATCTGCTGCTTTAATATGATCTTCATTCACTCTTGAGGGATCTGTTGGGATAGTCTTTACCAATCAGGTTACAGCGCCACCTGGCATGCAAAACAGGGAACCCTGGGCAAGAAGCAAACTGCTTCAAAAATCCCGAAGAATTGCAGGGGGGAAAGGTACTGAATTGATGGGAGGGGGTAAAAAAAGACTCAGAAAAAGTACAGAGGGGATAAGAACATAGTGATGAAGGAGGTGAGTGGAGCAGGAATTTGTAAATAACAAAACTAATTCATAGTTACTGCAAACATTCAAACATTGTAAGGCATATAAACAAACATATTAATGAGTCCTATGCCAAATTTCTGTTTCATTTAACTTAATAGATGCAATCACTGTTAAAAATTGACCAGTAACTATAAGGGATTTATGCCTATACCAATATACTGAAAAATGTCTGCATAAATACACATGTTGCTTTTAATTACTTTTGGAATTGTTATTTTACAAATATCAGATGATTTTTCCATATAACCATATATAGATCTTTCATTTTTCTGTCAGATGTTTGATTTCCAATAACATATGCACCTTTTTTGTGAGCCATCTATTTATACATAATAAAAACATCTCTAATTTTTCCACCATCACAAACAATGCTGTGGTGGACATACTTACTCCTCTTCTTCTTCTTCTTTTTTTTAATCTGTTTTTAAATAGTTTTTAGTGTAAGCACATTTCACATTTTTCAAGATATTAAAAATATATGCCCTAGAAGAGGCTTTTCTGAGGTCACATGAACAGAGCAAAGGCTCCGGAGTAGTCGTGTCCTGATCTCAAAAAGGGAATGCTGACTCCTGCCAATCTCCTTGCTCATTCTAGGCAACTAATCCCTTGAAGCCCTCCTTGGCTATGGGACAGGGGTGGACTTCTGAGGACAGACTATGTGATTCTGATGAGTAGAGACCAAAATATTCAAACTTAGGCAACTAATTGTAAAGTTGAAGCCTTCCAGGGAAAACAAATTTCATGTCCAAATGTGTACGCATTTTGTATTAGGGAAGCAAGTTTGGCAAGCATCGTTTGGATCGGTTTATTGAGGCAGGAGGAAGACAGCAGCAAGCAGTAAGAGCAAATCTCTCTATTCTGGGGCTTTCTAGTGCCTGTACACGTTTCTTGCTTCTTTACAACATCTTATTGTGCTCACACTATCCTTTTTGCTCACAACTCAAAACAGGGCTTGGGAAGACTATTTGTGAGCCTCCTAATTTTGCTATGCCCCTTTTTTCTCTTGTTATTTACTTCTCCCACTAACTTCATGGTTCCTAAACTGTCTTTTCATTTTATGTCTTACTCCTGAGACCTAAATATTCATCCATTTATTCATTCATTTAATTAATATTTGTTGAATACCTACTATATATTGAGTACTTTCCAGGGGCTTGAGATACATCAGTGTAAAAAACCAAAGCTCCCTGCTTTAGTGAAGCTTACAATTATAATTTATATTATACATTTATATAGTATGTATAATTATATAGGGGTAAAAAGGTGATGAGTACATTGGGGGAAAAACACACATGTATCAAAGTAAGATGAATTGGTAGGCTTTGCTGAAAAGTGCAAGTTTCAAAAGTAAATAAGGTGGTTGGGAAAAGACTCAAAAAAGTGAATTTGGATCAGAGATTTGAAGGAAGTGAAAGAGTTAATCAAGCAGGAGCAGAGTGGGGGTTGTTCTAAGCATAGAGCAAAAGACCTCTAAGAGAGCTCATTTGTCAGGGGAATGGCAAGGGGGGCCCTGTGGCTGGAGTGCAGCTGAAGTCAGAAGGGTCATTCATAGCCATTCATAGTGTTTAGGAGACTGTGGCTTCCACTGAGTGCAGTAAGCAGCCATTGCAGGGGCTTGAACAGAGGTTGTACAGAGTCTGAGTCATCCTGCTTTATTGATGATTATGGGCTGGAGGAGAGGAAAAGGAAGAAGCAGGAAGACATGCACGGAGACTACTACAGTACCCAAATGAGAGATGTTAAGGATCTAACCAGGTTTCATCTACATGTTATGTTATGTTATGTTATGTCTATCTCCTATTCAGTCTGATGAAACTACGAAGTTATGTGGGTCCCTGATAGAAGACGAAAGGGGTAATGTGTTCAGGTTGTCTGTAATGTTTGAGTATGAAAAAACGCTGTACCTAAGGAAGTGTTGAACTAGTATTAGAACTAAAAGCTTTGTTGCTGTGCTGTCTCAGATCTCTGCCGCCCAAGGAAGTCTTGCCTATATGGGGCTCTATCTTGGGGCAGGATGCTAATGGTTTCTCAGTCTATTAAAGAAATGTGGTTCTTAGACTGAGAACAAAGGCATAGTGAAGGGCAGGGTGAGACTTTGAGGGCAGATGTGGGGGAGGGGCCAGTAGGGAGGCATGCTTCCCCCACCTCTCCTTTTCCTGCTTTAGATCTCTGGTTCCAAATGGACTCTTCTCCCCTTAACAGAACTGCAGAGTCACTAGGCCCTCTTCTCTCCTACTATCCTGATTTCCTGTACTTGTGACATGGAGCTTTCAGAAGAAGCTCTGAGCCTCATTGATATAGGTATATAGATTTTATAACAACTGATAACAACATTCTATAATTTAAGAGGCAGACAAAATGTAAAGGTCAGTTGTGGGCTTCCTAACATGCCATCTGCCATCTGAAGGCTGCAACAGTGATGATTTTAAAGAATAAGAGTGAGTTGAGAATCTCAGTGTAAGACAGCCCTGATTTCAGAAATCTGAGCTTATCTGACCCCGGGCCACTGTTAGATCACTGCCCTATTCTGAACTCTATGGGACTGGGGACAGGGACTGGTATCTAGGTTATGTCGCAGTACAAGAATGTTTATGTCGCATCTGTATTTGACAACACTTCTCCTAGGACCACCATTCTGCAGCCCTTCATCCCTTAGGCCAAGTCTAGTGTCAATCACCTAGAAGAGGAGGTGGGAGGAGATGGGTGGAGACCAGCTCACAGCCCTGAAAAGGAGGGGGGCTCCTGGCGCTTGCGCACTTTTTTTTCACTGCACTGCAGGGGTCCCTTCACACAGGAAGGGGGTTTTTGGCACATGCGCACTCTTGATCCACTGCAGGGCCAGCTTCACGCGGGGAGGGGGCTTCATAGAGCATGCGCACTCTTTTTACAGCACTGCGGGGCCAGCTTTGCGGCTGCGCAAGTTTGGCACCTTCCAGAAAGCTCGAGGGCTGGGCGGGGGAGATAGCGAAGGATGTTGGCTTGGCATTCTCTCCTGCTCCTCCCTCTGCTGGAGCTTACAGCCCCCAAGTGTTCATTTTGTGACATGTTACTGCATCAACAGACCACAACAGATTTACATAGGGATTGCCCCTTTCTGTTCTCTGACAGCATCTAAGTGGGATATTGTAAATTGGAAATGAACTATGAGAGTCACTGAGTAGGATTAGAGTCAAGTAACAAACCCTAATTTTGGAAAGAGAGCAGCTGCGTGAAAGCAATTTGTGCAGTTTGGCAGGCTGGAGGTGAGTGGGCCCAAAGAAGTCTCACCTCAGCAACTGAATCCCCTGTTTATCAGTCTCTCTGTCCCTGGGACTGTACTCCCAGAAGCCACGGATGATTGAACAAAGAGTGCTTTCCATACCAGCAGCAGCAGCACTGTGAACTTGTTAAAAATGCAGATTCTCAGCTGCAGATCCCCAGTCCCTTCAAGCTGAAAATGGAGTATTTAAACATTGGCCAGCCAGAGTGCTGAGAGACTGTGGTGGAAACAGCCCAAGGAAAACTAGGAATTTTACCCCCATCCCCGCCACCCCCAAACCCCGGCCTGCTAGAACTAAGCTGTATCTGCCGCTTTGGGGAAGGAATGGGGCGAGAGAGGAGGCACAGGCTGACAACTTCTGAACTTCAGTGGGTCTTCCTGATGGATGTGTTTCATTCATGCAATATGGCACCCACACTGGGTCCCATGTACCTCATGGCTGTGTCCTGAGAATTTGGGGGGGGGGCGGAATCTTTTAAGAAGAGATGCTAATTTTTTTAAGGCTTTTTACTGCCTATTCGTCCTTCTAGGATACTAATGATTAATCACCTATTTTCTGGTCATTTAGCTGAGGAAAAGACTTAAATATGGCACTTTACATTTTGTCCCAATTTGTCCACTAAATACCTTTCCAAATTTCATGGAAGGGTGAAGGGTATCCAGTGATTGAATTTGTAATGGGACATAAACAGTAATGTGACAAGGGGTGAGTTATGAGTTTGCAAGGGCTTAAGGATGTCTTATACACTACATTTGAGTGAAAGCAATGACTTAGAAAATCATAAACATTTCTCATATTAATATTCAAATCTTTTAATCCTCTTATTGTATGTAGGCAATAATGAAAGTAGAGATTGTTTCTCCCATAGTGTGTGTAACAGTTACTTCTGCTGTCCTAGGAACTTTCTTGCCCATATCCATGCCTATACAACCTGGCACTAATGGACACATATAAATGAAAAGAAATGCAACATTCCTCTGTGTTCAGAGGAGTCTTCTCAGCATGGGAATTATCTTCCATTGTTGTGCTGCTTTGTTTTGTTTCAACTGGACATCTATGCCCGAGCCCTCACGTTAGTGTGATTTGGGGACAGACTCTTATATGCCCATTAGGACACATGCAACCACAAAGGATCATCATATAATTAAGACATTCTCCTGGTTTGTATGGACCTTATATCTTCCTGAACTTCCTTAAAGTTCTCACCTCCATTCACCACAGAGTCTTTCTCACCATAAGATGTTGTCCTGTCTCTGGTGAACAGAAAAGACAGTGAGCCCAAGTCCCTTATGCTTTCCAGGTCCAATTGTGTTTTTCTCTTCCATGGATCCTTACATATTCCCTCAGCCCACAAAACTCTCTTTCAAGTCTGGTGGATGAAGTAGCTTAGCTTTCCTCCCTGCTTTTGACTGAGGTGTTTTTGCTTTATCATTAAATCCTCTCTCTCATATAGGGTGTAGGTTTTTGGAAACAGAAGCTGGGAAGCCTTGAAAAATATTACAGCTTTGATCCCTGCTGCATTCCACATTAATTTAACATGCAGAGATATGGCTATCTCCTTGAATTGAGGAAATGAAGGGAAAACTATGAGGAAGAATAAAATAGATTAGTATCCCAAAATATTTTCTGCTATTGATAGGTTTTTGCAGTAATCCAAGAAGAAGTAAAGTTGCTTGAATTATCTTGGTGATGAAAAAGTACATAGACTTGAGTTATATATTTCCACATAGATAGGTGGAATTTGGCAGAGGTGAATGGGTGGAGGGATTGGAGGGATTTAATCATCAAGAAATAGGAAGGATAATCTAGGCGTTTGGTCTAAGTAGCAGCTAATAATAAGGATAACACCACTTATTGAGATATAGAACAATGGAATAGGAGTCTGTTTTGGGAGGAAAAAAGTGGAGCTCAATTTCTGATTTTTTATGTATAAGAAAAAATCTGTGAAAATTCAAGGGGATTTAAATTTAGCTGTAGATCATTGTATGTGGAGTTTAAATGGAGTCTGAGGTGGAGATAAAAGCATGGATTCATACCTACAGTGAAAGCCAATTGATAGCAAAAATGTATCAGTTTTTGTTGTGCCCATACTTAGTGTCTTAGAGGAGTAGTCATTCATTATTTAAATTATCTTCGTTTGCTTGAGATTGTGAGAAATAGTTTTTTTTTCAATTCAGCATATTCACATCCATTTTGTGTTTCTCCTAAATTTTGCTTATGTACTGAACAATTCATTTTTTTAAGATCAGCTGTCTCTTTTGTTGCACCTTATCATACTTAACTAAAAGGTGTCAATTGGCAATTTAACCATACTACCTGGAAACCATCTTTTTCAAGGTAGGTAAAAATCATTCAATTTACCACTGGCCATAGGTTTACCACTTTTTCTACCATTATATAACATGGATCACCATTTTTTGAACCTGTGACAGTTGTTTCCCTGCCATTTTTTTTCAGCCTGAAAGCACAAGAGGTTTGCTCTCCCTTTTCCAGCTTTTCCTAACATTTTCTTCACTGTGTTTTCAGTTTGTACCTTCTGCTCGCTACAAAGCTGGTGCTTCATATTTTTGTTACCACCACACTTCTAAGTGCCTATGTATTCATTAGGTTTGGTGCATATCAATCTATCCCCCAAAATATGTGGCTTTAAACAACAGTATTGGACATTTCTAGTCAGTTTCGTGGTTCCTCTGATCTGGGCTAGACCTGGATGGTCTATCATGGCGTCCTCTATATGTGCAAAGTTTGGCTTGGTGGCAGGCTCAGTGACAGGGATGATTTGCAATAGGTATCTCATCATAAAGCAGACTAGACTAGCCTTCTTAATATAATTATGGCATTTTTAAGAGCATCAAGAGAAGACAAGCCTCATTGTGCAAGTACTTTTTCTGCATGTCTGGTTGTGTCACATTTGAGATATTCCTGTTTGCTAAAGCAATACATGTGTCCATGGCCCAGAGTTAGTGTGGCTAGGGACTACCCATTAAATTGGATGCAAGGAATGAAATTGTAACAATTTTCTCACACGTGGAAATGGATAATATGGAGGACCTTCCACCATAGCTTAAGGATTCCAACATTTTAAGGTTATGAACAATGGAGAGGGAACCAATAAATGAGACTGAATTAGACTAGTCAGTTCACTGGGTAATAAGGAGAATGGAGGCTCAGAAACAGAGGATACATAGAAAAGAGGCTCATAAACACTTGAATATAGATGAATGATCAAAGAAAATGATGGGAAGTGCCTGCCAGTTTTAACAGCACGAAGATCCACAATAATGTTTGAAAGATTTGTTTTGATGGAGAGGGAAAACCTATCCAGAATAGGACAGAGACTTGGATGCGAATAGTGTCTGTACAATGACCCATTGTTGTTTACTACGTTATAGTTTTCCCTGTATAGGATAGGCTTTTTTAATTGTAACTTAAAAATCACTCTAAATATTACCAACCACATGAAAAATAATCACAGCATCTATTCATGATTCATAGCAGTCACAGGGCACATGGTAATCTCCAATGCATTTCTATGGCTTTAAAAGACATGCCAGGCTCTATTCCTGTCCTGGCCAGAATCCTGGTGATGCAGTTGGTAGATGGATGGGTCCAGCTGGGAGCTCCAACATCAAGCACCTGAGGTAGATATCTATGTTTAGAGTGGGAAAACCATGAATAACATGATGACCCTTCAAAGCATTTTCTTCAAATTTTGTTCAAGATTGAGATATTGAAGACACAGAGAAAATTAAAAATAAAAAAAAATGTTCATTTCTTCCTTTCAGTTGAAAACCAAGGATTTATTGTATTCTGGGGACACTCTATAACATTCTAACTATTCGGAGTTATCTTTCATTTCACAAATATTTCTTCAGCCATAGTGGGAATTAGTCAGCCATAGTAGTTAATGACAGCAATAACTTAACCTATCATTCATTATTTCTTCCAGAATCTTGGCTAGTCATTCTCTGGGTAGTTAGCATAGACATTATGCACAATACTAATACCTAATACATTTGCACTCCTATAACCAATACAGAGAATACTTGTTTCCCCAATCCTTTGACCACACTGTATAAATTAACTTTTTAAAATTGCCATTTCAATAGGTTAAAAATAGTGTATTTTTATTTTCCTGATTCCTACATAAGACTAAGTATCTCTTTTTATGTTTCTTGGTAATTTGTATTTTCTGTGAATTTCCTGTTGGATATTAACTGTTATTTTCCCCCATTTGGTGGTTTATTTGTTAATCTTAAAAAATGTGAAAGTTGCTTATATATTCTAGAGGTGAAATCTGTGCCAATTATAAGTGCTACAAATATTTCTTCCAAATAGGATGATTTCCTCACTGTTTTATAGACAGTTGCTTTAATTTAAACTCACTTTTGTAAATATTGTGATAGAGGGATTTCACCTTTTTTCCTAGGTAGTTTAAACAGTCACTTGTGCCAAAATTATTTGTTGTAACTTTTTTTATTATGGTAAAATTTTAAACTTAAAGAAATGTTGCAAGATTACAACAGGGATTCTTGTATTCTTTTTACCTTTTATAAACATTCATCAAATGTTTATATTTTGCACACACACACCCCACTTGACTTATCATTCTTATCATTCTCTCTACATATATACATGGGTAGATATAGAATTATATGTGCATATGTATACACACACACAAATTTCCAAAACATTTGAAAAATAGTTAAAGTATGTTCTTTCAAACCTAAATAGTTTAGAATACATTTCCAATAACACTGACATTCTCTTACATAACCATAGTTAGGAAATTTAGGATTGATTAAATGTTACTATCTACTCCACAATCCATACCCAAATTTTGTCAATTGTCTCAATTATGTCCTTTACAACAGTTACTTTGGGATTCAGGATTGCATGGTGTGTTTCATTTTCATATATTTTTAGTCTCCTTTTACCTTGAGTAATTCCTCAGTGTTTCTTTGTGATTATTGACTTTTATGTGTTTGAAGCATCCAAGTCATTTTGCAATATACCTCTTAGTTTGTGTTTGTCTGATGTTGACCCATGGTTAGAATTATGTTATACATTTTTATCAACAATGATGTTGAAATGATAGTCCTTCTCAAAGCATCATTTCAGGAGACATATAATGTTGATTTGTACTGATATTGGTGATGCTAACTTTGATTATTTGGTTAAGGTAAAAAGTTAAGATTCTCCATGATTAACATTTTCTATTTGTAATTAATAAAAGTAATTTATAGTAGACATTTTGAGACTGTGTAAATAATGTGTTGCTGATCATACTTCCACTCACTATTTTAACACAAATTGATGACTTTCTAATTCTTACTTTATCATTCATTCTTCAGTTGTAAGCTTGTATCCTTATATCTGGAAGAATTTTCACTTCGCCTTCGTTTGTTCATTCATTCATTCATTCATTCATTGTTTACATCAGTATGGATTCATGATTCTCATTTTACTCATTGGGTTCAAATCCATAAATACCTATATTTTTTAATTATTTCAAATTTACAGAAAAATGTATAAAACTATATATAAAAGATAGTACAGAGAGTTCCTGTATCCTTATTCAAAGTTTCTACTGAAGTCCAACACCCAGTTCCCCTATTAATAACATTTCACAAAAGTATTGTATATTTCTTAAAATTAATGAACCAATATTGATATGTTATTAACTGTAAGTTATACATTACTCAAGTTTCCTTAGTGTTAACCTAATGTGATTTATCTGTTCCAGGATGTTTCCTTAGTGTTAACCTAATGTGATTTATCTGTTCCAGGATTTCAGCCAGGATACCACATTATATATACTTGTCAGGTCTCCTTACTTGTCGGTCTTTTGTCTGAGACTGTGACCATTTCTCAGAATTTCTTTGTTATTGATGACTTTAACACTTTTGAAGACTACTGGGCAAGTATTTTGTAGAATGTCCCTCAACTGGGATTTATTTCATGCTCTTCTCATGATTATACTGGATCTATGTATTTTGAAGAGGAGGATCACAAAGTAAAAGTACCATTTTAATCACATCATATCAATGGTACATACTATCAAAATGACTTATCACTGTGGATATTGACCTTGAATACCAATACTTGCTGAGGTAGTATTTGTCAGGTTTCTCAAAAGTTACTTTTTCTCCCCCTTTGGAGCAAGTAAGTATAGGCAGCCAGCACTTAAAGAATGGGGGTTAATGCTGTACCAGCTAGAGGGACCATCTACATAAATTATTCAGGGTTATTATGCATGAGATATTTGTCTTATTTCCTTATTTATCAAATTATTTATATAAATGTGGACTCATAACGTGAATTTTAACTAAAAAAATAGTTATTCTCAGGGTTCACACATGTCTTCTGAGGACAGGATATTGACATAAATAAGTAGAAGTAAACATTCATGGATGTTTATGTTATGTTTTAGGATATAATACAACACTACTTTATTTATTTTGAAGCACATATTTTCCTAAATCTGCTTCTTTCAGGCTGGCTTCCATACTTTTTGGCATGTTTCCATGTATTTTCAAGCACTTCCTGATTCCACCATTATTTTCCTCAAAGATTAACTCTTTAGTGCTTGCTTTTCTGATTTGAAATATTTATATGACTTTTTCATACATACATGGTTTATATTCAATGTTATAATATTTTTCCAATATCCCTTCTTCACCAGCACTTGTAGGCTACCAAAAGGGTATAAATTTATTAGCAAAATCATGAGGCGAGGGCTTCTGTAAGCCCATAAACTCTTGGAAACATCCTAAAATGAAATGGCTTATGCAAGATTTTTTTCACATCTTTAAAATTGCTAGGCTTAGGCTTAAAACATTTGCTTGGGCTTCAAACATTTTTTTTCATTAGTAACTGACCTTCCCATTCAAGTCTTTCATTTTAAATGTATTTTTTTTCCTTTTTATTTTATGGTTTTATGAAACTCACAGTTTTCTAGTACCTCTTCCACTGCTTTGTCTGCCCTTTTTCTACATATTCCAACCAACATGTGCCACATAAAACTTTTTCCTCCCAGACTGACTGTTTAGTAATGGTTCTTGGTCTTTGAAGTTTGGGAGAGATCTTGAGCCCAGAAAAAATGCTAGATTATAAGAGAAACCACCTTCAAACTCTTCCAGTTAGTAGTTACAGGACAGTTTATTTTGTAGCCTTTTCTCAGCACATGTAGAGTGTGCTGTTGTTACAGTGCTTAAAATTTCCCTAAAAATTTACATCAATGCACCACTGTCAAAAAAAAAAAATGTGTAAACCTTAGAACTCCATTTTCCTAGTTAAAATTCACCTTATTCATGTGAGGTGTCAGTGTTAGAACTGTACGCAGCTATCAAAGACCCATGTTGCAGCGCCATCTGTCATCCAGAAATGGAATTATGGGAGCAAGAAAAAAATTAAATTGATGAGAATCCAGGCTTCCCGCTGCTGCTGTATATGTTGGTGTTATTGTGAGGAGAGCCATCAGAGTCCTAAAAAGAGCACGGTCCAAGAAACCACTGATGATGGACTTCAACAGAGAGAAGATTAGAATACTTTTAAATTTAAAAAATCAGTATATTACTGCAAGTATTTAAGAATTACAGAAGCTTACAAATTAAAAGTTAAAAGGTTTATACAAAGTATTCTTTTATCCCATTTCATTACATACAATCTATTAAGTGTGGTTATGCATTCAAACTTTTAGTATGTTTACAAATATATTAAATACAATATATATATATATCTACTTATATAGAGTTGGATATATAGACACAAATATAGACATCAGATTTTTATAACATTTACAAATATATCAGCTGGAGATCTCTGTATATATCTACCTACGTATACATATTTCTATATGTTTACTATGCATAAATATATGTATCTAATAAAACTAGATACATGATATTCACATTTTTTGTCCAAAATATCTTTGTAATATATCATGGTTTTGTTTTTGTGTCACTAGATATCACTACATTATTTTCATTAACATTTTGTATTAGAAATTATGTATGACAATTAGTTTGTCTATGCCCCACTGATAAAAATTTTATTTCTTACGTTTCACTTTTTTGGAAAAAAGCAGAGAGCATTTTCATAAATGTCATACTTGAGTGAAAATAGAATTGATGTGTCAAAAAAAGGCTACAGCAATATATACCTTACCTTAAAATGTGTAAGTACCAAATATACAGTTCTCAAACCTGAATATTAGCAACAATTCGTTTGTTCCCCAGTCAAGCTAACATGGCTTATTAGCTTATTTTAGTATGTTTTTTGGTGGGCAGATATAGTGTTCATTATTTTTATGTATTTTGTTTCCTCTTCTGAAAAAATGTTCTTATGACATCATTTAATCTGGGATTTATGTATATTTATGGAAAATATGGAGAATCTAGGTTTATTTAATGAATGAATGGCGGATAATGTCAGAATATTTTAATTATCCATCCTCTACATTGTGGATTTTAATTAAAAGTTCCTTTTTATTAAGTCGTTATGCATTTAACAGAAAATATATTCACTGAAAGACAAGTACTATAATACCCTGAAAGGTGTTGGACAGTGCTATTTTTTACCATTTTGGAGCATTTGCTTCTTACTATGCTTTTGTTGATTCTGACACATTACCTAAACATTTATCTTAAAGCAGGTGCTACTCTGTAACTTGTCCTTTTAACGTTTCAAATTCAGCATTTCAGAAGAATGTAAGAAATGCAGCTGTAAGAATGCAGCTACAGAATCTCTAAACTGTAGTTTCTGACAAAGCGATCTGAAATTTTTTAACAATGTTAAAAAAAAAAAGTTTACACTCTTTACACTTATCATATATTATGGTGAAAAACAGCAAGGAAGTGGAAATGAACTGTGGAGACTTCTGGAACTGTTTTGTTTTGTTCTTCTTGACTTATGAATAGCCCAGAGTGAACACTACGTGAGCCTCAGGTTTCCGGACAGTGACCCCGTCACTACCGAGACCGCTGCCACCACCTCAACCTAGAAAGAGAGCCGCTAGGAAAAGCTTCCCGGTCCGCCGAGCGCGCTCACTGGCTAAGCACTGTGGGAAGGTCACGTGACTGGCAGAGAAGACGGCAGCCTGAAAGCGCCAATCTCATGAGCGTCTGAGCGGTATTGGTGGGTGAGACGAGGTGTAGAACATCTGTCCCTGTGGGCCTCCGTCTCTTGGACCTCTGCCGATCCGTTCAGGTTTAAGGCTCTAAACTGGGACTTTCCTATCGGTGATTTGCGCCTGGGAGACACTGGCGCTAGATGTCGCTGGCTGTCCCATGGCTGATTTCGCTTTGAGCCCTTTGTTTCCCTAGATTTTGATGTTTGATTTTCAGCCTATAAAGAGGTTGACTTTTTTTTGAAAATGTGAAAATGTGTTTTTAATATCATCCGCTTTGTATATTTATATGAAAACACGTAAATAAAGTTGTTTACAGTATTCCTTTTTAAATAGTGCTTTCTGTTTATTTACTTTAAATTAACTCCATTGGTCATTTTTCAAATGGTTAATTTAGATTGATGTGGAGGTTTTTATGTTTTGTTTTGTTTAATGGAAAGCTAACAGCACTTAAGGTCATTGTAGACCTGGGTACTGATTACTTTAGTGTTTTGCAGACCTATTTATCCACGCCAGTGGTTCCAAGAACTAGAATTCAACACAGTTCCTCAAAAATCCTGTGATTGTTGCCAGTGTGCAATTTTGCTTCCACTTTAAAACTTTTAATCTTTTAAGGTCAATTTTATTTTGATTTAAAATAGCTTAAAATTGTTTGATTAATTAATTTCAAAATAACTGTTGGACTTTTCTTTTAAACTTCCCCTAATACACAACTCCCTCTCCTCTTAACCACTATTTCATCTTAGAACTACTGGACCTCAGAATTTTGTTTCAGGTTTACCCACCTTTGTTTCTCAGTGCTATACCCTAGCTCAGTCTTCTGCGTTTGTTGTAGAAACCTCTTTAGTAGAACATCACACAAAATGGGTCTCGGTCTGTTTTCCATGTATTATAAATTATTTGGAATTTACTTATTTGGTCTTCTTCTTCATTCCAAAAATTATTCTAGAAAAATATTAAAAATATAATGGAGAAACAGAAGCAGTGAAAATCCAAAAACATGAAATTCCTGATATGTTATTCAGTATTGACTTTCAACTCTTGTTTTTATAGCCCTATAATTTTCCTTCATAGAATATTTAGAAGTATATAATTTGCTGTATTAATTTTCTAACTTTTGAAGTAATAAATTTATGTTGATAAAACATCAAATTATACCTAGACAAAAGTTACATAATTAATGACTATCATCTACCTTCTGACTCCTGCAGTTTGTAACCACCAATATCCATACTTTGATGGCTCTTTTTTCAGACTATGCTTGTAAGACACATATATGTGTATCTCTCTGTTTTCACATGTACAACTATATAGAGACCATATAATATAATTTTCAGCTACATATACTGAGTCATAGTATTGTCACACATTATTATTAGTGTTGTTTTTTTATTTTGTTAGAATGTTATTACTCAGATAAAAAGTACATGTATATATTACCATTATACCCACTCCACAGCTTAGGACACCAACGATGAGGTAGGTAGTGTAACTGGTGAAAGGTTACATAAGTATTAAGTGATGTAATCAGAACACTGTCACCTTTGTTCTCTCTACACCATTATCCTCACCACTGTATAAGCATAAACATTCCATTGTCCTATTGTCATGTACTGTGGATGTGTTAACACTAGACTTGTTACTTATCTCAAGTATTTATTGTATTCCATTGCCATATGTTGCTTACCCAATCATCCATTACTATTTGATAAGTATATACAGTATTTACTTTGTTTCTATTTTGGGTTTTTGTTTGTTTTTGTTTTATTTTATTTGTTTGCTTTTTTTGTCAAAAGAAATAGTATTGGAGTACACATAACCTTTACATTTATCTACATTACAAGTCCACTATGTATGGAATTATATATGGAATTATATATGATGTATTTGTGGATATATTTGTATGTTTGTATATATTTGTAGACTTTTAACTGCTAGGCCAAAGTGTGTGCATCTCTTCAATCTTACTACATAATGACAAATCACTATCCAAATTATATTATTTCCTATTATAATATGCATATTTCTGTAGAGTTATGCTATATGTTACATGAGAAATATTTTGCATCTTATTTACAAATTAGAGTATATAATTCTTTATTTTGCTTTAACAGCTATTTCAATACTGCCTATTGCCTTTATCTAAACCCTTTGAACTGCTTCAATAAAGTTTGGGAGTGACATGATTTGTTAACTGATCAAAAAGTGACAATAAACCAGAAAAGAACAAAGAGAAAGCAGAGCACAAGGTGCTACGAGAACCACTATGAGACTTTCCAGAAGGCTTTTGTGTAGGAGTTTGGTGTAAGTGCTACCCAGTTGTAATACAAACTAACTGACCATATTTTAAGAATTCTAGTATTAAAGAAAAAACCCTACTTTAGTTTCTTATAAATGCAATGAAGACATTATTTTATTTTATTTTATTTTATTTTATTTTAATCTATTCTATTCTAGAGAGAGAGAGAGAGAGAGAGTGAACGTTCAAGCAGGGGAAAGGGGCAGAGGGAGAGAGAGAATCTCAAGCAAGCTCCACACTCAGCGTGTGAAATCAAGAGTCAGTTGCTCAACCAATTGACCCACCACGTGCTCTCAGAATTTATTTTTATAACATCAAAATGTCCAATCATTGTAAGCAAATAAAGACTATTATAGAAACTCAAGAATGTCCTTAGTCTCAGCCTCCTTCTAGTTTTCTTTTCCACCATCCTCAATATCTAGGCCTTCATATTATTACAATTATGTAAAAAGAGATAAAGAAGGCAATAAGGATTACTGTTGCATCTCTTCAGATGGCATGTATGTGGATCACGTGTCCAGTGTAAAAGATGCTTGTTCCACTTACATACCTGCCAGTCGAGTTGTGGGTTTAGCACAAGGGCTTAATGTTTTCTTGTGGAAAGAATCTATGTGAATTAGAGTTGTAAAAATTACTAGATGTGGCATGACATATTTCATGAAAAAGGCTTTGAGTTACTTTTGAAGTACAGATGTAATTTAACAATTATTTAGCCATTATCTTAAGAGCTACACGCACTTAAAAATAAAATATCATATATCAAATAAAATCACATACCTTAAAAATAAAAACAAGAAATATATAAGCATTCAAGAAAAACAATTTGGAGAAGCAATACTGACTGAGAGCTAATTACTTAAGGTCACACTTTTTTGCCAGAGAACTATATTAGCCCAAACAATAAGTGCAACCAAACTCAATTTTACATGTTTAATAGTGATATCTTCAAGAATTTTACATAAATTGTTCCTGTGCCTTATTATTCTCTATTTCTTATTGCATCATCGCCCTTCTTATAATGATGCATTTTTGGGGTACTATACTGAAGTATTGCCTTATCTCTAACTTGGCCTTGGTCATGCATGAACAGACACATCTCAATAGTTCCCATATGGAAAAATCCTTAAACATGTTCATAAATGGGAAGTGGCAGCCTACAAAATTAGTTAATTCCCAATGTCATGTTCACTGGTATGCAAAATTGTCAAGAGTAAAATAAGAAGCTTCTGTTTTGCCAAACTAAAGATGTAAACTTTGGTATCAAAGGCTCTGTTGCCAATTGATAACTTAAAGTGAAAAGTTTGTTCAAAGTATATATTTAATTCACATAAGAGTAGGTATTAGAGAATTAAACAGCACACAGAACATGTTGGCTCTTGCTGGGAACCTGATAAGCAAAACAGAACTGTTAGCCATGTTTAAGCATGATAACTTGATAGAGTATAAGAACAGAGTTTCCATGTACCCTTCATGCAGGTCTACCAATGAAAACATTGTATAGTTATAGTTCAATTATCAAAACCAAGAATTGACCTTGGTATTACCTAAACTACACAACTTATATGGATTTCACTTATTATTATTATTTTTTTTATTTCATACATGTTTTTAAGATTTTATTTTTAAGTAATCTCCACACCAAACATGGGGCTCGAACTTACAACCGTGAGATCAAGAGTCACATGCTCTACTATCTGAGACAGCCAGGTGTCCTAGATTACACCCATTTTTATATGCACTCTTTTGTATATGTCTATGAAATTTTATCACCTGAATAGGTTTGTGTAACAGCCATCACATTCAGACTGTATACCTTTTCCATCACCCTTAATTACTTTCATATACTATTCTGTGATAGTTGCACGCTTTCTCAACACTAATCTCTTTCCTCCTCTGATCTCTTCCCCATACCTACAATTTTATAATTTCAATAATGTTATATAAATTAAATCCTATGGAAAGTAGGCTTTTGAGATTGACATTTTTTTTCAGCCAATTGATTTGAAATTCAGCCAAGTTTTACATGTATAAATAGTTTATTCCTTTATATTTCTGAGTAGTATTCCATTGTATGGGTATACTTTTGTTGTTTTTTCCCTTCATCTTTGGAAGAATATTTGGTTTATTTCCTGCTTTTGGATATTACGAGGAAGCTGCTATGAACATTCATATACATGGTTTTGTACGAACATAAGTTTTCATTTCTACAAGGTATATTCCTATTAGTAACATTGCTGGAGAACATGATAAGTACATTTTTGTACTGTTTACCAGAGTGAAACTGTTTACCAGAGTAGCTGTAAAATTATATATTCCTAATACCACCTGATACCATAATTTTTTTAATTTTTAATTTTTTTATCTGAGTATACTTCACACGCAATGTTAATTAGTTTCAGGTGTACAACATAGTGATTCAAATTCTCTATATATTATGCTATGCTCACCACAAGTGTAGCTACCATCTGTCACCACACAATGCTATTACAATATTATTGACTGTATTTCTTATGCTGTGTCTTTTAGTCCCATGACTTACTGATTCTATAACTGGAAGCTTGTATCTCCCACTAGCTTCACCCATTTTGCTCATTCTCCACCCCCTCCCTCTGGCAAATACCAGTTTATTTTCTGTATTTAGGGTCAGAATCTGCTTTTTGTTTGTTTATGTATTTATTTTGCTTTGTAGATTCCACAGGAGTGAAATGACATGGTATTTGTCTTTGTCTGACTTATTTCACTTAGCATAATACCCTTAAGGTCCATCCATGTGTCACAATGGCAAGATCTCATTCTTTTTTTGGCTGATTAATACTCCGTTATTTCTATATTTATATCTATATCATCTATATCTATATCATCTATATATATTTATATCTATATCTATTATATGTATCTAATCTATCATTATCCATTTGTCTATTGATGGATACTTAGGTTGTTTCCACACCTTGGCTATTGTAAATAGTGCTGCAGTAAACTTAGAGGTACATATGTTTTTTGAATTCATTTTTTAAAAAGTTCTTTGAGGGGCGCCTGGGTGGCTCGGTAGGTTAAGCGTCCGACTTCGGCTCAGGTCATGATCTCACGGTCTGTGAGTTCGAGCCCCGCATCGGGCTCTGTGCTGACAGCTCAGAGCCTGAAGCCTGTTTCAGGTTCTGTGTCTCCCTCTCTCTCTGCCCCTCCCCTGTTCACGCTCTGTCTCTCTCTGTCTCAAAAATAAATAAACGTTAAAAAAAGTTATTTGGATAAATCCCTCTGGTGGAATTAATACATCATATAGTATTTATATTTTTAATTTTTTGAGGAACCTCCATAGTGTTTTCCACAGTGGCTGCACCAATTTGTATTCCCATCAATAGTGCACAAGTGTTCCTTTTACTATACATGCTTGCCAACATTTTTTGTTGTTGTTTCTTTTATTTTTTATCCTAGCCATTCTGATAGTTGTAAGATAATATCTCATTGTGTTTTTTATTTAAATTTCTCTGATGATTTAAATTTCTCTGATAATTCTCTGATGATTAGTGATATTGAGCATCTTCTGATGTGTCTGTGGCCATCTTTCTGTCTTCTTTGGAAAAATGTCTACTCAGGTCTTCTGCCCATAGATTTGGTGTTTAAGTATAATTAAAAATAAGTTTTATTTTAGTTGCAGGTGTACAATACAGTGATTCAACAATTCTGTATCACTCTGCCCATTTTTAATTAGATTGTTTAGGGCATTTTGGTGTTGAATTTTTAAAGTTATTTATATAATTTTGGAAATTAACCTCTTATCACATATACTGTCTGCAAATATACAATCCCATTCAGTAGTTTACATTTTGCTTTGTTGATAGAGTCCTTTGCTGTGCAAAAGCTTTTTATTTTTATGTAGTCCCAATAAGTTATATTTGTTTTTTTTCTCTTGCCTGAGGAGACATATTTTGAAAAATATTGCTACAGCTAATGTCAAAGAAATTACTGTCTCTTTTCTTCCAGGATTTTTATGTTTTCAGGTCACACATTTAGATCTATTTTGGGTTAATTTTTATGTATTGTGTTGGTACTGTCATGTTTTAAAAATATATTTTATCAATTTTAGTAGTATCTTATCGTGGTTTTAATTTGAATTTCCCTAATAGCCAAGAATGTTGAATATTTTTCATGCGCTTATCTTATATTTGGTATACTGTCAGTTCATGACTTTCTCAGGATTTAGTTATAGACAGATAGATAGATGATAGATTTCTTAATTTTCTTACTATTTGGTGTAGAGAGTTCTTTGGGTTTTTTTCTAGATGTGAGTCCTTTACCACACGTATGATTGTAAATGTTTTCACCCATTCTGCACCTTGACTTTTCAGTCTCTTATCAATGTCTTTCACAGAGCAAAAGTTACTAATTTTGAAGAAGTCCAATTCATGTATTTTTTCTTTTATAGATTGTCCTTTTGGTGTCATATCTAATTTCTCTTCTAAAGAAAAGTCAACAAATGTGCTCCTTTTTGGAGAATTTTACAGTTTTACATTTTAAACTTAGATATTGAATCCATTTTGCATAAAGCATGAGGTGTGACTTGAGGATATGTGTGTGTGTGTGTGCATGTGTATGTTGAATATACAACTAATATCATATATTTTAAAATTAGATCTCCACTGAATTCCTTTTGTTTAATATTTATTTATTTTTGAAAGAGGAAAGGGCATAGTTAATGGGAGACACATAATCTAAAGCAGACTCCAGGCCCTGAGTAGTCAGCACAGAGCCTGATGTGGGGCTTGAACTCATGAACCCCAAGAACATGACCTGAGCCAAAGTTGGACACTTAACCTACTTAGCCACCCTGGCGCTCCCACTGAATTTCTTTTGTAAGCTTATCAGAAAACGTTTTGTTTAAAAAAATGTTTTGGTTATTATTGCCTGAGTCTATTTATAAATTCTATTCTGTTCCATTGATATATGTCTTTATTCTTTCACCTGTATCACAGACTCTTGGTTACAGTACCTATACACTAAGTGAAAATCAAATTGTGTGAAAAAGAATTTCAAAAATGCATTAAATACCTAAATGTGAGACATGAAACCATTAAAATCCTAGAGAAGAAAACAGGCAATAACCTCTTTGACGTCGGCCATAGCAACTTCTTTCTAGATATGTCTCCTGAAGCAAGGGAAACAAAACCAAAAACAAACTATTGTGATTTCTATAAAGGTAAAAAAGCTTCTGCACAGCAAAGGAAACAGAAAAACTAAAAGGCAACCTACAGAATGGAGAAGACACTTGGAAATGATATATCTGATAAAGGGTTAGTATCCAAAATACATAAAGAATTATCAAACTCAACACCCAAAAATGAATAATCTGGTTAAAAAATGGGCACAGGACATGGATAGACATTTTACAAAGAAGACATCCAGATTGCCGACAGACTCATGAAAAGATGTTCAACATCACTCATTATCAGGGAAATATAAAGCAAAACTACGATGAGATACCACCTCACACCAGTCAGAATGACTAAAATCAACAACTCAGGAAACAGCAAATGTTTGCAAGGGTGTAGGGAAAGGGGAACCCTCTTGAACTATTGGTGGGGATGCAAAGCGGTGCAGCCACCCTGGAAAACAGTATGGAGGTTCCTCAAAAAGTTGAAAATGGAACTACCCTATTATCCAGCAATTGCACTACTAAGTATTTACTCAAAGAAACAAAAATACTAATTCAAAGGGATACATACACCCCGATGTTTATAGCAGCATTATCTACAATAGTTAAATTATGGAAACAGAAAAAGTGTCCATGGACTAAGGAATGGATTAAGAAGAAATGGTATACATATATGATAGAATATTCCTCAGCCATAAAAAGATTGAAATCTTGCCATTTGCAGCAACATGGATGGAGTTAGAGAGTAAGCAAAATAAGTTAATCAGAGAAAGACAAATGCCATATGATTTCACTCATATGTGGAATTTAAGAAATAAAATAAATGAGCACAGGGAAAATAGAGGCAAACCAAGAAATAGACGCTTAACCATAGAGAACAAATTGATGGTTACTAGAGGGGAGGGGGGATGAATTAAATAGGTGGTGGGGATTAAAGAGTGTACTTGTTATAAGCACCAGCTGTTGTATGGAACTGTTGATCACTGTATTATACACCTGAAACTAATATTACACTGTATGTTAACTAACTGGAATTTACTTTTTAAGTTTATTTTTATTTTGAGACAGAGAGAGAGAGAGAGAACGGGTGGCGAAGGGACAGAGAGGGAGACAGAATCCCAAGCAGGCTCCATGCTGTCAGCGCAAAGCCTGATATGGGGCTTAAACTCATGAACCATTAGATCATGACCTAAGCTGAAGTCAATAGTTGGACACTTAACTGACTGAGCCACCCAAGCACTCTTTAACTGGAATTTAAACAAAAACTAAAAAATCAGTTTGTCTGATTCCTCCTTTGTTATTGTTCTATTTCAAAATTATTTTATCTATTTTAGTTACTTTGCCTTTTCACATAAAATTTAGATTATGCTTGCTGATGTCCACAAAAACTCTTGGAATTTATTTACACCTATAGATCAATTTGGGAAGAATTGGCATCTTTGCTATGTTGAGTCTTTCATTATATGAACAAGGTATATCTTAGTGTTCTGTAATTTTCACAATAAATATCCCACATATGTTGTATTAGATTTATACCTAAGGTGGATGTTTTTTTTGGTTATTATTTATGGTATTGCATTTTCAGTTTGAATTCCCAATGTTCTGTTCACGGTGTTGACATCCTATTTGCAAACTAGCTAAATTCACTTATTAGTTCTAGGAGTTACTTGGTGGATGTTTTAAGACTGTCTACGTAGATATCATATCATCTGCAAAATACTTTTACATCTTTATTTCCTACCTCTATGACTTTTATATCTTTTTGCCTGATTTCATTAGCTAAAATATGTATTACTTTGCTGAAAAAGCAGTTAGAGTGGGATATCTTTACCTCATCTCAATCTTAAAGATAATGCATCTCTCTTCACCATTATATTTGATACTGTTTTTTGTTTTGTTTTGTTTTTTCCAGGCTGGGTTTTGTAAATTTTTTATCAAGTTGAACAAACTCCTTTCTTTTGGTTTTGAGCTATATCAACTTTTATGATAGATTTCATCCAGAATAAATGTTACAGTTTGTATGCCTTGATCCCTGTAAATTTATTTAGACTTTTTGACACAGAATATGTGCTATCATGGTAAATGTCCCATGTTCACGTCAAAGGAGTGTGCTTTGCTGCTGTTTTAGTAAAGCATATAAATATATATGTCAATAAGATCAAGTTAGTTGATAATGTTTAAATATTCTATATCCTTCCTGGTACCTTTTTCTATATGTTCTACTAAATATTGGGAGGCAGATTGGAATTTCCAAATATAGTTTTGGATTTGTCTATATTTCTTCTTGAGGCACTATCAAATTTTTTTTTAGTTGGCATACATTTTGAAAATCTGTTATTTTGTGCATGAAGGATTAGGATTGTTATGTCTTGTAAACTGACCAGTTGTTATGATAAAATAACTCTTGGGAATGCCTGGCTAGCTCAGTCAGTAGATCATGCGACTTGACCTCAGGATCATGAATTCAAGTCCCACATTGTGTATGGAGTCTATTTAAAAAGAAAAAAAATAATTTGTGAAATAATCTTCTTTAATACTGGTAGTATTCTTTTAGTATAACATTTACTTTAAGGGGGGCCTGGGTGGCTCAGTCGGTTGAGTGTATGACTTTGGCTCAGGTCATGATCTCGCGGTCTGTGAGTTCGAGCCCCGCGTCAGGCTCTGGGCTGACAGCTCAGAGCCTGGAGCCTGCTTCATATTCTGGGTCTCTCTCTCTCTCTCTCTGCCCTCTCCCGCTCATGCTCTCTCTCTCTGTCTCTCAAAAATAAACACAAAACAAAACAAAACAAAACATTTACTTTAAATGATACTAATATTGCCACTAAAGGTGTCTTGTTTTTTGTTGGAATGATATATATTTGTCTATCCTTTTACCTTCTCCCTATTTATACTTTTATATTTAAAGTATATTCTGCAGGCAACTTATGGTTGGCTCTTGTGTTTATGTCCAATCTGACAATGTGTCTTTGAGTTTGTGGATTTAGACCCTTTACATTTAAAATTATCATTAATATAGTTATGTTAAAATGTATCATTTTTCTATTTGTCACATATATTACTTATCCCTTTTTCTTATTTCTCTGCCTTATTTGCAATAATATTGTATGTCTAATGACTCCACTTTGTCTTCTTTATTGGCTATTTTATATCTATAACTCTTTTTTACTAGTATTGTTGATTTAGGATTTATTGTATGCAGGTTTAGCTTATAATATTTTATCTTGCAGTGATATTATACCACTTCATGTAATGCATAAAGCCTAAAAATACTATAGTTCCACTTCTCATTTTCCAACTTTTATGAATAAAGGTTGTAATAAATTCTACCTTTACACAAGTAACCCCATACTACATTATAATTATTTTTTCTAAACTGTAAATTATATGCTGTTATTAACTAATAAGAAAGTATATATGTTTACTCATACAGTTACAAATTCCTGTGCTCTTCATTACTTGGTGTAGATTCACATTTCCATCTGGTGTTTTGTTCTGTCTGCCTGAAATTTAACAATTCCTGTAATGAGGGTCTATTAGTGATGAATTCTTTCAGCTTATACACATTAAAAAGTCGTTATTTTATTTTGTTTTGGAAAGATTTTTTTGCTTTGTGCATAATACAAGATTGACATTTTTTTCTTTTTAGTATTTTAACAATATCACTGCACTCTCATAGTTTTTTGTGTTGCTTCCAACAAGAAATATGCTGGCATTCTTACCTCTATTTAAAGGACCTCTTCAGAAAGAACATGCGAGGATTGGTCCTGTCCACTTAGCAGATCCCTGTACATTGCCAAGAGGGTACTGGGTTTGGGAAACAACAAGGGTGGAAGGGATTTCACAGACTTGCATACTGACCTTGAGTGATCCTGTTCATCTATTTCCATTCCTTTTACCCCACACCCCACCTGAGGGCAAGCTCCTTTCCCCTCGCTCATTTTGCCAGTGTATATGGAATTCTTGGATTTAAAATTCTGAGCTGCCAGCTCACCGCGCCATCTGGCGTCCACATCCTAGAAGCCAAGACCAATCTTAAAATGCTGAAAATAAACCTGGTCTGCAGCTGCACAGACTGTTTCAAAATAACTTGATTTTATAGAAACTTGGAAGATATTTAAGAGCATTAGATTGTTATTGCAATTTGTGGCATTCTAGTACTCTTATAATTTCAGTTCTAGTACCTTTATCATTTTTGTATATAATTTGGCACATCGTTCTTGAATTTAAAATGTTTAAATGTATAATAAAAATTGATACTTTTAGAAAAGCAAAAGGAATAGTAAAATTAACACCTATCCACCTCAATCCAAAATCGTTAACATATTTCTGTAATAAGCTCATTGTATACCTAAGTCTGAAGTAGACAATTTTAAGGCATGACATTTCTGCCTGCATTTTGACAAAATTAAGGATATTCTTCTGTAACCACAATACCTAGATCACTTCTATCAAAAAGGAAGGGGATAGCTCCCTAAGGCCATGATTTTGTTCCATATGAAAATTTCTCCAACTATCCCCCAAGAGCTTCACTGATGATTTTTTTCCCCGAGACAGGAAACGATGGAAGATTCTGTATTTCCACGGACTTCAATGTCTCTAAAACCACTGTGAATCCTAGGCAACCTCCCCAACACCATTCCCGCTTTAATTTTTTAGTACATTCTCAGTGAATTTTGTTCAACGGCACGCCTCTTTTATCCCCGCCTTCGCCCCCCCGCCCCCCCCCCCCCCCCTTTCTGCAGCCTAAGGGACTTTCCGCTCTTTGCTCCAGCCAGCTGTGGCGGGAGCCCCAGGGGAGGAGTCCTAGAGAGGCTACTGAGCAAGCGCAGATGACCTAGTAGGTGTGGACCTTCTCCGAACCCCGCCCAACAAGGGCAGGGCCCTAGCTGGCGAGGCTGATATGAGTACTTCGCCGCGGGGTCGACTATGCAGGCGAAGCTAGCTGCTCCTTGCTTTTCCCTCAGGATTCGGTCGGAGAATTTGTATAAAGAACGTTTGTTCAGAAATCATACTGCTTGCTGTGCGTTATTGCTTCAGGCCTTGCCTTGTAATATTTGTTCTTGCATTTTGTTTGGCATGTAAATGTCTTTAACACATGCGTATAAATTCTTACCGTAAAAAAATTACATAGACATCATCTACAAACAGACTCATATTTTTTGTATTGTGTATGCCTTTCTTGCTTTTCAAATGCATGAATAATCATTTTTCAAAGAATTTTGAAATCATTTTTATTTAATGTTTTGAAGCATTACTCTTTACTAAATTGATTTTTTAAGGAAGACAGATGTAACATTTTCACTGTTTTAGTGTTTTCCAGATTTTTTCTCAGAGTCTTATGCTTTGAAACGTGCTGTGAATATTTTATTATATGACTTAATTTGTTCTAATTGTGAAAGATTCAGAAAAGCATTCATTTGTGTAAACAGAATACTAAGATTCCCTCTCTGAATATGGAGACCAGATACTTACTTGCTGTGCAAGTATGAATTTAGTAACATTGTTTGCTTTTTTCCTTATCTAAAAGCTGTAAACCTTAGTTGGAGCCTGTAGTTATTTCCACATCATTTTTTTAACATTTGCATGATTTTTTTAAATATACATGGCCCATAATATAGATATATATTCTTTTCTTACTCTTTAGTAAGAGGATACTAAATGCCACTCAAAATATGTGTATACACATCTGTTACAGGTAGCACATACTTTTGTAATATGGTCTTTTAGAGAAGAAATTGTAATATTTTACCAATTACCATAATATTAAAGTATGTGTGACTGTGACTTTTTAAATTATCATTGTATTGACTTAGTCAATTATTTATCCACCTTTCTATGACTTAGCTGATTCATTGATGTTCATTGTTTCAACTTGAATCTTTGACACCTCTGCGACATAGTTTGTTTGTGAATAGGCTGATGAGTATCCTGGAGAGTGCAGATGGGATTCCTTGACTGGGTTAAATAGATATTTCCTCACCCCAAACCACCAAGAGACACAAAAGCATGAAGAGGTAGAAACAATTCAGGCCTCCAACAAGCAGACTTAAGATTTATTTGAGGCCTGAAATGTGGAGAGCACAAATGTGTTTAAAGGAACACATTCTCCTGTGAAGGAAGCATCCTCACAGGTTGCATCTCTGAGACTCAATAGCTATATTTGCTATGCAAGCAAATGAAATTCTTGATCTAATGGCCTAAAAACTGTTCTGGGGTGGGGAGCATCATTTGTTCTAGGTTTGTAAGATATGAGCAAAACAGAGCAAAATCATGATGTTTTTATGGATATCTTTACTCCAAATTGTATGGCTGCAGTCAAGATGTCAATACTGGAAATTAGTACTCTATACAGAGAATTTAAAGGCCAAATCTCGTTAAAAAATTTGTGCCTCATCTTCACCTCATTTGATTATTTCACCATTAACTTTAATTTTCCTGCATGTGAAGAACAATCCACTGTTTCAGTGCAAACTACATAGAATACAGCATTTATATAGCAAAGGAAAGAGACAATTCCCAAGTTTAAAGGAAACTAGAGGATTTGGGAAGAAATAAATAGAAATGATAAACATTACTGGTTGCTCTGTGTTTTGATGATAGTTATGTTTTGCTCTTATAAATAAAAAACTCTAATTGAATTATTTAATAAAATTATTGTAAGTTTATTGACCTCAAATATGAAATCACAAGAAAAGCAGATTAGGGTCCCTATGAGTGGTTCAACCTACTAATAGACATCATTTCCTTTGTCTCTAATATGTAACTCTTCACCATTGGGCTTGCTGAAAGATAACAATGACATGTTAAAGACCTCTATCTTTTTGTAGTCAGGAGGATTAAAAGGTTGAGAGCCAAGTTCAAATGACATTTCCTAGTGTCTTTGCTTTTTTTTTTTTTCCTGCACAGTTCCCATAGTTCTGTGACCCATATCTCAGTGGATAATGATTCACATAGCAACACTATCTGCAAGGTAACTGGCATGATTATCATCTCTTCTTATTGCTAGATGTGGATAATGGTTTGATAAAATGTACTAAGCTAGATATTGAGTGAACCAATATGTAGTGTCTTGTCATATTTTCCTCTTCTGCATCTGAGGAATGTTCTAGGCCACTATAGGCAGAAGGTAGTGCCAAATACCAAGTATTATTTTCAGTTTCATGTAACTCTAAAATTTGCCTAGTTGTAAAAAGCTGGTAACAGAAATATGGGGAATTGACTGAGGCATTTCTGTTTCTACTTATTAAATCAAAGACTGCCAGTCAGTTGTTCAATATCTGATTTTGTTATATGTTCTATGGCAATAACAACAATTACCTCCTAGAGATATGTGAGAGTTAAGTACGTTAATAACTGTAACTAGTACGTAACTGTGCTCAATAACTGCACCTGAGTCAGTTAAGGAGTGGCTCAGTCACTCCTAGTTTTGACTCAGGTCATGATCTCATGATTCATGAGTTTCAAGTGCCGCATACCCTATGCACTGGTGGCTTGGAGCCTGCTTGAGTTTCTCTCTCTCTTTCTACCCCTCCCCTGTTCTCTCTCTTTCTCTCTCTCTCTCTCTCTCTCTCTCTCTCTCTCTCTCTTCCTCTCTGTTTCAAAATAAATAAGCTTTTAAAAAAGAACAAAGGATGTACCTTCTTGGGGCTCCTGCGTGGCTCAGTCAGTTAAGAGTCTGACTCTTAGTTTTGACTCAGGTCTTGATCTCATGATTCATGAGTTTATGCCTCGTCAGGCTCTGCACTGATGGCTCGGAGCCTGCTTGAGTTTCTCTCTCTCTTTCTGCCCCTCCCATAGTCTCTCTCTTTCTCTCTCTCTCTGTTTCAAAATAAATAAGCTTTAAAAAAAAAGAACAAAGGACGTACCTCCTTTACCAATCTCCAAATTGGCTAGAACTTACTGCTTGATTCTGGATGTAGAGTCAATGGGAATGTGGACAGATGGGGAATTTGGTTTGTGACTTCTCACATAGAAAATTGACTGCCAAAGTGTGATTTGCAGTTACTTCCAGGAGATAGAACCTGTTTTAATACCTAGTATTCATACCCAACATCCCCACAGTGAGAACATTCTTGGAGAGTTCTCAGAATTGTGTTTGACAATACAGATACCAGTATATATTAACCACAGTGTTAATATCCAAATGTATTATCACTTTCAATTTCAAAATGTCTTATCAGGACTCTCATTGCTATTTTACAGATGAGAAATATGAGGCACATCCAGGTTAAGAAACTTAACTAAGTCACACAGAAAATGGCAGAATTGGGAAATCAGCACAGGCAGCCAGATTCCACAAATATTACCTCTCAATATGAAAACCCACTTCCAACAGCACGTAAGTAGCAAAAATCTGGAATTTTAAATGTCTTGTCTGCCTCCCTCTGAGGTTATTACTCTAAAGCTATTAACTTGATTCTCCTGTCCTCTAGCAGCACTTTATTTGAACACTATGCTGAAAAACTGCCTTGGTAACTCCTCTTTGGACTGATGGCAATACTACTCTCAAAATAACCTCTATATGGGGAATGGCCTCAAGCTATGGCCCATAAGAGCAAATGTCAGCTTCCAAAATCAAAGAACCTATCATATGGTGTTTACTGAAATGCCAAGATTTTTAAAGTAAAATATGAGATCCAAGTGTTCCTTTGCACCAACCCCCCCTCCCCAAATACAATGTAGTAGTATTTAAATTGTCAAATTTAAACAAAGCTGGACACCACTTCATGGTAAGGAGAGATTTCAATCAATAGTATACTACTGCAATAGAAATTATGGTCTAACATCTGTACAGAGAAGACTGGGCATTTTAAAGAAAGAATAAGGGAAAAAGAGAGAAGTGAACAGGGGCTTGGTAGAGTCTGGGAAGTGAAAAATGATGTAGTTGGTCAGTATAAATGTGATTAGGACAGCTGTATCTGTTAGCTGACAATTATTAAAGTTAAGATTCTATACCCCAACAGAGGCCCTATCCTTCCTAATTTCATTTCAAACTAATGATTTTCAGGTACTTGAGAAAGAAACCTCTGAGTTGAAAGAGATACATATATATGTCAGTTATTTATAACTCAAAATAACTCAAAATTTTAAGTATTTTTTGTAAGTGTCTAATAAGAAGATCAGGTATCTATCATCAGGTGTTGATTAGAACAAATGGTAAATTATTTTGGCAGCAAAAGTCATCCTAGGGATTGAGCTGTTAGAAACTTTTATAATCTTTAAAAATTTTAATGTATGTGTAGGAAGATGAACAAAATCATTTATACTGAGAGTCTATAGTTTTTATAGACCAAGATGTGGGCTTAGAGAAACCTGACTAGAGATTAGAAAAAAGGATGATTTTTACCAGTATCAAAAAGAACCATGCATCCCAAAATACATATAGAGTCTCAAAAGACGCCATTAAATGGTAAATACAAAATAATAATAATAATAATAGTAAAATAATAATAGTAAATAAAATAATAAGTAATAATAAGTAAATGAAATAGTAAAAATAAATAAATATTAAAAAAATAAAATAGGAAAAAATCGGAAAAAAATATTCTGAAAAAGGACAAAGTTGAAGGTTTCATAGCTCCTGATTTCAAAAGTGATTGCAAAGCTACAATAATTAAAATAGTGTGGTACTAGCATACAGACAGACATATAGAACAATGGAACAGAACAGGGAGGTCTAAATTAAACCCTTTTATGCATGGTCAAATTATTTTGACAAAGGTTCCGTGATCATTCAAGGAGTGAAGGACAGTCTTTTCAACAAATGGTATTGGAAAAACTGGATGCAAAAAATATATGAAAAAGTATAAAGTATAAAAAACTCAAAATGGGTCAAAAACCTAAATATAAGGTCTAGAAACTGTAAATGTCTTTGGAAAAAAAACACATATAGGGACAGCTTGATGACATTAAATTTGGCAGTGATTTCTTAGATATAAATTAAAAGCACAGGCAACAAAAGTAAATATAGATACATTGGAGTACACTAAAATTAACAAATTTTGTGCATCCAAAGATACAATCCATTGACTGATAAGGCAATCTATGGAATGGGGGTAAATACTTTCGATAGATATTACTCCAAAAATGATATGCAAATGACCAGCGAATACATGGAAAGTTACTCAGTATCAACAATCATTAGGGAAATGCAAATCAAAACTATGATGAAATACCCCCTTACACCCATTAGGATGGCTTCTAAAAAAACATAGACATCAAAACAGAAAAACAAACAAACAAACAAGTGTTTGTGAGGATGTGGAAAATTAGAATCATTGTTCACTGTTGATGGAAATGTAAAATGGTACAGCTACTACGAAAAAGAGTATGGTGGTTTCTTAAAAAATTAAAAGTAGAATTATCATATCATCCCACAATTACATTTTAGGTATCTTTCTAAAAAATTTGAAAGCAGGTCTTGAAGAAATATTTGTACACCCATTTTCATTGCAGAATTATTCACAATAGCCTAAAGTTGGGAGCAACCAAAGTGTCTATCAACAGATGAACAGATTGTGGTGCCTGGGTCACCCATTAGGCTCGAGGTCCAACTTTTGATCTCAGCTCAGGTCTTGATCTCAGGGTCGTGATTTCAAGCCTTTCATTGGGCTCTGCACTGGGCTCTGCGCTGGGTGTGGAACCTATTTACAAAACACATACACTCACAAATGAATGGATAAACAAATAGATAAATAAAATATATAAAGCAAACAAATAGATAAACAAAATGTATATATATATGGCAGTTATGTGAAAAACAGCAACCATAACAGCAACAGAACGTGGGGATTTTTGTTATAGATGAGTAATGAGACAAATTCAAAAGTTAATGAAAGTAAAAACAGATAAAATGGGGATGGTTTCTGATTGTTGACTACACTGTGAGGTCACAGGGAAGCTTCTTGAAAGCTTATTTCTATTTATCCTATTAGTAATAGATGTGACCATCATGTTTATGACTTTTATAGTTAGCCCCTGGAAAACAAGAATTAGACTGTAAGCCCTTTGGAGACGAATTATTCTATTTTACCATTCAATTACATATCCCCTGGAACTAGGATATTTTCTCTGACCTCACTGGTGAAAACATCTAGATATTGAATTAATATATAGATGAAATACATAGATTTATGTATGAAGACTTGGGTTTATAGCTCAGACAGAAAATGCATCTTTAATAACTCAGTTTTCAAAATCATCTAGTCAGGGAGTCAGTTTCTAAAATGATATAATGACTGGGTTAGTTATTAGAGCATTGCATTAGTTTGCTAGAACTTCCACAATACATTACCACATACTGGGTGTCTTAAACAAAACTAGTTTATTTTCTCACAGCTGTAGAGACTATAAATACAATATCAAGGTATTGGAAGTTTTGGGGTTTTTTTGTTTTTGTTTTTTGTTTTTTGTTTTTTGTTTTTCTGTGGACTCTCCTTTGGCTTGCAGATGACTGCCTTCTCAGTGTATCCTCATGTGTTCTTTCAGTGTTAGCATCCCTGATATTTCTTTGTGTGTTCAGTTATTTTCTTCTTGTAAGGATACCAGCTGGAGTGGGTTAGGATCCACCCTAATGGCCTCATTTTAACTTAATCATCTACTTAAGGGCCTTATCTCCAAATACATTCACATTCTGAGGTATGGGGGATGGGATTTCCAGAATATGAATTTGGGGAAGATATAATTCAGCCAATAGCAAGCACAGAGATTTCAAGGCTACAGAAATAATGGAATGATACCCAGATGTAAAGATGTCCAAATTTAATAAGGCAAAAATAATTACCTAGTCATAAAATTGTGAATGGCATTGGGACAAGAGATGAGTCGGAACATGTAGGTAGGACTGTATGCAATTATTCTGTATGCAAGCTTCCTGTCCAGTTTTTCTCACTTAGAATAATGTTTTTGAGATTCATTCATACTGCTGCATGTATATGTAGTTTGTTCCTTTTCAACATTGATTTGTAATCTACTGAAAAAGTGTACTAGAATGTATTCATCTCTTTTACAACTTGTTGGATATTTGGGTTGTTTCCAGGTTTGGATTATTATAAATACATTTTCTATACTAATTTAGATACAGCAGGGGTGCCTGGGTGGCTCAGTCAGTTAAGACTCCAACTTCAGTTCAGGTCATGATCTCATGGTCGGTGAGATTGAACCCCATGTCGGGATCTGTGCTGACAGCTCAGAGCCTAGAGCCTGCTTTGGATTCTGTGTCTCTTTCTCTCTCTGCCCCTCCACCACTCTCACTCTGTCTCTCTCGTTCTCTCAAAAAAATAAATAAACATTAAAAATATTAAAAAAAAGAATTTAGATACAGCATTTTATGAACATATAGTTTTACTTATCTTAGGAAAATTCCCAATATTAAGGTTGCTGGATCATATAATTGATTTTTATTCACTTTACATAAACTGCCAAATTGATTCAGAAAGCTGCTATACCATTTTACATTCCCAACAGCAAAATAGGAGAGTTGAAGTTGCTTCACATATTTCCTAGCATTTGGTATTGGCAGTATATTTTGAATTTTTTAAAGTTCATCTAGTGGATGGGTAGTGGTATCTCATTGTGGTTTTAATTCTCATCTTTCTGATGACAGTGGTGTTAAGCATATTTTCATACACTTGTTTGCCAACTCTTTTTTGCTTAAGTATCAATTTTCCTGCTTTAAAATTTTGTTTCTTGTTTTATTGTTATTAAAATTATATATATAATATATATATTATATTTATATAAATTCTTGATATAAGATTTGTATCAGTTGATATTGAAAATATTTTCTCTAAGTCTATCGTATCTCTTGTTACTTTGTTAACAGAGTCTTTCATAGAATATAACTTATTTTTAATATTAAGTACAATTTATCCATTTTTTCTTTTGTGACTTATGTTTATTTCCTACCCATGAAATTTTTGCTCATCCCAAGACCACAAAGGTTACCTGCTGTGTTTTCTTTTAGACATATATTAAGGTTTTATATTTATATCTATGAAACATTTTGAGTTAATTTTCAATATAGTGAAAAATGCAATTGGATGGTTTTATTTTGTTGCTGTTGTTGTCAGCATACAGATGCTCAAATGTGCTAGCACCATTTGTTGCAAATACTATTCTTTCTCTCCGTTGACTTCCTTTAGCTCACTTATCAAGACCTACCGACCATATGCCTGTAGGTTTTTTTTTCTGGATGCTATGATATTTCATTTATTTAAATGTCTATCATCACCTCAATTTTCCTTTATATTAAGTCTTGAAATAAATCATGTGAATCCTCTAACATTGCTTTTCATTTTCTGAATTGATTTGGCTTTCTAAGTCTTTTACTTTCCTATGTAAATTTTAATGTTTTTTAAACTTATTTTTAAGACAGAGAGAGACAGAGCATGAGTGGGGATGGGGCAGAGAGAGAGGGAGACACAGAATCCGAAGCAGGCTCCAGGCTCTGAGCTGTCAGCACAGAGCCCCAAGTGAGGGCTCGAACTCAGGAACCATGATATCATAACCCCAGCCAAGTCGGAAGCTCAACCCACTGAGCCCCCCAGGCGCCCCCTATGTAAATTTTAGAATGCACTTGTCAGTTTTTACAAAAATTCATAATGAGATGTTGATTGTTGATTGTGTGGAAATATTTAGATAAATATGAAATAATTGATGTCTTAAAATATTGACCCTTCCAATACATGAGATTGGGGTATTTCTACATTTACTTCAATATTTTTTATTAATCTTATCTAATATTCATAGTACAAATTTTGCACACATTTTGTCAGATTTATCCCTAAGTTCTAATTTATTATATTTTTATACTACTGTAAAATATAATTTTAACTTCAATATCCATTTAGGGAGCCCCCAAATATCCATTTATTCATTGTTGGAAAATATGAAGACAACTGATTTTGAGCCATTCAATTTTGAAAACCAAGGAAATTAAGTGATAACCATGTAACATGTATTTTGCTATATATTAAGAATGGAGAAATGAAACATTAATGTAATGTTTCCCTTTTAACTTGAGACATAAGGCAAGTGGAGATTCAAATAGGCAATGGAAATAAGATTAAATATGCTGGAGGAGGGAATGTGCATTACTCTGCTGCAATCCACAATATGTACTGGAATGAAACCTGAATTTAAATGGTCATTGAAGATTTGTTGGAGAAAACATTCTATGATTGAATACATAAAGCATTAGAATCCCATGTAAATTAGAGCTAGAGAAGCCAATAAAGAAATTGTATTCAGGTATAAAGGACAAAAGATGTGAGAAATAACATGGAAAGTAGCATTTTCAGGAAATTTGAAGAAAGCTGGAAACATATGCCTGTGGTAGATTTTTGAAGGAATGTATTCTCTGTTACTGAACTTGGATTTATAGTTTTTAACATTTTATCAGACTACTATGGGGTCTACTTACTAGAAACACAGCTGGTGTAACTGTAAAATGAGAATTTGGGAGACTTGTAAATTTGAATAACAAAATTTATGGGGTTTAGAGACAGACTAGGCAACGGAAAAGCATGGGGTGGAAAAAAAAAAAATGAGAGCCTAAGGTCCTGGAAAAATAGCCACAGAAAAATGTAGTGTTTGCAGGGTACAGCCTTCTCTTGATTGAGTTAGACCTCCATGTGAAAGATGCCAAGTCAGACCATGAACGCCCCTCCTGTAAGGAGGCAATTCAGCTCCAAACACAGGTTACTTTCAAGCCTTAAACTAAACTTCTCATGTTTCAGAAGTACGTGCTACACTGATTTTGGAATCGGGACCCCTGGGCTCATAGCGCCATCTAGCATCAACAGAAATGGGAGGCCAACAGCAAACTAACAAGTTTAAAAAAATAGGTGGCTGCGGAGGGGAGTGGGGGGGGGGGGGTGACCCAGGAACCAGAAATGCCTGTGTTCATTTGAGCAAGATTTTTAAATATTTATTTGAAAAGTGAAACATAATGAATAATTGTTGCAGGGGGAAAATAATGTGATTTTATGATTATTCTCGATAAAGATACAGAGAAGACTGGCCCATATCCACTTTACATTTTACAAGTAACATAAGGGTTAAAAAACTGATGTGAATTCTATTAGATTGATTTCATTTACAAACATGGATTAAAGGAGTGGATTACCATGGAGATATATATATATATATATATATATATTTCATGTTTGATATAAAATTAATTCAGTTGACTTCTCACGGTGTCACACTAATCCTTGGAAATATGTATGTGTGTTTACAAACACCATTTTCCTCTTTAGTTACATTATAGTTCATGAGCATAATTTTAAGCTGAGGCCTTTATACGTTATTATTCTTTAAACCATTTTTCCAATCTGATAGGCCTGGTGTGTTTGTTTGAGGCTCCCCAGGCGGAGCCTTGTACTCTTAACACCCCAGGGTTCCGACTCCTACAGCACAGGAAGCCTTCGCTGCCTCCTAGCAGGACTTCAGCCGGCAGGAAATGCGCCATTGTACAGTGCGGCCGGCTGGCTCTCGCAGTGCGCTGTGGGAAGGTCACGTGCTTTTCCGGCGACTGCAAAGGCCGATCCTGTAAGTTCCGTGGGGCATAGGCGGGGCGTTATCAGGTGCGTCACTCCTTACCGTCCGGTTTTCATTTCCGTGCTCTGCGCTATGTGCGTTCCTCTTTCTGTCACCCTCCGCGAATTTCCTGTCATCTGCCCTGTAAAGACTTTAACAAATTATTTAAGTATTCCCCCGCCCCCCCCCAAAAAAAATTCTCCCAGACTTCTTATCATGGTTTCGGGTCTTGATCTTTAACTTTATGTTAACTTCGGGTTATTTGTTCCCGCCCCTGAGAAAAGTACAAACTGATGTGTCCACAGCATTCTCTTCCTTTTTTTTTTTTTTTGTACAGTTAGATAAGCATTACCAAAGCCATAATTTTGTACCCTTTATTTACATTTCATTTATTGCATCCATCTGCAAAGTCTAAATATGTTTTAATACTGATGTTGAGTATTTTTTATGGTATACTATTTTAATCATTTCTATGTTTTCCTTTAGATTCTGTATTGCTTCTCTAATTGTTTTTTTCTTTCTACACCAATAAAATATCTTTAATATACGAAGACTTTAGGGTCTTCAAAGTTAAACTTTCCCAAAGTCTCAATATTCACATTTTATTTTTTTTAAGATTCTTAAACAATTATGGCACAAAGTTGAAAAAAGTTTTACGACTTTTAAAATACCTACTGAATCTTGGTTTTCTATATGTCCTGACTTATCTTACTCCATTGTCCTAGCTGACATCTTAGAACTGATCATTCAATCCCAAAATTGTTCTGATACTGCCTCTGCTTTCCCTATACTATCCTCCCAGTTCTGGTTCAGTTTTTTTCCCTCCCTCCCTCCCTTCTTTCCTTCCTCCCTTCTTTCCTTCCTTCCTTCCTTCCTTCCTTCCTTCCTTCCTTCCTTCCTCTTTCTCTGTCTCCCTTTCTTTCATTCTTTCTTTTTCATAGAAAATATTCCCCAAACTCTAATTCAGAGGTCAGCATTGTTTTTGTTTTCTGTAAAGGGCCAGATAGTAAGCATTTTAAGCTTGGAAGGTCCACTATGGTCTCTGTGACAGTTATTTATCTCTGCGATGTAACATGAAAGCAACAATAGACCATATATAAATGAATCACATGACTCCATTCCAGCAAAGATTTATTTACAAATGTATGAACTGACCAATGAAGGTGGTTTCTGACTGTAGCTTAATAAGCACCTTGCTTATGGTAAACGACATTGTAGTTTATACAACTCAAAAGTCATGTTTTATTTTTGTTGTAAATTATTTTGATTTTACCTGTATTTTTTGCATTAAGTTGAAATATTTAAGCAATATTAGAGAAGGTAAGGGAAATGGAGGGAATCCCAACATAAAGGCACTATGGTCTGCTATAATTCATTAGTTGATTCTATTATTGTTCTATAGTCTTGTATACTTATTTTGTCATATTGACTACCCTATTTTTTTTGAAATGGGAATACATGCTGATTATAATATTAAAGAAAAATATTCAATGAAACTAGTTAAAAGTGATGTTAGGTTTTATTTGGGGCCATTATGACAGGTACGGGGATCACTGCAATGGGATTTTATAGTAGGAGAAAGAAGTTAGTCTCAACTATTGAATATAGGATAGGCAAGTGGGAATATACAGACAAAAACTAGGGTAGGAGTCAGGTAAAATTTCAGAGTTCTGGGTCAATCAGCCTAACAGGATCCTTGCTGAAGAAAGGCCAGGTTCAAGAGATATGAACTGGGGATAGTGGAGGATAAGGAAACTGATTAAGGATATTCAAGATGTTCAAATATTTAGGGTGGGAGTTTCTGGTTAAAGTATCTTAGTGGAGTACTTGCTAAAACTAGCTTTTACAAGGAAGAGCATAGATAGGACCAGGAGAAGGTTCAGGACACTTACTGAAGTTTGGCCAAGCAAAGAATTCTTGTCAGTAACAAAGAAGAAACAAAATGGAAAAAGAAAACATTGTAATTTTTTACAGTTAAGGAATTTCCGCCTTATACCACTGATCCAAAAATTAATCATTGCAGTACATTGCCACCATTAATACTTTGGTGCCTTTTTAAACTTATATTTATAAAATACATTAATGTGTCTCACAACATTTGCTTCTTTGTATGTGTTTAAATAGATTATACACAATATATAAAGATAATATTGATTTAACCAAATACTTATTGAAAAGTTATTTGGTACTGTGCATTTTTTCTGAAATTAAAGCTCATAAAATGTACATGAGTTTGTTCTATGAATTTAACTATTATATAGATGAGAAAACAAAGGTAAAATGCATTCACAACATTGAAGCAGCAATTGTTGGAGTAACAACACAAGATTATTATTTTACATGCTGAGACCATATTATTCACTCCTGTAAATCACAGTATCACATATTTCTGTTGACTTACAGCCTGAAAGGTTAATTCTGCCTCAAACCTGGTTTTGTAAATAGAATTTTAATGTAAGAGGCATGCAAATTTAATTGTGTATAGCTGTTTTCATGCTGCAATGGCAAAATTCAGTAGTTTTGAGAGAAACAATATGACTCATGAAGCCAAAATATTCACTATCTAGTCTTTACCCCACCCAGAGTTCAGTTTAGAACCTAGGCTGTTCAGTCTTTGGTATGTTAATTAGGAAGAAATCCACACTAAGACAGAGGAGGCTGGTGAGCCTGTGAATTCTTATACTACTTCAAAGAATCCCCTTCTCAAGCTCCTTTCTCTCCACAAACTCCCAATACTTTCTGCTTCCATTGGTCCTTTTCAGTTCTCAGGCCATGATTTTGACCATGTTTGGGATGAAGTAGTCAGAAGACATAGAAAGAAAACATAAAAATAATATGTGTTGGCTTTTAGAACTACAACTTCTAGCAGCAAAGAAAGTTCCCTTACTCTTACTTTTTTCTTCTTGTGAGCTCCCTTAGCTGCCACTGTCACCATGACAACAGAGTGACCTCAGGGCTTGGGAAGGAGAGATTGGAGAAAAGAAAGGGGGGAAGGGAAAACAAATTCTGCACTTTCTTAGCATTAGCAGTTCCCTTTGCAATTCTCAAATTAGAATAATAGGGCTCTGAAGCATTCTGTCTGCACCACAGTGCTCATTTCTGGGTTTCTGTATGTGTTAAATACAAGCTGGGAGATATATGTGTATCTCAGGCCAGGAAATACACAGTGGGAAAAAAATAAAGAAATATAGAAAGAAAGAAGAAAGAAAGAAAGAAAGAAAGAAAGAAAGAAAGAAAGAAAGAAGAGAAAAGAAAAGAGAAAAAGGAAAGGAAAGAGTAAAAAAACACCAGTTTAGTAGTACTTCACAATCCATTGTCCTTCCTTGATTCCTGCTAATGTTTATTTTCAGTATTTAAATAGCTGTTCCATATATTTTATTCAACATTTATAGTTATATTCAGTGGAAGAAACAGAGTGGAGTGTGCTTGCTCCCTCTTACTTGGAAAAGGAACCTTGAATGCAGTCTATTCAACCTTTGTTTTTAAATTTTGACCAAAAAAAAAAGTTTAATTTATGTTCACAAATTCATATTTATACTATAAAATATCATGTTAAAACCAAGTTCTTCATTTTAGTATCTATGTCTTTCAATTCTGTTTTGATATATTTGTATTCTTAGAAAATTTTCAATTATCAATTATAATGATATAGGCTATCACTTTTTTATATGAATGAGAATGCTACTTCTAGTATGAAATACAGATTTTAGTAATGTTTCTTGTGTTAATATTTTAAAATTTTTCCACGGCAATATATCTAGAGGATATCAAGATGAGTGGGAAACTTTGCTCTGAGTCTCATATTATATTTTAAATTTCCATGAATTTTACATGTTATGATGTTATTTATTCTAATTTTAAAATGTGTTGTTTGATCTACCAACAGCTACAAAATGGGCCCTTTACACTTTAAAGTCAACTTTCATGGAGCTAAATATAAAATTCAGAACTTGGGTCACCTGGCTGGCTCAGTCAGTAGAACATGTGACACTTGATCTCATGGCAGTGAGTTTGAGCCCACATTGGAGGTAGAGTTTACTTAAAAAAAATAAAAAGAATAAAATAAAATTCAGAACTTCCTGAATATATTCCTGAACATATATTTGTGCCAGAATAGGCTATGTCCACACTATTCAGCCAATTGCCAAACATATTCTCGTTGTACCCCTTTATATATGCCCCTTGCCCTTTATTTCTCTCCCCTCACCCCAAATTGACAGTAACAATTATGTTCTAACCTTCCATTTGCCTTTAGAGTTGTCTCTACTCCAGGATCCCCATACTGTTAAGCTAATAGTCTCCTCACTAAGGTGTTCCTGAAGCCTTTTCATTGACACCCTATGAATTTGACTATTATTGTGATTATAATTACTATTTTGTCTTCAAAAACTTAATTTTTCTTCTCTCTAATCAGTTCTCCAAAGTTTATAAAAAACAGAATAAGCAAGCAGAATATAATCAGAAAAAACATAGAATAACAATTATAATTTTTAGATATCTTTTCTAATACTTACAACTTATGCATATATATATCTTTCACTTCATTGATTTTTTTATTTTATCTTAAGTGTAGAAGTCTCAAGTGTAGACATTAGCAATCTGCATATATCCTAGATATCTTCTGATATCACCTTTCACTGGTGACCACTATCAAAATCTTCATGTATTTCTTTCCTAAGGATGTACTCTGCTTATAATATTTTTTTAATTTTATTATTTTTTTAATTTACATCCAAATTAGCATACACTGCAACAATGATTTCAGGGGTAGATTCCTTAATGCCCCTTACCCATTTAGCCCATACACCCTCCCACACCTCCTCCAGCAACCCTGTTTGTTCTCCATATTTATGAGTCTCTTATGTTTTGTCCCCCAACCTATTTTTATATTGTTTTTGTTTCCCTTCCCTTATGTTCATCTGTTTTGTCTCTTAAAGTCCTCATATGAGTGAAGTCATATGATATTTGTCTTTCTCTGACTGACTAATTTCACTTAGCATAATACCCTCCAGTTCCATCCATGTAGTTGCAAATGACAAGATTTCATTCTTTTTGATTGCTGAGTAATACTCCATTGTATATATACATCATATCTTTTTTTAAAAATTTGTTTAATGTTTATTTTTGAGACAGAGACAGAGCATGAATGGGGGAGGGTCAGAGAGATAGGGAAACACAGAATCCAAAGCAGGCTCCAGGCTCTGAGCTGTCAGCACAGAGCCTGACGCAGGGCTCAAACTCACAGACCATGAGATCATGACCTGAGCCAAAGTTGGAGGCTCAACCGACTGAGCCACCCAGCCACCCCACACCATATCTTCTTTATCCATTCATCCATCGATGGACATTTGGGCTCTTTCCATACTTTGGCTATTGTTGATAGTGCTGCTATAAACATGGGGGTGCGTGTGTCCCTTCGAAACAGCAAACCTGTATCCCTTGGATAAATACCTAGTAGTGCAATTGCTGGGTCATAGGGTAGTTCTATTTTTATTTATTTTTTTTTGAGGAACCTTCATACTATTTTCCAGAGTGGCTGCACCAGCTTGCATTGCCACCAACAATGCAAAAGAGATTCTCTTTCTCCTCATCCTCGCCAACATCTGTTGTTAATGGTAAGCCATTCTGACAGGTGTGAGGTGGTATCTCATTGTGATTTTGATTTGTATTTCCCTGATGATGAGTGATGTGGAGCATTTTTTCATGTGTCAGTTGGCCATCTGGATGTCTTCTTTGGAGAAATGTCTATTCATGTCTTTTGCCCATTTCTTCACTGGATTATTTGTTTTTTGGGTGTTGAGTTTGATAAGTTCTTTATAGATTTTGGATACTAACCCTTTATCTGATATGCCGTTTGCAAATATGTTCTCCTGTTCTGTCAGTTGGGAGAATGCAAATATCTTCACCCATTCTGTCAGTCTTTTAGTTTTGCTGATTGCTTCCTTCACTGTGCAGAAGCTTTTTGTTTTGATGAGGTCCCAGTAGTTCAGTTTTGCTTTTGTTTCCCTTGTCTCTGGAGACGTGTTGAGTAAGAAGTTGTTGTGGCCAAGATCGAAGAGGTTTTTGCCTGCTTTCTCCTCAAGGATTTTGATGGCTTCCTGTCTTACATTGATGTCTTTCATCTGTTTTGAGTGTATTTTTGTGTATGGTGTAAGAAAGTGGTCCTGACTCATTCTTCTGCATGTCGCTGTCCAGTTTTCCCAGCACCACTTACTTAAGAGACTGTCTTTATTCCATTGGGTATTCTTTCCTGCTTTGTCAAAGATTAGTTGGCCATATGTTTGTGGGTCCATTTCTGGGTTCTCTATTCTGTTTCATTGTTCTGAGTGTCTGTTCTTCTGCCAGTACCATACTGTCTTGATGATTACAGCTTTGTAGTGTAGCTTGAAGTCTGGGATTGTGATGCCTCCTGCTTTGGTTTTCTTTTTCAAGACTGTTTTGGCTATTCGGGGTCTTTTCTGGTTCCATACAAATTTTAGCATTGTTTGTTCTAGCTCTGTGAAGAAAGCTGGTATTATTTTGGTAGGGATTGCATTGAATATGGAGATTGCTTTGGGTAGTATTGACATTTTAACACTATTTGTTCTTCCTATCCAAGAACATGGAATATTTTTCCATTTCTTTGTGTCTTCTTCAATTTCCTTCATAAGCTTTCCATAGTTTTCAGCATACAGATATTTTACATCTTTGGTTGGGTTTATTCCTAGGTATTTTATGGATTTTGGTGCCACTGTAAATGGGATCAATTCCTTGATTTCTCTTTCTGTTTCTTCATTGTTGGTGTATAGGAATGCAACCAATTTCTGTGCATTGATTTTATATCCTGCAACTTTGCTGAATTCATGAATCAGTTCTTCTACTTATAATACTTATGTGGATTATTTGAGGGTGGATTTATGAGTGTGTGTGTGTGTGTGTGTGCATGTGTACTTGTGTGTGTTTGCCTGTATGTGAGTGCACATATGATCATAATAATTGTTAGACACAATCATTATAGATAAAAGTCCAATGGTATAGTATGTTTCAGAACTCTATTTTAGGTCTTTCCTTTGACCACACACGCACACACACACACACACACAATTTCATCATAAACTATTATTTTACCCATTAAAGTATTATTTTACCCTTTACCCATTAATGTGAAGACATTAAGGATATAATTCAAAACCTATCTTTCTAAATGCAAAGACAACCCTCTTTATCATGGTGATGGATAAACTCTTCATATCTGTTCAGTTTCTTTGGACCCATTAGTATGATGGGTCTATTGTATTTCTTGGAGTCACAAAGCTGTCCTTACCTCTTCCTCGTGAAAGATTTTATCACTGAATCAATCAATTGAAGAAAAATCAGTGGATAAATATGTAAATGTATATTAAAAATTATATAGTAATGTATGGTTATACACACACATGTCTGTGTGTGTGTGTGTGTGTGTTACTAAGTGACTAAGTATATATAGTTACTAAGCATTATCTAGAGATCAGGGCTTAGACATGAGGTCTTCTTTACAACTACAATACAGAGTCCTTACTCACAAGGAAGAACTGGATTTCCTAGGATTCACCTGGTATGTATTACTGTGTTGGATTCTGGCTATTGCATAAATTTGTGGTTAGTTCAAGTCATGCTTTGTAATTGTCTTTACTTCATGTTAAAACAAAACAAAACACTATAAACCTCTGAACTTCAAAAATCTCTGAGTCCTAAAATATTTCACCAACAATGTAAGCAGGAAAAAACAGTTGGAGAGAAAGTGTTTAATTTATTCTTCATGTTAAGTCCAATAACTAGGAGGCCCAAGAAAACTCTAAATAAGTAACCATGATTAGAATGAAAATACAAGATCGATAAATAGTAGTTGTTTATTTTACCCTGACCTGGTATTTTTCTATCTACAGTGATGAGTGATCTAAGAAAGAAACACACACACACACACACACACACACACACACACACACACATCCTGGACAATGTGATAAAACTAGTTATCACTAAATACTTAATTTGTATTAAGCAAAATACAAGCAAAATAATTGTGATTTCCTCAAAATTCCTTGATCACCCACATAGAGGTTCATGTAACTAATGTAACAATGCAGTATATGTTTAGTAAATTGCAAAGAAATCATGTGCCATATTCATGGATTTATGAGTAGAATGAGCAGAGATGGGGATAAATCAGTAGACAAGACTCATGTCAACTTTATGTCTATGTATCAGAATGCTACTAAAGAATTTTGAAATAAAAAAGACCAAATTATAATTTATGTACTTGTGTGGGTTATTTAAATAAGCATAGGGAGATTGATGCAGCATTTCAGTCACTTTTACAAAATGGAATATTGAGCCACCCACATGGCATCCACTCCACTGTGCACGGAGGATACACAAATGTTCTGAACAGATGAAGATCCTGTTGCTTCAGTTACAGCAACCAGTGGTCATTCTGACGGATAGAGAAGTGATTTCCATTGCCATAGATATTATGCAGTATAGAAAGTAACAGTAAAGAATGTTATGGACTGAATGTTTGTGCCCCCCACCCCCCTCATATGTTGAAGACTTACTCCTCAATGAAATGGTACTTTTGGAGATAATTAGGTTTAGAGTAGATCTTGAGGATGAGACCCCCCCCCTCACCGATAGGATTAACATATGTATATTCAATATGGGCACACAATTAGAAGGCAGCTGTCTACAAGTCAGTAGGCTGTATACAACTCACTGTTGGTGCCTTGATCTTGGGCATACCAGCCTCCAAAAGCATGAGAAAAAAAGGTCTGTTGTTTAAATAATCCAGTCTGTGCATTTTGATATACTAGCCTGAGCTAAGACACAGGTCCAGTAGAAGGAGGCAAAAACAAAACAAAACAAAAAACAAACAACAAAACAAAACAAAAGTCGTAGTGCCACAACATAAGCCTCAACATGAAAACATTTGAAGCATTGTGGAAATATTAACTATTACATAAATTACATCTAGTTTCTGAGATCACTGTATGCCATATTCATGAATGCTGAATTTATTAACTATTCATCAACTTTATTGGGAGTATCAGTCTTAGGAATGCTGTATATACAATTGTCAAGACTTAGGTCTGAAAAGGTGCTGAAATAAAGCCTGGAGTTCAAGGACAGAGGCCATGTAAGCAAAGGAAAATTAGAAAGCAAGCCAACACTTCCTTCCCATCAAAAGTGGCCCCAGGTTTTCAGTTGACAACCTTCTCTTCACCCACTTAAGCCTTCCTGGAAAGCTCTGAGAGACCATAAAGGTACCCCTGAATTCATATTCTAATTGTCTCTTCATAGACTTTGTGTATTATTTCTCCAGTTTTTTGGGGTCCTGGTAACTGAATTTGATTTTTTTATGTTCTTCCGTGTAATGAATGCTTAAATGTTAAATATAAAAGTTTATTGTTTTTTCCAGAACCATTATTTCTGACTTTTTATTTTGTAAAACAAGTCTTTTTTTATCAGCCACATTATATTGAGATTTTAACTAAATATTATTATTATTATTATTAATTTTAAGTAAGCTCTACACCCAGTGTGGGACTTGAATTCATGACCCTGACATCAAGAGTTGCATGCGCTAACGACTGAGCCAGCTGTATGCCCCAAGTAAATATTTTGAATGTAAACATATTACATTAAATTTGAGTAAAAGTGAGAGAAATTATCACCAAAAGTTCTTATCGTTGTCTACTCTTAATATTTTACCAAGCATGCATTTTTTAATAATTCAAAATTTTCTAGTTTTATTGAATAATTGGCATATAACATTATATAATTTTAAGGTATAAACATGTTTATTTGATACACTTAAATATTTCAAAATGATTATTATCATAACATTAGCTAATAATCAGTCATATCACATAATTACCATTTTTTTGTGGTTGAGAACAAAAGATCTTAAGCAACTTACAAGTAAGAACCATTCTACTCTCTGTTTCTATGAGTTCACCTTTTGGAATCTATATACAAGGGATATCATACGGTGTTTGTCTTTTTCTGACTTATTTCACTTAGCATAATGATCTCACGTTTTATCCAAATTGTTGCAAATGGCAAAATTTCCTTCTTATTGTCACTAAATAATATTCCATTGTACACATTTATACCATGTTTGCTTTACCCATACATACATTGACAGATGTACACTATACAACTGTAATAAAAGTTTTTATAGTATTTCATTGTATTGATGGGCCACAGTGATTTTCCAGTTTACCATTCTTTCTTGATATTTCAATATTTAGGGAATTTTTGTCTGTTATTATTATCATTGTTTGATACAAGAAACAATGTTGAAACAAACATAAAATAAACATATATGTTAATATGTATACATTTTTGTAGCAGATTCTTAGGGCCAGAAGGTGTTCATTTAAAATATTGCTGGATATTGACAAAATTGCTTTTAAAATCTTCTCATGTCATAAGATAGCATGATTGTTTTACTCATTTTTCTATATGGGCTCAGAAACATTTTGATATTTATAAGATATAACCCCATTTATAACTTTGAATAATTTAACTATTTTGACCATTTCATTACTCTGTTTTTACCTAAATCTTTCTCATCTGCAAAATTATGCTAGTCCCCACCTAAACCACAGGAGAACAGGAGAGAACAGAGGAACAGAGCTGAGCAGAGAAGACAATGTTGGGGAAAATACTCTAATGTTGCTTCTTGTAGATTTTGTTTTTAGAATGCTGCCCAAGGTGTTACACAGCTATATTTTAAGTATGAAGGTATAAAACAATACATTATTACAGTTACATACAGAAGCAATTAGTTTATTTTTCATGCGCATGGCAAAATCCTAGAACATGTGAGCCAGGTCTCTTGTAAAGTTTAAGAATATCCTGGGGCGCCTGGGTGGTTCAGTTGGTTAAGCGTCCGACTGCGGCTCAGGTCATGATCTCATGGTCCGTGAGTTTGAGCCCCGCGTCGGGCTCTCTGCTGACAGTGCAGAGCCTGGAGCCTGTTTCAGATTCTGTGTCTCCCTCCCTCTCTCTGACCCTCCCCCACTCATGCTCTCTCTCTGTCTCAAAAATAAATAAACGTTAAAAAAAAAAGAATATCCTCATGGACCCAGCATCCATCTGATTTCTATATTTACATTCTTAATTGGTAACTTTCTACTCTTTCCTCCAATCCTCAAGTATGCTTTGAGGAAGGACATCAGGATTCTGCTCAAATGCCCAGACAGAAGGCAAATTTTCATCACAAACCACTTGACATGGTTACTAATTCTTTAAAAGTCCTTTACCTGTCTTGCTTTCTCCTTTGTTCCCTGTATGTTCTTCCCATCCTACAGCAATGCATTACATGAGCACAACTGAGGTCTTATGTTGATTCTAACTTTGGTTCTGTCCCTGAGTGTCAGTCCACATGTTATAATAGATTCTGTCTGGGCTATCATTAAGCCATCAGCAAAAATGTCCTTTTGTAGATCTAAAATTAGAAAAGAATGCCCCATATAGTAATTGCTGGAAGGACAGAATCCTCTAAGGAAAAAAAAATGTGATATCTGGGCTTTGCAAGGACAAATATTCAACATGTTGGTAGCTAGAACAATATTGTCACCCATGACCTTGAATTGAAAAAAAAAAAAGTGTATCTGTGTGAAAAGTCCATGCTCCATTCCATTGGGAAGAGGATTGTAATAGGTAGGTTAAAATAGGCCACAGAACTCTGAGTTTATCCTTAGGTAAATTGGAAGAGGACAAACACAAAAAATTATGAAAACTCCTGCAGGTCAGTTTAGCATCCTGGTAGGTGCCAGGAACCATGAAGGATATGCCTGAAGCTTGGTGTCTGATCTCACTGTACTGTTAAGAGGCACAAGGGCATTCTTGCAAGCTTATATCCAAATGTTTTTTTTTAAGGAGGTTCAAAATAAATCTTAATTTTTTGAGATATAACATTGGATAATTTTAAGGTATACACATGTTAATTTGATACAAGTATTATTGTAATAGGATATTACCATAACATCAGGTAACACTTCCATCACATAACATAATTATCATTTATTTTATGTAATAAGATTTAAGATCTAGTTGCAAAGAAACTAGATCTTTAATGTTCTCATTACATAAAATAAATTATATATAGATATATATGGTACTTAGTATTGTAAGTATATAATATAATATGATTAACTGTAATTATTATGTTGTACCTTGTATCCTCAGAACTCATTCATCTTCTTACTGCAAGTTTGTACCCTTTGGCCAGCATCTCCTTATTTCCCCTACACCGCAGCCCCTCATTACCACCATTGTACTCGCTGTTTTTTTTACTTCAATATTTGAAGTTTATTGTCAAATTGGTTTCCATACAACACCCAGTGCTCATCCCAAAAGGTGTCCTCCTCGATACCCATCACCCACCCTCCCCTCCCTCCCACCCCCCATCAACCCTCAGTTTGTTCTCAGTTTTTAAGAGTCTCTTATGCTTTGGCTCTCTTCCACTCTAACCTCTTTTTTTTTTCCTTCCCCTCCCCCATGGGTTTCTGTTAAGTTTCTCAGGATCCACATAAGAGTGAAACCATATGTACTCACTGTTTCTATGAGTTTGACTTTTTAAAGTTCCATATAAAAGATATATCATGCAGTATTTTTCCTTCTCTGACTTATCTCTGAATAGATGCCTTTTTTGGGGACACCATAAAACCAAAGAGAGGAAGATTTCATAATATACACAAGTATCTGGAAAAAACAGTAGACACTGAACATGTATTATAATAGAGTACAGTGCAGGTAATTCTTCTCTTTTGATCACAGTTTTATCACCATTCCTACAAAGAATCTGGAATACTTTTGGCATCAAATATGTATATGTATATATAGGTATGATTAGATTATGCAACAAAATTTTGTTAAAATGTGAATAGAGCTGATGATGTTGCTCAAACTCAATAATCTGTCAATTCAAGCTTTATGATAATCTTTATCACCACATTTATGGTGCAAGAACAGATTATATTTGAAGAATTACTTAAATAATTATCTATTTCACTTCTTCATAAAAAGCTAAAAGAACAATTATAAGATTAAAATTATATTCTTATCTTTGTATAATTTATTTGTGTAAGTTATGAGAAGTAGCATTGTTATCACCAGGAATGATGTGTTCCCACTTTACTCAATCTAGTCAAAATGGGTATTTATATGTTAAACAATTTTCCTTGGGAATTAATTTTTTTTCAGTACTTATAATTTTTAGGAGCCTACCCTTTGCATCTCAAATTTTATTTCAGAGAGCACTTCAGTGGCCATGTTCTTTCTATTAGGTTGAATACTGAGTTGCCCAAACCATGCTAATATATTCCAAATTTTCAGTTGGAATCCCCTTAGAATCTTTCATCTTTTAAAAATTTATTTCCCAACAATTTTCTGATTCATTTCTTCTGCAAACCTATATTAAAGACTTCTGTACAACAAGTTTTAGGCTTTCATTAATAGTATTTACTTGAAAGAATAATTCAAATAAAATCCACAAAATGAGACAGATTAAAAACCTGGCAGTTGTAATACAAATAGGAGTATAAGAGTTAGATATTGCAAGATTTCCCTTTGAGTGCAAGTGAGTGGGACTCAGAATATGTCATCCTCTCAACAAATCATTAAAGATGTATATTAAGGAAAAAAATGCTCAGTGTATTATATCATAATGGTCATAATCCTTATTTTGTACATATAAAAAATCTCTTTGAAAACTATATAGATATAGCCCTCATATACATTAAAAAAGAAACAAATTAACTAGATTCTCAAAAGTATATGAATAGTCTGCATCCAATTCTTCAGAATCAGGTTTAGACTTAGAGTCATCAATGTTCATAATGTTTAATGTAATATCTCTCGAAGTGTTGTTAATATACATTGTGATGTAATGCTTCTTAATAGAATACACTTTTTTGTCCCTGAGACTTTCCTCCAAGACACTGGCACCAGTTCTGCAGAACTTCATGCTGGTGATCTAACTAGAAAATATCAACGTAAGGATTTTCAGACTAAGTTTATGTGTGTATATGCAATGACGATGTGCTCTCTATGATGTTATATTAATTATAAGAAGTTTTTTTTCTCTATCCAGGATGAAAAATGTAATAAAATGTGCATGTTAAAATTGATGAAACTGAAAATTGATGTTTTAATTAGTTTATAAAAGGAGCACTAATTACCAAGATGATTCTTGGTGAATGCATAGTTAACTCAGATCCAGCAAGGTGAGATTCTCTAACCAGAAAGAAAGAATGGTTGCAAAAGAGGTGAGAAGGACAAATGCATATCATGGTGATTTATTAATAGAGTGGTGATTTGTGAAGAAGCAATCTCAGCCAAAAAGCAAGGCTCATCCTGTGGTGCTATCTACCTGATGAAGCATCTTCAGATTCAAATCCTGTCTATAGTTGCAAAATTCTATAGTCTAGAAACACTAGAGGTCAAGGATGTGGAGGATTGAAATAGCTTTATTTGATTTTAAACTACAATTAAAGGAAATCTTCTCTGTTACTCTGTGTCCAATACATGTGAGGGGCCTCATGGGGGATTAACATAGATGAAGTTTCCATAGTCTCTGAGATTTTGGTACAGTGGGAATTCCCAAAACTTAACAGGAAACTAAACTGTGGGTGGAGAGCTGCACTTGGGAACTCAGATGTGAGGAATCAGACTTACAATGGGATGCACAAGGAAGACCACTTCGAGGACCATATCTGAGGAAGTGTTGAAGTATGGGGAACAGCCGGTTATGCAAAATGGGGAGGGCAAAGAGAAGTAAAAGCATGTCCTCATCACAGGCAAGGGCATATGAAGAGGCCAGTGGTTTCAAAGGACCTTTGGGAACAGTAATTTGTAAGGATATCAGAAGCATTAAGGGAAGAGCATGGTGGGACTAGCCAGTGGGAGAGGAAAGTCAGTAAGTATTGCGGGGGCAGCCCACAGAGGAACGCATGTGGTGCCAGGGAATTTCTAACTCCTGGTCTTTTTCCTTGAGACGTTACTCCCTGCCCACGAGGTCTGTCAGGAAGACAGAAAGACAGTGAAAACAAGTGAGGATGGCTCCAGTCCATTGGACAGGTCCCTGGACACTACCAGGAGTGGTTCTGCACCAGAGGAGGAGCCAGGCTGTAGGGGGCAAAGAGAATTTCCAGGCTAGTGGACGGCAGGGATCCTGAATGTCCCTGTTTGCATCCCTTTCTCCATGCCTCACAACTCTCCCCCATCTGAGCGCAAGCTCCTGTTTCTTCGCCATTTTGCATGTGTGCATAGGGTGGATATTGAATGTTGAGTAGAACATTCAAAGGGACTGGGTCACAGCGCCCTCTGGCGTCCACAGATGGGAGGCCAAGAGTGGACTTAACACAATGCTATGGGAAAGGGTCCTCGGCCGCTGAGCACAGAAGAAACCCGACGGGAGCGGCACAATTGACGCCGGCAGGGGGCGCTGAAGTACCACAGCTCGGCAGTGGGGGCGCCTCTTTCAGTCCATTTCTCACTGGAGCATATATCCTCTGTGCATCTTTTCTCTTAGAAGCTCTTTGATTTTCCAACACAAACCTCGTGATTTTTTTCATTGTCTCACAGAACAGAATTTTCTTGCTGCATTATCTTCATCTGCTCCTTGTGGGGCTGAAGTAGTAATAGCCAAACCTAAATATTGGTATATTATTAATACTTCATATGTCAAGGATAAATTGTATGTAGATGAGCATAACAAACTTGGCCTACAGACTTGGACGAAAACTGATATAGCTTCTGAAACCTCAAGCTGCATCCCGAGGATGACCCTAGAGTCCCTCTTCCTTCCCCACACTTGACCCCACCCCCACACTGTCATTAAAGTGCCTGAGAAAACTCAGCCAAAAGCATTTTCTGGTTTGTTGCAGCCAACTCCTGATAAGGGTCCTGGTTTTCCAGTCTATGTGGGAAGGTAGGAGCCTAAGTTTGATAAGTGCTTGTTAACAAACCCAGATGGGTTCCATATGGACCGAACCATCCTCCCACTGTTTGTAATTTTTCACTTCCATGACTCTACTGAGACCCTGCTCAAACCCTCCCTTCTCCCTCATTCTCCTTTAAAAAGACCATTCACTTCTGAGTAAATACAAGTTGAACTCAAATCACACTGGACTCGTCTCACTATTGCAGTGGTATATTTCTAATTAAAATCAGTCCTTGCCAATTTAACTAGTGCCCAACTTTGTTTGCCTTTGACAGTTTTGGCCTCCACAACTTGGATCTGTATTGTAACCACCATTAGATCCTCCTCAGACATGACAACTGGACTTCTCAGCTGCATAGAGACCTTTGTATCATCTTCAAACTTCTTGTTCCTATGGTGGTAAGTCCAAGTCCTGATCTAATGCTCTAGACAAATGTCTGTTGAAGCATGATGAGGAACAATTTTGTTTCTTACAATTTTGAGTACATACTGGAACTAAGTTAGACAACCTCCCCACTTGCCCCAGACTTCTAATGAAAGGTATCTGCTTGAATGGATGTCCCTGATGGCTTCTTGTTTTGAGTAGGGCTCATACCCTGACTCCTGAGCTAGAACAAAGTTTTTTTTTTTTCTTCCTGCCTCTTTTTTCTAACTGGCATATAACATTATATTAATTTTAGGTGTACAACATAATGATTTGATATGTGTTTTTTATTGTGAAAAGATCACTATAATACATTTAGTTAACATCCATCATACAAAGGTTTTTCTTGTGATGAGAATTTTTAAGATTTACTGTTTTAACAACTTTCAGATATACAATACAGTACTGTTAACTGTAGTCACCATGCTGTATGTTATACCCTCACGACTTATTTATCTTATACCTGGAATTTTCTACCTTTTGATTATCCTCGCCCATTTCACCTATCCCCAAACCTCCACCTCTGGCAACCACCAATTTATTCTGTCTATTGGTTTATTTATTTGTTTGTTTGTTTGTTTTAGATTTCACTTATAAATGAAATCATACAGTATTTGTCTTTCTCTGTTTGACTTATTCCACTTAGCTTCATGCCCTCAAAGCCCATCCATGTTGTCACAAATAGCAGGATCTCCTTTTTATGACCAAATACTATTTCACTGTGTGTATGAGTGTGTGTGTGTGTGTGTGTGTGTGTGTGTGTGTATTTTACCCATTTATGTGCCATTAGACACTTAGGTGGTTTCAATGTCTTGGCTATTGTATATAATACTGCAATAAACATGGGGGTACAGATATCTTTTCAAGATAGTAACTGCATTACTATTTCTTGTAAATACCCAGAAGTGGAATGCTGGATTATATGACAGTTACATTTTTAATTTTTTGAGGGACCTCCGTACTGTTTTCCATAGTGGTTGCATCAAATTACATTCCCACCAAGTGCACGTGGGTTTCTTCTCTTCCACATCCTTGGCAATACTAGTTAGTTCTTGCCTTTTTGATAATTGCTATTTGCTATTTGATTCTGGTTCTTTTGATGTTTCTTTGTTCTCTATACTTAATCCTGCTTCTCCAATGGGAACTTCTCAGTTGTCCAAATACCCCCTACCTTAAACTCCAAGTGACAAAAATGCCACTACATCGCTAACTCTCTACTTTTTCTCTTGGTGTCAGTAACTGACTAAAAATAATGTGGAACTTCAGTGACTTCCTTGGGAAAGTTAAGATCCCCTCACACTAGCCCCTCTAAGGACTCTGTCTTTCCATTACCCCCACTCCTACTTTTACCACTGTTTATCTTTTCTTCAGATCCTTTGCATCCTTTTGTATGTCTTCTTTCAAGTCTTACCTCCTCCACCCCTCTCTTTACTCCTGCCAGACATTTCCTTTCTGACTCCAGCTCCTAAAGCCCCTATATTCACTGGAACTTTAGGTGTTTTGCCCTATCAGGGGCTCTCAAAAATGTGCAGACTCCAAAAAGCAAAACTATCTGAGGCTGAAAAGAAAAAAAAAAAAAAACGAACTGGAAACAGAATGGATATTTTATTCACTCAGATAGGCTTTAGAGATGTCCAAAGAGCTGCTTCATGTCACCTTAGTCCCTCACCTAAAATGTATCCCACAGTCCTATAAGATAACATATAAGAGCACAGGAAACTTAAAAGTCTTTTCCATAAATATTGGTAAATAGTTTTACCTGCATATTGAACAGATGACATTTAACATTTCCCATTTGCCCTAAACACATTTCCAATAAAAAATATAAAATGGAGCAAAAACAAAGAGAACCAACTCAGATATAAATTAGTGAGTTTTGTATTACTGCATTTATGCCTGACTCATGGCTAAAATTTTTGAAATGAAAATCATAAAGTCTCTATTTACATTTGTATGTATTTGTGTGTATGTGTGTGTGCAAGTGTATATTTTCTCTATCTTCTGACATTACTAATTAATTTATAAAATCCCTTAAGGGAGTTCTATTATAATTAGCTTAGGGAGAAATCAACACTTGTATAAATTAAATATTTCTAAATTCCAAAAATATAAGAACCAACTCAAATGTTTTACACATTTACATGGGTTGGGCAAATATTTGGTAAATAGGACTACTTTTTTAAAGTTTTTATTTTAATTCCAGTTAGTCAATATACAGTGTTATATTAGTTTCAGGTGTACAATATAGTGATTTAACAATTCCATATATTAATAAGAATACTTTGATATTGTTGATTTAATAATACAGGCATGTCCTCAGAGTTGTAAGCATTAAATATAATGCAAGCATACATTCTACTTTCATTTACTAGTCAAATAAACTAATATTATATACACTAGTGTTTAAGATTATACAAATGATGAAATTAATTTTAATAAAAGTGTATCATTCTGACAAACTTCATTTAAACAATAATTGCATTTTTATTTTTTATTATTTTTTTTATTTTAGAGGGAGAGAATGCATGAGTGGAAAATAGGGATAGACAGAGAGACAGAGAGAGAGACAATCTTAAGCAGGCTCCACACTCAGTGCAAGCCTGACATGGGGCTCAATCCCATGACCCTGAGATCATGACCTGAGCTGAAATCAAGAGTCAAACGCTCAACCGACTGAACCATCCAGATACCCCAACAATAATTGTGTTTTTAATATGTTTGCCTAAAAATATTTTCCAAAATATTTTGGTAACCTCCAAAATTAAGTAATTAGATATCCATTGAATAGCTAAATAATTTCCAGATAAGCTAGCATGCTGGAACTTTTAGTATTAAGCGTAAGTTTAGGTTTATATACCATTAGCTTCCTATTTTTATATGGTACAAAGAAGATAAATATATTACGTTTTGTTGATAAACATGTTCTTGCTACATTAATGAATTTTAATACAAAACATATACCTCTAGAGACTGTGAGATAGTATATTCATAAAATTTGTTAATCTATTACAGTGTATTGGTATATGACAATTTACAATTGTTTACTTTGTAGTTTTCCCTGTAAAATAAAGGATGCTAATTGTTATTATTTATAATCAATACATTAAAATAAAACTATTAGAAATAGTGAAATAAAAACTTCATTACACAGAGTATGAAAGGCAACTTGGATGTGTTTTTACATGAAAAAAATATTAGGAATATAAGATATGCATTTTTTTGTTTGTTTAGGAAAAAATAAGAGTAATTTTGTCCTTAAGTAAAATGTGAAAAAAAAAAAAAAAGAGATAGAACCTGAGTGGGTACAGAAGATTTCAGGTTTATGGGAGAAGAATTTTGTGCTGTGAGCTCAAAGCTGGATAAGATTAAATGGATATATTTATAAGATTCATTTTATTTATTTATTTATTTATTTATTTATTTACTTACTTATTTATTTATTTTAGAGAAAGAGAGCGTGTGGGCTGGGGAGAGGGGCAGAGGAAGAGAGAGCAGGCTTAACATAGAGCCCAATGCAGGGCTCAGTCCCATGACTCTGGGATCATGACCTGAGCCAAAAATCAAGAGTCAGATGCTCAATCAACTGAGCCACCCAGGAACCCCTCAAGCGTTTTATTTAAATTCCCATTAATATACAGCGTAGTATTAGTCAGGTGTAGGATCTAGTGATTTAATCATTCCACACATCAGCCATTGCTCATCACAAGTGCCGCTCTTAATCCCCATCACCTATTTCAGTGATTCCCCCATGTACCACCCCTCCAGTAACTCTTAGTGTGATCTGTATAGTTAAGAGTCTCTTTCCTGGTTTGTCTCTCCTTTTCCTCCCCAAAGTTCATCTGTTCCATTTCTTAAATTGCACATGTGAGTAAAATCATATGGCATTTATCTTTCTCTGACTGACTTGTTTCACTTATCATAAGCCTCTCCAGTTCCATCCACATAATTGCCAATGGCAAGGTTCCATTCTTTTTAATAGCTGAATAATAATTGTGTGTGTGTGTGTGTGTGTGTGTGTACCACACCATCTTTATTCATTTATCAGTAGATGGACATCTGGGCTCTTTCATCATTTGTTATTGTTGATAATGCTGCTACAAGCATCCAGGTGCAGGTACCCCTTCAAATCAGTATTTTTGTATCCTTTGGGTAAATACCTAGGAGTACAATTGGTGGATTTCAGGGTAGTCCTATTTTTCACTTTTTGAGGAACCTCCTTAGTATTTTCCAGAGTGGTTGCACCAGTTTGCATTCACACCAACAGTACAAGAGGGTTCCCCTTTCTCTGCATCCTCACTAACATCTCTTCTTCCCTGGGTTGCTCATTTTAACCATTCTGACTTGCGTGAGGTTATATCTCATAGTTTTGCTTTGTATTTTCCTGATGATGAGTGATGTTGGGCATCTTTTCATGTGTCTGTTGGCCTTCTGTATGTATTTTTTGGAAAAATTGCTATTCATGACTTCTCATTTTTTATTTGTGTTTTGGGTTTTAGTTTTATAAGTGTTTCATATATTTTAGATCCTAACCCTTTACCAGATATGTCATTTGCAAAAATCTCCTCCCATTTTGAAGGTTGCCTTTTAGTTATGTTGATCATTTCCTTCACTCTGCAGAAGCTTTTTATTTTGATGAAGTCCCAATAGTTCACTTTTATTTTGTTTACCTTGCCTAAGGAGACATATCTAGTAAGAAGTTGCTACAGCCAATGTCAAAGAGGTTATTGCCTTTGTTTTTCTCTAGGATTTTGATGATTTCCTGGATCATATTTAGGTCTTTCATCCATTTTGAATCTATTTTTTGTATGTGTAAAAGTGGACCAGTTTCTTTCTTTTGAATTTTGTTTTCCATTTCCCCCCAAACCATTTATTGAAAATATTGTCTTTTTTTTTCATTGAATATTCTTTACTGCTTTAGCAAAGATGAGTTGACGATATAGTTGTGGGTTCATTTCTGGTTTTTTTATTGTGTTCCATTGATTGATTGGTGTGTGTGTGTGTGTGTGTGTGTGTGTGTGCGCACACCAATATAAGACTGCATTGATCAGCATAGGTTTGTAATGTAAATTGAAGTCCAGAATTGTAGTGCATCCAGTCTTACTTTTCTTTTTCAAGAATGTCTTGGCTATTCAGGGTCTTTCATGGTTGCATACAAATTTTAGGATAGTTTGTTCCAACTCTGTAAAAAATGCTGGTCATACTTTGATAAGGATTGCATTGTATCTATAGATTGTTTTGGGTAGTGTAGACACTTTAACCATAATGGTTCTTCCAATATATGAACATGGAATGTTTCCCCATTTCTTTATGTCATCTTCAGTTCCTTTAATCAGTGTTTTATAGTTTTCAAAATACAAATCCTTTTCTGCTTTGGTTAGGTTTTCCTAGGTATCTTATGGTTTTTTTGTGCAATTGTAAATGGGATTGATTCTTTGATTCCCCTTTCTGCTGCTTCATTATTGTATGGAAATACAACAGATTTCTGTATCTTGATTTTGTATCCTTCAACTTTACTGCATTCATGTATCAGTTCTGGCAAATTTTTGGAGCAGTCTTTTGGGTTTTCTGTATAGAATATCATTTCATCTGCAAAATGGTGAAAGTTTGATTTCTTCCTTGCCCATGTGGATACCGTTCTTTTTGTTGTCTGATTGCTGTGGCTAGAACTTCCACTACTATATTAAATAACAGTAGTGAAGGTGGTCATCCATGTTTTGTTCCTGACCACAGATAAAAAGCTCTTAGTATTTTTTTCCTGTTGAGGGTAATATTAGCTGTAGGTTTTTCATATATTGTCTTTAGGATGTTGAGATATGTTCTCTCTATCCCCACTTTGTTGTGAGTTTTTTATTATGAATTGATCTTATACTTTGTGAAATAATTTTTCTGTACATATTAGAGGATCATATTATACTTATCCTTTCTTTTATTAATGTGTTGTGTCATGTTGATTGATTTGTGGATATTGAACCCACTTAATCATGCTGAATGATTCTTTTAATGTGCTGTTAAATTTGATTTGCTAGTATTTTATTGGGAATTTCTCCATTCATGTTCATCCAGGCATTGGCCAATAGTTACTTTTTTTTAAGTGGAGTCTTTGTCTGGTTTTGAAATCATGGTACCGCTAGCCTCATATAATATTTTAGAAGTTTCTTCCATTTATATTTTTGGAGATACTTTGAGAAGTACAGACATTACTTCATCTTTAAATGGTTCGTATAATTTGTCTACGAAGGCATTTGCCCTGCACTTTTGTTTTTTGGGAGATTTTTGATTACTGATTTGGTATCTATGCTGATTATCAGTCTGTTCAAGTTTTCTATTTCTTCTTGTTACAGTTATGTTTCTACAAATTGACCCATTTCTTCCAGAATGTGGAATTTGTTGGCATACCGTTTTTCATAATATACTCATAATTTTTTTGTACTTCTGGGGCATTGTTATTTCTCCTGTCTCATTTGTGATTTCATTTATTTTGGTCCTTTCTCTGTTCTCTGATAAGTCTGGCTAAAGGTTTATCAATTTTATTATATTATAAATTTTATATATTTTATTATAGAACCAGCTGCTGGTTTCTTTGATCTCTTATATTTTTTAATTCTATATATTTTATTTCTGCTATAATCTTTATTATGTCCCTTCTTCTGCTGGCTTTGTTGTTCTTTTTCTAGCTACTATATGTATAACATTAAGTTGTTTATTTGAGGGTTTTTTTTTTACTTTTTTTTTTAATTTAAGTTTAAGTTAGTTCACATATAGTATTGTATTGTTTTCAGGACTAGAATTTAGTGATTCATCACTTACATATAACACCCAGTACTCATCCCAACAAGTGCTCTCTTAATGCTCATCATCCATTTAGCCCATCTTCCCACCCACCTTCCCTCCAGCACTCCCTCTTATGGTTTGCCTCCCTCTCTGTTTTTTTTCTTTCCCTTCCCTTGTTTATCTATTTTGTTTCTTAAATTCCACATATTTGTGAAATCATATGATATTTGCCTTTTTCTGACTGACTTATTTCGTTTTTGCATAATACACTCTAGTCCCATCTATGTTGTTGCAAATGGCAAGATTTCATTCTTTTTATTGCTGAGTAATATTACATTGTGTGTGTGTGTGTGTGTGTGTGTGTGTGTGTGTGTCTTATCAATTCATCAGTCGATGGACATTTGGGCTCTTTCCATAACTTTGCTATTGTTGATAGTACAACAAATCAGTGATATAGAAGATAAAATTATGGAAAATAATGAAGCTGAAAAAAGAGGGAAAAAAGGCAAAGTGTCATGATACAAAACTTAGAGAACTTGATGACTTATTAAAGAGGAATAACATTCATATTATAGGAGTCACATAAGATTAAGAGAGAAAATAGGGGCAGGTTTATGTGAACAAATTATAGCTGAAAACTTCACTACCCAAGGAAGGTTGCAGACATCAGAATCCAAGAAGCACAGAGAACTCCCATTAAATTCAGCAAAAATCAACCATCATCAAGGCATAGCATAGTCAAATTCACAAAATACACAGAGAAGGTAAGAATCATGAAAGCAGCAAGGGAAAAAAAGTCATTAACCTACAAGGAAAGATAGAACAGGTTAACAGAAGATTTGTCCACAGAAACTTGGGAGGCCAGAAAAGAGTAGCAGGATATATTCAACCTGCTGAATGGGAAAAATATGCAGCCAAGAATTTTTTATCCAGCAAAGCTGTCATTCAGAATAAAAGGAGAGAGAGTTTTTCAGACAAACAAAAACTAAAGGAGCACATGACCACTAAACCAGCCCTGTAAGAAATTTTAAGGGGGACTCTTTGAGTGGAAAAACCAAACCAAACCGAACCAAAGCAAAATGAAACAAAGAGACCACAAGTGACAAAGACTAGAAAGGACCAGAGAACATAACCAGAACAACAACTATGGCACTAAATTAATATCTTTCAATAAAAACTCTGAATGTAAATGGACTAAGTGTTCCAATCAAAGGACATAGGGTATCAGAAATGGTGAAAGAAATAAGATCCATCTCTATACTGCCTACAAGAGACTCATTTTAGACCTAAAGACACCTGCAGATTGAAAGTGAGGGGATGGAGAACAATCTGCCATGTTAATGGATGTTAAAAGAAGTCCAGAGTAGCTGTACTTACATAAGACAAACTAGATTTTAAACCAAAGACTATAATAAGAGATTAAGAAGGGCATTATATCATCATTAAGGGGTCTGTCCACCTAGAAGTTCTAACAATTATAAATATTTATGTCCCCAACTTGGAAAAACCCAAATATGCAAGTCAATTAATTAAAAACATAAAGAAACTGGGGCACCTGAGTGGCTCAGTTGGTTGAGCATCATAATCTTTGGCTCAGGTCATAATCTTGCAGCTTGTGGGCTCAAGTCCCACGTCAGGCTCTGTGCTGAAAGCTCAGAGCCTGGAGCCTGCTTCAGATTCTGTGTCTCCCTGCCTCTCTGCCCCTCACCTGCTCAGGCTCTGTCTCTCTCTCAAATATAAAATAAAACATAAAAACTTAAAAAAAATAAAGAAACTGATAATAATACCATAATAGTAGGGAACTTTAACACTCCACTTACAACAATAGATAGAGCATCTAGGCAGAAAATCAACAAGGAAATAATGGGTTTGACTGTCACACTGGACCAGATGGACTTAACAGATATATTCAGAACATACCATCCTAAAGAAACATTTCTTCTTGAGCACACATGGAAAATTCTCCAGAATAGATCACATACTGGATAACAAATCAGAAGTACAAAAAATCAAGATCATACCATGTGTATTTTCAGGCAGCACTATGAAAGTTGAATTTTTAAAATTTTTTAATGTCTTATCTATTTTTGAGACAAAGAGAGATAGAGCATGAGTGGGGGAGGGGCAGAGAGAGAGGAGACACAGAATCCTTAGCAGGCTCCAGGCTCTGAGCTGCAGCACAGAGCCTGACGTGGGGCTCAAATCCATGAACCGTGAGATCAAGACCTGAGCCGAAGTTGGACGCTTAACTGACTGAACCACCCAGGCACCCCAACACTATGAAATTTGAAATCAACCACAAGAATAAAATTGGAAATACCACCAATACTTGCAGACTAAAGAACATCCTACTAAGGAATTTTTGGGTTAAACAAGAAATTGAAGAGGAAATTAAAAATTACATGGAAGCCAATGAAAATGAAAACATATATTCAAAATCTTTGGGATGCAGCATAGGCAGTCATAAGAGGAAAGTATAACACAATCCAGTCCTTCCTAAATCCTTCTTAAAGAAGGAGAAAATGTCACAAATATTTGAGATTTCTCTTGCTTCCTAGGTAGCCCTGTATTCCTATATACTTTATCTTCTTAAGACCAATTTTGCTGGATCCCAAAGGTTTGATTGCCGTGTTTTCATTTTTATTTTTCCATGTATTTTTGTATTTCTTCTTTAATTTCTTGGTCAACCCATTGATTCTTTAGTAGAATATTGTTTAACATCCATATGTTTGTGGTCTTTCCAAATTTTTTCTTGTGGTTGACCTCAAATTTCATAGGGTTGTGGTCAGAAAATATGCATTGTATGATCTCATCTTTTTGTACTAATTGAGGTCTGATTTTTGACCTATTCTGTGATATATTTTGAAGAATGTCCCATGTGCAGTTGAAAGGAATTTGTATTCTGCTGCTTTAAGGTGAAATGTTTTGAACATATCTTTTGAGTTCACCTGATCCAGTGTGTCATTCAAAGGCATTGTTTCTTTGCTGATTTTTTGCTTAGATGAACTGTCCATTGTTGTAAATGGGGTGTTAAATTCCCTACTGAAAGAGCGGACCTATGCTGGCCGATTCCATCTTGTTCTGTGTCCTCCACCTTGAGTGAATATGTCCCCCACATGCCCCCTTTCCAGGAAAATCGCAGAAACCTCAGACAATGCCTCCTCCCCTTGAGTAACCTCCTGCTCACCCATTCAAACTTCCCAATCAAAACACACCTGGCGACCTGCGTAACAGGACTCCAACCCTTCCCCAGCCAATCGGCCGAGGCCACAGCCGTTACCTCACCAACTGCCCCTAGACCCCTATAAAACCTTTGTGCTTTTGAAACTTGCTCTCTCTCCCTGGCATCTCACTGATGCTTCCGTGCAGGTAGGGGATTGAGCTCGAGTTAGCTTGAATAAAGGCTCTTTGCTTTTGCATCAGACTCAGCTCCCTGGTGGTCTTTGGGGATCACAAATTCTGGGCATAACACCTACTATTATTGTATTATTATTGATGAGTTTCTTTATGTTTTTGATTAATTATTTTATACATATGTAAGTTTCAAGTTGGAGGCATAAATATTTACAATTGTTAGACTTTCTTGTTGGGTAATCCCCTTATTATGATACAGTGTCCTTCTTCATCTCTTGTTACAGTCTTTGGTTTATAATCTAGTTTGTCTGATATAAATTTTTCTACTCTGGCTTTATTTTTGACATCCATTTGCATGATATATGTTTTTCCATCACTTTATTTATTTATTTATTTATTTATTTATATGGAATTTATTGTCATATTGGTTTCCATACAACACCCAGTGCTCATCCCAAAAGGTGACCTCCTCAATGCCCATCACCCACTTTCTCCTCCCTCCTACCCTCCATCAATCTTCAGTTTATTCTCAGTCTTTAAGAGTCTTATAGTTTGCCTCCCTCCCTCTCTAACTTTGTTTGCCCCTTCCCCTCCCCCATGGTCTTCTATCAAGTTTCTCAGGATCCACATAAGAGTGAAAACATATAGTATCTGTCTTTCTCTGTATGACTTATTTCATTTAGCATAACACTCTCCAGTAATCATCACCTCACTTTTAATATGCAGGTGTCTTTAGCTCTAAAATGAGTCTTTTGTAGGCATGATAGAGATGGATCTTGTTTTTTCTTTCCTTAATCCATTCTGACACGTTATGTCTTTTTATTGGAGCATTTAGTACATTTAAATTCAGAATAATTATTGATAGATGTGTATTTAGTGCTATTTTATTATTTTTGTTGTTGTTCTTTTCTTGGAGACTTTTTCTGCTCCTTTCTAGCCTTTGTTACTTTTATTTTTCCTTCCTACTCAAAGAGTCCCCTTTAGTATTTCCTGCAAGTCTTTTTTAGTGATCACAAATTCCCTTATTTTTTGTTTAGGAAACTTTTTATCTCTCCTTCTATTCTGATTGATAGCCTTGATGGATAGAGTATTCTTAGCTGCATGTTTTTCCCATTCAGCATGTTAAATATATCATGCCACTCCCTTCTGGCTTGCTAAGATTCTGTGGAGATATCTTCAGCTAGTCTTATGGGTCTTCCCTTGTAAGTTAATGACTTCTTTTGTTTTGCTGCCTTTAGGATTTTTTTTCTATTTTGCAAATTTAAATACAATACATTTTGGTGTTACCCTGCTTTTGTTGATTTTGATGGGAGTTCTCAGTGTCTCCTGGGTTTGGATGTCTGTTTCTTTCCCCAAATTAAGCAAGTATTCAGCTATTATTTCTTCAAATATGCCTTCTGTCCACTTTTTTTTTTCTTTTTCTTCTGGGACTCCTATTATATGAATGTTAATTACATTTGATGGAGTCACTGAGTTCCCTAAGTCTACTTTCATGATCCATAATTCTTCTTTCTCTTTTGTTCAGCTTTATTATTTTCAATAATTTTCTCTTCTATATGACTTATTTGTTTCTCTGTTTCTTCTATCCCTGTGGCCATTAACTCCATTGTTTTTGAATTTCAGTTATTGCATCGTTCATTTCTGCCTGATGATTTTTTTAACTCTTTATTCTCTGTGGTAGGGTCCCTCTGATGTCTTCCATGATTTTCTCAAGCCCAGCGAGTATCCTTATTATTTCTGTTTCAATTCTCAGGCATATTACTTATATCTGTTTTGATTAGATCTCTGGCTGTGACCTTTTCTTCTTTCTTTGGGGGTGAATTCTTTCACCTTTGCATTTTGTCTAGGTCTCTCTTTCTTCTATTTGTTAGAAAAGCCTGTTATATTTCCTACTCCTGAGAGTAATAGCCTTATGAATAGGTTGTATACCGTCCATGGCCTTGTGCTTCAGGGAGTGTCTGTGTTGTGTGATGCATGCACTCTGTTGCTGTTTTGGCCACTCTGTCCCTCGGGTCTGTCATATGTGGAGGCTCTTCTTGCTTGCACTGTGCAGTGTTTGGACTTTGGCAAGAATGTGGTAAGTCTTAACTAGGAGAACTCTGATCTGCTTGTTAAATGAGACATCATGGTATTTTCTCTAGAACTGAAGCCTTGCAGAACTCAATGGTCAGTAGATGTGCGTGTGGAGTTTCTGCTGGCCTTCAGAAGAAGGGGCCCACTGGTCTGGCCCTTAGGCACACCTGCCCATGAAAAACAGTACCAGCAGGGTGCAGGGGGGCAGGACTTGGTGTAAACAGATTAGGCAGCCAGTTTTGATGCCATGCTGCTTACTGAATTTGGTTTAAGCAGAGCGGCAAGGGAGGGAAATGGGATGCAGCAAATGCAATCCTAAGGGGAAAATACACTAAAATCCAGGCCTATCTAAAGAAACAGAAAAATCCCACTTCTCCAAAGAAGACATCCAGATGGCCAACTGACACATGAAAAAATGCTCAACATCACTCATCATCAGGGAAATACAAATCAAAACCACAATGAGATACCACCTGACACCTGTCAGAATGGCTAACATTAACAACTCATGCAACAACAGATGTTGGTGAGGATGTGGAGACAGAGGATCTCTTTTGCATCGTTGGTGGCAATGCAAGCTGGTGCAGCCACTCTGGAAAATAGTATGGAGGTTTCTCAAAGAACTAAAAATAGAACTACCTTATGACCCAGCAATTGCACTACTAGGCATTTATCCAAGGGATACAGGTGTGCTGTTTCGAAGGGACATATGCACTTCCATGTTTATAGCAGCACTATCAACAATAGCCAAAATATGGAAAGAACCCAAAAGTCCATTGATGGATGAATGGATAAAGAAAATGTGGTATATATATATATATATATATATATATACACACAATGGATTATTGCTCAGCAATCAAAAAGAATGAAATCTTGCCATTTACGACTACGTGGATGGAACTGGAGGGTATTATGCTAAGTGAAATTAGTCAGAGAAAGACAAATATCATATGACTTCACTCATATGAGGACTTTAAGAGACAAAACAGATGAACATAAGTGGAGGTTTCAGAAACAAAAATAAATAAAAACAGGGAGGGGTACAAAACAAAAGAGACTCATAAATATGGAGAACAAACTGAGGGTTGCTGGAGGGGTTGTGGGAGGGGGTATGGGCTAAATGGGTAAGGGGAATTAAGGAATCTACTGAAATCATTGCTTCGCTATATACTAATTTGGATATAAATTTAAAAAAATAAAAAATAAAGTTAAATTATTAAAAAAAAAAGCTAGACCGAGAAAAAAAGAAAGAAAGAACCAAAGAAAGAAAGAAAGAAAGAAAGAAAGAAAGAAAGAGAAAAATCCCAAACACAAAACCTAACCTCACACCTAAATGAACTAGAAGCATAACAGAAAATAAACCCCCAGGCTAGCAGAAGAAGAGAAATAATAAAGATTAGAGCAGTTATAAACAACATAGAATTTAAAAAAAAGAACAGATCAATGAATCTAAGAGCTCATTTTTTTAATAAAAAATAAACAAATTTGATAAACCCCTAGTCAGACTTCTCAGAGAGAGAGAGAGAGAGACAGAGAAACAGAGAGAGGACCCAAATATATAAAATCATGAATGAAAAAGGACAGATCACAACCAACACCACATAAATACAAAGAATTACTAGAGAATGCTATCATAAATTGTATGCCAACAAACTGGAAAACCTGGAAGAAATGAACAAATTCCTCGACACCCACACACTACCAAAACTCACATGGGAAAAAATTGAAAATTTGAATAGACCCATTACTACCTAAGAAATTGAATCAGTTACCAAAAATCTCCAAACAAATAAGAGTCCTGGGTCAGATGACTTCCCAGGGGAACTCTACCAGTCATTTAAAGCAGAGTTAATACCTATCTTTCTCAAGCTGTTGCAAAAAATAGAAATGGAAGGAAGGCTTTTAGACTCATTCCTTGATTCCCAAACCAGACAGCAATCCCACAGAAGAGGACAATTATAGGCCAATACGCCTGATGAACATGGATGCAAAAATTCTCAACTAGATACTAGCAAATCGAATTGAATGGTATATTGAAAGAATTTTTCACCATGATCAAGTGGGATTCATTCCTGAGGTACAGGTTCAATATTTGCAAATCAATCAATGTGATATATCACATTAATTGAAGAAAGGATAAGAACCATATGATCCTGTCAATAAACGCAGAAAAAACACTTAACAAAATCCAGCACCCATTCTTAATAAAAACCCTGAAGAAAGTCGGGATAGAATGAACATACCTTAACATCATAAAAGCCATATATGAAAAGCCCACAGTTAACATCATCCTCAATGAGGAAAGACTGAGATCTTTCCTCCTGAGATCAGAAACATGATGGGGACATCCACTCTCACCACTGTTGTTTAACATAGTGTTGGAAGTCCTAGCCTCAGAAATCAGACAACAAAATGAAATGAAAGCATCCAAATTGGAAAGAAGTCAAACTTTCCCTTTTTGCAATTACATGATTCTCTACATGAAAACCCAAATGGCTACACCAAAAAGCTGCTAGAACTGACATGTGAAATCAGCAAAGTTGCAGGATACAAAATCAATGCACAGAAATAAGTTGCATTTCTATAACCAATAATGAAGAAACAAAAAGAGAAATCAAGAAATTGATCCCATTGACAATTGCACCAAGAACCATAAAATACATATGAGTAAACCTAACCAAAGATGTAAAATGTCTGTATACTAAAAACTATAGAAAAATTATAAAAGGAATTGAAGTAGACACATAGAAATGGGAAAAAATTCCACACTCATGGATTGGAAGAATGAATATTGTTAAAATGTCAATGCTACCCAAAGCACATTCAATTCAATCACAATCAAAATTGCACTGACATTCTTCTCAAAGCTAGAATAATCTTAAAATTTGTATGAAACCACAAAAGACCCCGAATAGCCAAAGTAATTTGAGAAAGAAAAAACAAAGCAGATCACAATCCTGGACTTAAGCCTCTACTACAAAACTGTAATCATCAAGACAGTATGTTATTGACACAAAAACAGACACATAGACCAATGGAATAGAATAGAGAACCAGAATTGGACCCACAGTTGTATGGCCAACTAATCTTTGACAAAGCAAGAAAGAGTATCCAATGGAAAAAAAGAGCCTCTTTAGCAAATGGTGTTGGGAGAACTGGAAAGCAACATGCAGAAGAATGAAACTGGACCACATTATTACCCCACACACAAAAATAAACTCAAAATTAAAGAAAGACCTAATTGTGAGACAGGAAACCATTAAAATCCTGGAGGAGAAAACACGCAACAACCTCTTTGACATTAGATGCAGTCATTTCTTGCTCAACACGTCTCTGAAGGCAAGGTAATTAAAAGAAAAAATGAACTATTGGGACCTCATCAAGATAAAAACCTTCTGCACTGCAAAGGAAACAATCAATAAAACTAAAAGGCAACTGAAAGAATAGAAGAAGATATTTGCAAGTGACATATCAGATAAAGGGTTAGTATCCAAAATCTATAAAACACTTACCAAATTCAACACCTGAAAAACAAATATTCCAGCGAATAAATGAGCAGAAGACATGAACAGACACTTTTCCAAAGAATACATTATGAAGACCAACAGACACATGAAAATGTGCTCAACATCACTCACCATCAGGAAAATACAAATCAAAACTACACTGAGATACCACCTCACACCAATCAGAGTGGCTAAAATTAAAAACTCAGGCAACAACAGATGCTGGAGAGGATGTGGATAAATGGGAACCCTCTTGCACTGTTGTTGGGAATGCAAACTTGTGCAGCTGCTCTTTAAAACACTGTGGAGGTTCCTCAAAAAATTAAAAATAGAATTACCCTATGACCCAGCAATAGCCCTACTAGGAATTTATCCAAAGAATACAGGAGTGCTGAATCATAGGGACACATGTACCCCAATGTTTATAGCTGCACTTTCAACAATAGCCAAATTATGGAAAGAGCCTAAATGTCCATCAAGTGATGAATGGTAAAGAAGATGTGGTTTATAAATACAATGGATTACTACTTGGCAATGAGAAATAATTAAATCCTGCCATTTGTAACAATGTGGATGGAACTGGAGGGTATTATGCTAAGTGAAATAAGTTAGTCAAAGAAAGACAGATATCATATTTTTTCACTCTATGTGAAATGTGAGAAACTTAACAGAAGACCATGGGGGAAGAGAAGGGGAAAAATAGTTTCAAACAGAGAGGAAGACAAACAATAAGAGACTCTTAAATGCAGAGAACAGACTGAGGGTTGATGAGGGTGGGACAGGGGCGAGGGGATAATTAGTGAAGGACATTGTTGGGATGAGCACTGGGTGTAGTATGTAAATGATTAATCATGGGAACCTACCCCCAAAACCAAGAGCACACTGCAAACACTGTATGTTAGCCAAATTGACAATACATTATATTTTTTAAAAAGAAAAAAATTGTGTGTCTTCATTATGTGTGATGATGGCAACTCTAAAGATATGCAATTTTATTGAAAAATATTGCCCAAAATTAGAAACAGCCCAGATACCAGTCGATAGAAGAATGGATAAACCAACTGTAGTATATTTAGACAGTGGAAACTTGATTAGCATTAGAAAGGGACAAAGTACTTATACATAACACAACATGGCTGCATATTGAAAGCCTCATTCTTACTAAAAGAATCTAGACATACAAGAACACAGATTATATGGTTCCCATTTATATGAAGTTCTAAAACAGGCAAAACCAATCTATGGCCAAAGACCACGAGAACAGTGGTTGCCTCTGGAATGGATTTGGGGCAGGTGCCAACAAGGAAATGATATCAGAGAACTTTCTGGGTAATTGTAATGTTCTGTATCATTTTGTTAAATTAATGAATTTATTTACTTATTAATTTACATCCTAGTTAGTTAGGATATAGTGCAACAATGATTTCAGGAGTAGATTCTTTAATGCCCTTTATCAATTTAGCCCATCCCCCTTCCCACAACCCCTCCAGCAACCCTCTGTTCTCTATATTTAAGAGTTTGCCCCAGTCCCTGTTTTCATGTTATTTTTGTTTCCCTTCCATTATGTTAATCTGTTTTCTATCTTAAATTCCTCATATGAGTGAAGTCATATGATATTTGTCTTTCTCTGACTAATTTCGCTTAGCATAATACCCTCTAGTTCCATCCACATGGTTACAAATCGCAAGATTTAATTTTTTTTGTTTGCTGAGTAATCCTCCATTGTGTGTGTGTGTGTGTGTGTGTGTGTGTGTGTGTGTGTATACCACACCTTTATCCATTCATCTGTTGATGGACATCCAGGATCTTTCCATACTTTGGCTATTTTTGATAGTGCAGCTGTAAACATTGGGGTGCATGTACCCCTTTGAAATAGCACAGCTGTATACCTTGGATAACTACTCAGTAGTGCAATTTCTGGGTCGAGGGGAGTTCTGTTTTTAATTTTTTGAGGAACCTCCAAACTGTTTTCCAGAGCAGCTGCACCAGTTCACATTCCCATAAGCAGTGCAAAAGAGATCCTCTTCTCTGCCTCCTCACCAACATCTGTTGTTGCCTGAGTTGTTAATGTTAGCCATTCTGATGGGTGTGAGGTGGTTAAAGATATTCCTTCTTATATTTAATGACGACAACTCTAAAGGTATGCCTTATTTATTTTGCCAACGATTTTTAAATCTAGTTTTATTTACCAAAGATTATGCCAGGTCATAGGAACTTAAGAAAAATTGGATTTGTGTTAAAATTTCATATATATTTAGGATATTACTTAATTAATTTTTTTGATATGAAATTTATTGTCAAGTTGGTTTCCATACAACACCCAGTGCTCATCCCAACAGGTGCCCTCCTCAATACCCATCACTGACCCTCCCTTCCCTCTCACCCCCCATCAACCCTCAAATTGTTCTCAGTTTTTAAGAGTGTCCTATAGTTTGGCTCCCTCCCTCTCTAACTTTTTTTTCCCTTCCCTTCCCCCATGGTCTTCTGAAAAGTTTCTCAGGATCCACATAAGAGTGAAAACATATGGTATCTGTCTTTCTCTGTATGACTTATTTAACTTAGTATAACACTCTCCAGTTCCATCCACTTTGCTACAAAAGGCCATATTTCATTCTTTCTCATTGCCACGTAGTATTCCATTGTATGTATAAACCACAATTTCTTTATCCATTCATCAGTTGATGAACATTTAGGCTGTTTTCATAATTTGGCTCTTGTTGAAAGTGCTGCTATAAACATTGGGATACAAATGCCCCCATGCACCAGCACTCCTGTATCCCTTGGGTAAATTCCTAGCAGTGCTTATTGCTGGGTCATAGGGTATATCTCTTTTTAATTTTTTGAGGAACCTCCACAGTGTTTTCCAGAGTGGCTGCTCCAGCAAAAATGAACTATCGGGACCTCATGAAGATAAAAAGCTTCTGCACTGAAAAGGAAACAATCAACAAAACTAAAAGGCAACCAATGGAATGGGAAAAGATATTTACAAATGACATATAGGACAAAGGACTAGCATCCAAAATCTATAAGGAACTCACCAAACTCCACACCTGAAAAACAAATAATCCAGTGAAGAAATGGGCAGAAAACATGAATAGACACTTCTCTAAAGAAGACATCCAGATGGCCAACAGGCACATGAAAAGATGCTCAACGTCGCTCCTCATCAGGGAAATACAAATCAAAACCACACTCAGAGACCACCTTATGCCAGTCAGGGTGGCTAAAATGAACAAATCAGGAGACTATAGATGCTGGAGAGGATGTGGAGAAACAGGAACCCTCTTGCACTGTTGGAGTGATACTTAATTTAAAGAAATAATTTATCTCTAAGTTTATGTGAATAGAACTTCTTTATAGGGTTTATAAATTAATTTGGTAATATCATCCATAAGTAGGAATATGTCACCTAGGCATAAACATATGCATTCATGTGTACATAAATGTATATACGCATACAGACATTCCAACAGAGATCTTACGGCTTTTATTTTAAAATGTGAGGTGAGGGGTGTCCGGATGGTTCAGTGGGTTAAGCATCAAACTTTTGATTTTGGCTCAGGTCATGATATCACACTTGGTTAGTTCACGCCCCTCATAGGGGTCTACTCTGGAAGCATGGAGCCTGCTTGCAATTCTCTTTCCCCCTCTCCCTGGCCCTCCCCCATTCATATGCTCATGCACGTTTTCTCTCTCTCAAAATAAAAAAATAAATTTAAAAAAAAAGACTAAAAATAAATAAATAAATAAATAAATAAATAAATAAATAAATAAAATTTGGGATCAGCAAAACATAGTAATACAGTTGACCCAGTTTGTCTGCACTTTATATTTTTATCTAAATTGTTCTGACATGACACAAAGTATGGTTACCTGTTTATCAATATTTGTGGAGAAGCCCTTTAAAATGTTCTTTTGCCCTGACAAAAAATCCTATGCAGTTTCTGGATTCAACTTAATCAGTGCCTGAAAGTATATTTAGCTGCTCTCTGGGTGTCTCCAAAACGTATCATAGACAAAACATCCAGTTCTCTTCCAAATAGCATTTTGTTCTTTTTTTCAGCCTCAAATGATTGCTTTTGGGGATCAATAACCCCTTGAGAGCCCTCAAGGAATGGCAGTAGACTTAAAGCTCAAGTGAATAGGGGCTAACATGAGAAGGGAAAACTCTGGCAAGCTGAACAGAGAGAGATGTTGTGGTAAGGGTTATAAAGAGGACATATCAAAGGATTCAAGAACAATTGGAGTAAGATTCAAAGCAGTAAAAGGAGAAAGCAGAAAAAAACTTATGTGAAGGGAGAAGTTTTAGAAAAGCTAGTTTGAATAGACATTAAATTTCCCCTACGGTTGATTAAAGTTCCAAATTATCCTTAGTAAAATCATAATAACAGCATGGAATCAGAATTAGGAATATTTTCAGTGAGAGTTCAAGAAAGAGGCTTTCAATACACTGACAAGCTACCAGGTTCTTAACTATGAATATCTTTACATGTAAGGAAAGAGAAATTTGGGACTTTTAATTTAGTTTCTTTTAGTCTGGCACTTAAACCTGTTTCTTACACAGGTGCTTGCTGTGTACTCTTATTCAGAGTTTAACAAACAAAGAAACCTAGCATTCTGTACTGCCTCTCTTTGGGACCCTAACATATCTTCTAATTAGAACCCAAATTTTTAGAAGCAAACTTTATCCATACCAGCTTTAAGGATATTTCTGAAGCAATTGTTTAGGAGTCAGTCACTAATGGATCCTTGATCAAATAGGAGTGAAGATAAATGTTTCAAAAGTGCACACTCAGGGTCCTGGGGGATGGTCTGGAGGTCCAAATATGTACCTGACCTTATCTGAGTCTCATAACATCATCATCATCATCATCATCATCATCATCATCATCAAAACAGATCCAGACATTAGTTAAAGTAATAAAAACATATATTATCCAGGACTATGACAATAGAGGGAGAGAAACCTCTTTACAGAATTGGGTTCAATTATAAATACATCAGGAGCAAGTGGTAGTTTTTAGCCAGGAAGCCTGGTGGGTGTCTGTAAATGAAAAATTACTAAAAGAAAACATCAAGGCTAAAGGAATAGTTGACTAATCTACCCACAGGAGTCTTGGTGAATACAGGGAAGGCTTATTTTACACACCCTGATAGATGGTGGAGGATAAGGAACTTGTTCAGACAATGACAATGCTCAGATATGGAGGAAGAAAGACTTTTGCTAAACTGACATAGCTAAGGATTTTACACTGGATAGGTGGGCCTATGGGAAGGCTTAGGAGCCTAATGTCTGGTGAATTAAAGAATCTGCGTTATTAGCAAATCAAAATAAAACAACTGATCCACAGTGGAAGTGAGAAAGAATATGTCTAGAATACAGAACATCACTTAGACATTCTCTTAGTATTAACATGTTCTAAGATTAAGGGCAACGTAAAATTGATAACATAATCCAAGCAGGACAAGTATACTATAGTCCAGATGCTTCAGAAATAAAAATTCGGGTTAACCCATCAGGTAAAGGACCATCCTGAATCATTCCTTCCAGTTCAAGAATGCATAATTAAAGTAGCATACTTAATAGCTGTAAGAATTAACATTTATTTCCTGACCTGCAGAATGAGGCTATTATCATGGGAAAGGCCACATGGAAGCCATAATTATTACCTTTACCTAGGAAGATAGTAAATCAAAAGCAATACCTAACATTCCTTTAGGGATTGCAGAGATACTTGCCAACATCAAAGATGCAAGATGCAAGAGTGGTGATTTCCATCACATCCACATTCAATATTTCTATTTGGCTTTGAGGTACAGAGGTTGATCTGTGTAAGAAAAAGAATGGATTATTACTAGCTTAACCAAGTAGTGATCCTATGGTAGCTGCTATGCCAGTTGTAATTTCATTTCTTGAGCAAATTCACATACCTTCTCGTACCCAGTATGAAGCTATATCTTTTTATCTATCTTTCCATAAAGCCCACCAGTAACAATTTCTTTAATTATTCAAGGACACAAAATATATTCATGGTCATACTTTAGAGGTATATTAACTCTCCAGCCTAATCAGTGTTTAGTTCTTCAGGGATCTTGGTTTCCTCTTCCTTACAAAGATTGATATATTGCACTGATGACTTTATATTGATTGGACCTACTGAGCAAGCAGGAATATAAACTTCTTGATAAAACATTTGAATTTTAGCTGGTATAGAATATAGCAAATAAAATGCAAGCCTGTACTAACTCAGTGATATTTTTAGAAGTCGTGTGGTATAGGGATTGCCCAGATCTCCTATGTAAAGTGAAGGGTAAGTTCTTTCAACGTGTGTGTGTGTGTGTGTGTGTGTGTGTGTGTATGTATTTAAATTCCAGTGTAGTTAACACACAGTGTTGTATTAGTTTCAAGTCTACAATATAATGACTCAACAATTCCATATATTACTAAATGGTCACTAAGAGAAGTGTTCTCTTATTCCCCTTCACCTATTTTGCACATTCTCCTACTCACTTTCCCCACAGTAACCACTGTTTGTTATTTACAGTTAACAGTCTGCTTTTTTTTCATTTTTCCCCTTTGTTCGTGTTTTTTTTTCCTACATTCCACGTATGAATTAAATTATATGGTACTTGTGTCTCAGACTACTTCATTTTGCTTAGAACTATACTCTCAAACTAAGAACAAACTGAGGGTTGATGGGGGTGGGAGGGAGAGGAGGGTGAGGGATGGGTATTGAGGAGGGCACCTTTTGGGATGGGCACTGGGTGTTGTATGGAAACCAATTTGACAATAAACTTCATATTAAGAAAAAAAAAGAACTATGCTGTCTAGATTCACCTATTTTGTTTCAAATGGTAAGATTTAATTTTTTTTTATGGAGAAACAATACTCTCCTGTGTGTGTGTGTGTGTGGTGTAACATCTTCCTTATACATTCATCTATTGATGGACATTTGGGCTTCTTCTAAAATTTAGCTATTTTAAGCAATGCCACAGTAGTCAGGGTTGTGGATATTCCCTCAACTTAGTGTTTTTATATACTTTGGATAAAAAACCAGGAGTGCAATTACAGGATCATATGTAGTTCTACTTTTAATTTTCATTTTCTTCCTTTTTATATTGTTATTTAATTCCACTATAGTTGACATACAGTGTTATATTAGATTCAGGTATACAATAAAGAAATTCAACAATTCCATACATCACCCAACAGGTATTGTCCTTAATAGCTGTCACATATTTAATACATATGCCCACCCACCCCCTTAGAAATCATCAGTTTTCTATAGTAAAGGTCTGTTTCCTAGTTTCTGTCTCTGTCTTTCTCTCTCTCTTTTTCTTTTTTTTTTATTTTGTATTTTTAAAATTCTAAATATGAGTGAAATCATATGGTATTTGTCTTTCTCTGCCTTATTGCACTTAGCATTATATTCTATAGTTCCATCCATGTGGTTGCAAATGGCAATATTTCATTCCTTTTTAATAACTTAATAATATTTCATTATAGCTGCATCCAAGAGGCTAATTTTAGACCTAAAGACACCTGCAGATTGAAAGTAAGGGTATGGAGATCCACTATCATGCTAATGGATATCAAAAGAAAGCAAGAATAGCCACAGTTATATCAGACAAACTAGATTTTAAAACAAAGAGCTAAATAAGAGATTAAGAAAAGCATTATATCATAATTAATCGGTGTATCCACCAAGAAGACCTAGCAATTGTAAATATTTATGCCTCCGACTTTGAAGCACCCAGACATATAAATAAATTAATCACAGACTTAAAGAAAGTCATTGATAATAATACAATAATGCCATGGGACTTTAGCACCCCACTTACAGCAATGGACAGATCATCTAAGCAGAAAATCAGCAAGGACACAATCGCTATGAATGACACAATGGACCAGATGGACTTAATAGATATATTCAGAACATTTCATCCTAAAGCAGCAGGATACACATTCTTCTTGAGTGCACAAGAAACATTCTCCAGAATAGATCACAAATCAGCCATAAGAAGTACAAAAAGATTAAGATTACACCATGCATATTTTCATACCACAATGCTATGAAACTTGAAGTCAACTACAAGAAAAAAAATTGGAAAGACCACAAATACTTGGAGATTAAAGAACATCCTACTAAGAATGAATGGGTTAATGAAGAAATTAAATAGTAAATAAAGAAGTACATGGAAGCCAATAAAAATGACAAAGTGGCAGTCCAAAACCTTTGATGCTAGGTGCTCATAAAGAGAGAAGTACATAGAAATCCAGGTCTTTCTCAAGAAAGAGGAAAGGTCTCAAATATACAACCTAACCTTACACCCAAAGGAGCTGGGAAAAGAGCAGCAAATAAAGGACAAAAACATCAGAAGAAGGGAAATAATAAAGATTAGAGCAGAAGTCAATGGTACCAAAACCAACAACAACACCAACACCAACAACAAAACAATAAACAAAAACAGTAGAACAGATCAATGAAGCTAGGAGTTGGTTCATTGAAAGAATTAACAAAATTGATAAATCCCTACCAAGATTTATCAAAAAGATAAAGGAAAGGACCCAAATAAACACAGTCACGAATGAAGGAGGAGAGATCACAACCAACACCACAGAAATAGAAACAATAATAAGACAATATATGAGCAACTATATGCCAACAATATGGGCAAACTGCAAGAAATTGGTAAATTCCTAGAAACATATAAACTATAAAAACTGAAGCAAGAAGAAACATAAAATTGGAACAGACCCATAACCAGGAAAGAAATGGAATCAGTAATCAAAAATCTCCCAACAAACAAGAATCCAGGGCTGGATGGCTTTCCTAGGGAATTCTACCAAACCTTTAAAGAAGAAGTAATACCTATTCTTTTGAAGTTGTTACAAAAAAATAAAAAGAAAAGGCAAACTTTAAGCTCATTCTATGAGGCCAGTATTACCTTGATTCTAAAACCAGACAAAGACCCCACTAATAAAGATAATTACAGACCAATTTCCCTCATGAATACGGGTTCAAAAATTATCAATAAGATACTAGCAAACCAGATCCAACAATACATTAAAATAATTATTCACCATGATCAAGTGGGATTTATTCTTGGGCTGCAGGAGTGGTTCAATATTTACAAATTAATCTCACATGATACACCATCTTAATAAAAGAAAGGATAAGAAGAACATGATCTGCTCAATAGATGCAGAAAAAGCTTTTGACAAAGTACAGAAACTTTTATTGATAAAAGCCCTCAAGAAAGTGAGGGTAGAAGGAACATACCTGAACATCATAAAGGCCATGTATAGAAAGACCCACAGCTAATATATCCTCAATGGGGAAAAATTGAGAGGTTTCCCCCTAAGGTCACAAACATGAAAGGGATGTCTCCACTGTCACCACTGTTTTTCAACATATTTATGTTGAAAGACCTGGCTTTCAGCTATCAGACAACAACAAGAAATAAAAGGCATCCAAGCTGAGAAGGAAGAAGTCAAACTTTTACTCTTCACAGATGACATAATACTCTGTGGAAAACCCAAAAGACCACAAAAAAACTGCTAGAACTGATACATGAATTCATCAAAGTCATAGGATATAAAATCAACTTACAGAAATCAGTTGTATTTCTATCCACCAGTAATGAAGCAGCAGAAAGAGAAATAAAAATTGATCCCATTTACAATTGCACAAAAAAAGATGAGATACCTAGGAATAAACCTAACCAAAAAGGGAAAACATCTGTTTTTTTGGAAACTATAGAAAGCTTGTGAAAGAAATTGAAGGCACACAAAAAATGGGAAAACATTCCATACTCATGGATTGGATGAACAAATATTGTTAATATGTCTATATTACACAAAGCAATCCACACATTCAGTGCAATCCCTTTCAAAATAATATCATTATTCTTCCCAGAGCTAGAACAAACAATTCTCAAATTTGTATGGAATCAGAAAAGACCCTGAATAGCCAAAGTAATGTTGAAAAAGAAAATCAAAGCTGGAGGCATCACAATTCCACACTTCAAGCTGTATTAAAAAGCTGTAATCATCAAGACAGTATGGTACTGGCACAAAAACAGACACATAGATCAATGGAACAGAATAAAGAACCCAGAAATGGACCCATAAAGTATGTCCAACAATCTTCAACTAAGCAGAAAAGAGTATCTAATGAAAAAGTGAGTCTCTTCAGCAAATGGTGCTGGGAAAACTGGACATGAAAAATGAAACTAAACCACTTTCTTACATCATACACAAAAAGAAATTCAAAATGGATACTGTATGTGTGTACACACACACACACACACATACACACACATACACATTCATACACTGGAATATTACTCGGTGGTCAAAAAGAATGAAATTTTGCCATTTGCAACAATGTGAATGGGACATGAATGTATTATGCTTAGTGGAACAAGTCAGTCAGATAAAGACACATATCATATGATTTCGCTCATATGTATAATTTAAGAAACAAAACTGATGAACAGAAGGGAATAAGAAATAAAATAAAAACAAAGAGGAAGGCAAACCATAAGATATTCTTAAATACAGAGAACAAACTGAAGGTTGCTGGAAGGAGGTGGATGGGAGGATGGGCTAAAACGGTGATGGGAATTAAGGAGGGCTCTTCCTGATGAGCACTGGGTGTTATATGTAAATAATGGGTCACTAAATTCTACTCCTGATACCATTATTACACTATATGTTAACTAACTTGGATTTAAATTTTAATTTTTTCTATTTTACATATATACATATATACCACCTCCTCTTTATCTCTTAATCTACCAATGGACACTTGGGCTGCTTCCATAATATGGCTGTTGTAAATAATGCTTCTATAACAATGCAAGAGCCTGTATCCTTTTGAATTTGTTTTTTTCCTATTTTTTGGATAAATACCCACTATTGGCAATTACTAGATCATATGGTAGTTCTATTTTTAATTCTTCTAGTAACATTCATACTGTTTTCCACAGTGGCTGCACATATTTGAATTTACACAAGAGTGAAAGAGGGTTCCTTTTTTTTCACATCCTCACCAACATTTGGTGTTTCATGGGATTTTGATTTTAGCGATTCTAGCAGGTGTGAGGTGAAAATGCATTGCAGTTTTGATTTGTATTTTCATAATGAGTGACGTTAAGAATCTTTTCAAGTGTCTGTTGACCATCTGTAGGTCTTATTTAGATAAATGTCTGTGCCTGTCTTCTGCTCATTTTTAAATTGTATTATATGATTTTTGGGTGTTGAGTTATATTAATTCTTTATGAATTTTGGATAATAAGATTTTATCATATATTTATCAGATATCAGAAGCTCATACACAATATACTATTTTTCAAGTTTTTATTTAAATTCCAGTTAGTTAACATATAGTATAATAATAGTTTCAGGTATAGAATTTGGTGGTTCATCACTGAAATGGTTCATCACAGCACCCAGTGCTCAACTCAACAGGTGAACTCCTTAATCCTAATCATCCATTTAACCCACCCCTGACCACTTCCCTTCCAGTAACCCTCACTTTATTTTGTGTAGTTAAGAGTCTGTTTTCTGGTTTTCCTTTGTTTTATGTTGCCCCTATGTTCTTCTGTTTTATTTTGTTTTGTTTTTTAATTTAACATATAAGTGAAATAATATGTTATTTGTCTTTCTGTGACTTATTGCACTTAACATAATACTCTCTGGTCCCTTCCATATCGTTGCAAAGGCAAGATTTCATTATTTTTATGGCTAAGAAATATTCTATCTATATTTATATCTATATCATCTATATCCATATATCTATATCTATCTATTCATCAGTCAATGGACACGTGGGCTGTTTGCATCATTTGGCTATAGTTGGTAATGCTGCTATAAACATTGAGGTGCATGTATCTCACTGAATCGTTTTTTTTTTTTTTGTTTTTGTTTTTTTTCTATCCTTGGGGTAAATACCTACTAGTGCAATTGCTGGGCAGTAGGGTATTAGGTTTTCTATTTATAACTTTTTGAGAAACCTCCACACTGTTCAGAGTGGCTGCATCAGTTTGCATTCCCATCAACAGTGTAAGAGGGTTTCCTTTTCCACTTTCTTGACAACACCTATTGCTTCCTGTTTTGTTAATTTTAGTCATTCTGACTGATGTGAGGTGGTATCTCATTTAGTTTTGATTTGTATTTCTCTGATGACGAATGATGTTGAAAATCTTTTCATGTCTCTCTTAGCCATTTGTATGCTTTCTTTGGAAAAATGTCCATTCATATCTTCTGCACACTTTTTAACTGGATTATTAATTTTTGTGAGTGTTAAGCCTTGTACATTCTTTATATATTTTGGATAGTAACCTTTTATCAGATATGTCATTTGCAGATATATTTTCCCATTCCGTTGATTGTCTTTTAGTTATGTTGACTGTTTCCTTCACTGTGCGGAAGTTTTTATCTTGATGAAGTCTCTATACTTTATGTGTGCTCTTTCTCCTCTCTCATTTATGATTTTATCTGAGTATTTTTTTGTGTAACAAGCCAGGCTAGAGATTTATCAATTTTATTTTCAAAGAACCAGCTCCTGTTTTCATTGATGTAGTATATTGGGGTTTTTTTGTTTGTTTGTTTCTATATTATTTATTTTTGCTCTAATCTGTACTATTTCCTTCCTTCTCATGTTTTTAAGTTCTGTATGTTGTTGATTTTCTAAGTGGTTTATGTCTAATGTTAGGTTATTTGATATTTTTCTCGCTTCTTGATCTAGGTCTGTATTGTTATAAACATTCCTTTTAGGAACACTTTTGCTGCATCCCAAAGGCTTTGGAACATTGTGTTTTCATTTTCTTTTGTTTCCATGTAATTTTTCTTTCTTCTTTTATTTACTGGGTGACCCACTCATTGTTAAGTAGCATGTTATGTGATCTCCATGTTTCTGTGTCATTCCGGGTTTTTTTTTTCTTTTACTTGTGGTTGATTTTTGGTTTCATAGTGTTGTGGTCAGAAAATATGTGTGGTATGATTTCAAAATTTCTGTACTTGTCTGAGGCCTGTTTTGAGACATAGTAGTGATCTATTCTGGAGAATGTTCCATGTGCACTTGAATGGAATCTGCATTCTGCTGTTTTAGGGTAGAATATTCTGAATGTATCTGTTCAACCCATCTGTTCCACTATGTCACTCAAAGCCATTGTTTCCTTGTTGATTTTATGTTTAATCTTTTCATTGATGTATATGGGATATTAAAGTCCGTCACTATTATTGTATTGTGCTCCATCATTTCCTTTATGTTATGAACTGTTTATGTATTTTGGGTTCTTCTATGTTGAGTGCATAAATATTTACAATTGTTATATCTTCTTGTTAGATTGTCCCATTATTGTATAACATTCTTCCTTATTGTTACAATTTTTGTTTTAAAGTAAATTTTGTCTGATATTACTATTGCTACTCCATCGTTCTTTTCACATCCATTTGTATGATAGATGTTTTTCCATCCCCTCACTTTCAATCTGCAGATGTTTTAGGTCTGAGATAAGTCTCTCATAGGCTTCATATATGGGTATCTTAATATATGAGTATCTATATATGGGTTTGTTTGTTTATTTGTTTGTTTTAACCAATTATGTCACCCTATGTCTTTTGATTGGAGCATTTAGTCCATTCACATTCAAAGTAATTATTGATAGATAGTAATTATTTATTGTCATTTTATTATTTGTTTGATGGTTGTTTCTGAAGATATTCTCTCACTCTCTTTTGCCTTTATGTCTTTCATATTTTTCTGATTTTCTTTAGTGATATATTTGAATTCCTTTCTCTTTATTCTTTGCATATTTTTAGTGTTTTTTATATATATGGTTACCAATTGGTTTGTATAAAACCTCTTCTGCCTGTATCTGTCTATATTAATTTGGTGATTATTTAAGTTTGAACCCATTCTTTACTGCTCTCCTCCCCATGTTTCTGGTATATGTTGTTATATTTTACCACCTTTTATTTTGTGAGTTCCTTGTTTTTTTTTTTTACAGAAATATTTATTTTTTACTGTTTTTACTGTAACAGTCTCTGTATACTGTTACTTCTGGTCTCTCCTTTCCACTCAAAGCTTCCCCTTTAATATTTCTTGCAGGGCTGGTATACTGGTCATGAACTTCTTTAGTTTTTGTTTGTCTGGGAAACTCTTTACCTCTCTATTCTGAATTATAGCCTTGTAAGAGAGAATTCTTTGTTGCAGGCTTTTCCCAATCAGTACTTTGAATATATCAAGCCACTCTCTCTGGCTTGCAAAATTTTTGACAAAAAGTCTGATATCTATATGGGTTTTCTTTTATAATTTTCTTCTCCCTTTATCTTGTTGCTCTTAATTTTTTTCCTATATATACATTTTTCAATTTTAATTACAATATGTCTCAGTGTGGGTGTGCTTTTGTTGATTTTGATGAGAGTTATCTGTGCCTCTTAGATATAGATATTTGTTTCCTTCCCCAGATTAGGGAAGTTTTCAGGTATTATGTCTTCAAATAATGTTCTGCCCCCTTTTCTTTGTTCTTTTTCTTCTGGGACCCCTATAATTTGAATGCTATTACGTTTTATGGAACCACTGAGCTCCCTAAGACTATTCTTTTGTTCCATAATCCTTCTCTCTTTTTCTCAGCTTGATTATTTTCCATCACTGTCTTCTTGGTCATTATTTGTTCCTGTGCTTTTTCCACTCTGCTGATCATTTCATCCAGTGTGTTTCTCATTTTGTTTATTGAGCCCTTTATCTCTGCTGTGTTATTCCTTATCTCTGTGTTAAGGGCTTCACTTATGTCTTGACTCTTCTCAAGTCCAGTGAATACACTTATGATCTGGACTCTGAAAACTATAAAATAATGGTGAAAAAAAATTAAATATTGCATAAACAAACAGAAAGTTAATCCATAGAAATCCACAGATTCAATGCAATCTTTATCAAAATATAAACAGTATCTTTCACAAAAGTAGAACAAATAATACTAAATTTGTACGGAACCATGAAAGAACATGAAAAGCCAATGCAATCTTGAAAAAGAACAAAACTGGAAGTATAACAATCCCAGATTTCAAGATATACAACAAAGTTGTAATAATCAAAACAGTGTGGTATTGTCATGGAAATAGATACTTAGATCAATGGAACATATTAGAGAACCCAGAAATAAACCCATGCTTGTGTGGTCAGAAATCTATGACAAAGGAGGGAAGAATATACAATTGAGAAAAAGTCTCTTCAATAAATGATTCTGGAAAAACTGGACAACTACAAGTAAAAGAAAGAAACTGGACCATTTTTATCTGCATCCACAAAAATAAACTCAAATGGATTAAAGACCTAAAGTTGAGACCTGAAACCTTAAAAATCCTAGAAGAGAGTAGAAGCAGAAATTTCTCTATCAGCCATAGAAAAATTTTCCTAGATATGTCTTCTAAGGTAAGAGAAACAAAAGCAAAAATAAACTGTTGGGACTACATTAAAAGAAGAAAGAACAGATTCTCACTGAATTTGTACAATAACCATATTACCATAAAAATAAAAATACTTGACGAGTTTTCAAATTCTGGGGGGATCTTCTATGGAGAGAAAGTAATTGTTTCATCTTAGGTCACAAAGATAAACCTTACAAATTTCTACAAGGTATACATAGCTTAAGAGAGAAGTTTTTATTTAATTCTGGAAGGCAAAACATTTTTTAAAAGACAAAGCTTCAAACAGAAAGTCATAAACAAGCATAATCATTCTTATTAGTTCATTCATCCCCATGGATTTAATTATCGTTCTGTTATCTTAGATTAGCAGTTTTATAAATCCATTAGCTTCTTCAGTAATTTTTTTTAACATTTAGGACACAAAGTTTTATAAAGGAAGCAAAGACCTGATAAAGACAATCTGAAGCATAATAAATTATTTTTAGACAAAAATCTTGGTTTCACAGGCATAAAAGGAAAATTAAAGAAAATTTTGATACTTTCCACTAACAAAATATCAATAATCTAAGAAAACTATGTTATTTTTGTTGAGATAACCAAATTGTGATTTTGTGTCAAAGCATAATATTGAACCTAAATCAATAAATCCAATCATTTTTAGTTTTGACTGCACAAGGCAAGATAGCTTTTCAAAGATTTCTTTCCCACAAGCATTCGACAACTTTTTGTTTGTTTGTTTTTAATGTTCATTTGGTTTTTATATTACTCTTTTCATCTCTGTTATTCTGGAATAACCAATTATTCTGCCTTAGGACAAAGTTATTCTCTTTTGTCTTAAAAAAAAAAAAACACCCTTCATGTCTTTCATTATCAACAAGAAATCTTATATTCCTTGCATACAGAATTTTTCTTTACTATTGTTAGTCCTAGCAATGCCATTTACAAATATTGATTCAATTTTTAAATTACTAGTCACCTTTTACATAGCATCCCCAAAAGTAACAGTTTGAAACTGTCTGCCATATACTATCATTTTGTAGCAAATTTATGAACACATCATTTCATTATTTCCTAGAGACATATGTCTTTTTCCTTGTACAAATTACACGCTTATTAACAGACACAAATACATTTAGCTTCTCTGTATTGTATAACATAAGATGCCAAAAGTAGAGAAACTTATATTCAATTAGTAATGTTTAAATAGTTTAGGGGCACCTGGGTGTCTCAGTCAGTTAAATGTCTGACTCTTGGTTTTAGATCAGGTCATTATCTCATGGTTCATGTGATTGAGCCCCACATTGGGCTCTGCACTGACAACTCAGAGCCTACCTGGGATTCTTTCTCTTCCTCTCTCTCTGCCCCTCTCCTGTTCTCTCTATCTCTCTCTCTAAAAAAAACTAAAATAAACATTAAATATTTTATCTTATTTGGAAATCATCTAGACATTTATTAGTACCCATCATTTACCTTAATATGATTTCAGGTTTTAAGTCACCAAATTGTGCTGTGAAAATACTGTAAACATATTTTGAAACATAGTAATTGCAGAAACGTTCATTTATAAGCTTTTGTCCCATTTGCATCTATTTAATCCACTTGTTTTTGCCAATTATTTTCAAATACTGATGAAAATTTCATGAGCTAAAAAAATGAATGTAGCTGTTATCTTGAGTTATTGTTCATGTTGACAAATTATGAAGTATTAAAAGAAAACACAAAATAAAGACCCTAAAAAGTTAAACATGATGCTTTTTTCTTTATAATTTATTACTACATTTGACATGCATCAAGCACCTTATTTAATGTACATTTTTTCTTATGTTAGATTTATATTTTTATAATATTAAAACATCTAGTAGAGATAACATAAGCTTGTTTGATTACTAAACATAGAAAGAAATTTTTATGTGCATTATATTTAATGCTGACAACTCTAAGGCGTATTTATGTTTATTTTACCAACAAATTTGAAACTTACCTTTTATTAGCAATGTTTATCCTAGGTAAAGTTTACTTAAATATATTTAATTTTTTGTATATTTCTGCAATCATTACAGCAATCATTACCCTAAGCCAATTTGAATGGAAACACTTTAAGAGATTTTATAAATTAATTTAGTAATATTATTAAGAAATAGAAAGTGTAACATATATGCAGCAACATACTTAAACTTAGAGACAGATGAAGAGATCTTATAGCTTTCATTATAAAAATATATCCTGGGCGCCTGGGTGGTGCAGTCGGTTAAGCGTCCGACTTCAGCCAGGTCACAATCTCGCGGTCCGTGAGTTAGAGCCCCGCGTCAGGCTCTGGGCTGATGGCTCGGAGCCTGGAGCCTGTTTCCGATTCTGTGTCTCCCTCTCTCTCTGCCCCTCCCCCGTTCATGCTCTGTCTCTCTCTGTCCCAAAAATAAATAAAAAACGTTGAAAAAATATTTATAAAAATATATCCTGACTCATATAAAATATAATAATACAATCTCACTGGTGTATCAACACTTTCTATTTTTATCTGAATAGTGTTTCTGGAAAGTGCCAATTTAAGGTTACCTGTTTGCCAATTTTTGTGGGAGAGATTGTTACAATTTTCTTTTGCCCTGAAATATAACCTGATAATGCTATGAACTAAATTCTAGGCCAATGACTGAAAAGACATCTAGCAGCCCTCTGGATGTTTCCAAAAACCGTCTGCATGGACAAAATATGCAGTTCTGATTTCAAAAAGCTTTTTGCTCTTTTTTTATCATCAGGTGGTAACTTTGTTTGGGGGAGTGTGTCCCATAGTCTGTTAAGAGCCATTACTAGAGGATATGGGACCTAAAGTTCACATGACTCTAGTGAATGGAGGGGCTGAAGTGGGAATGGAAGAGTGACCAGAGTGGACAGAGAGATAAAGAAGATAAGGTTTTGAAGGTGGATATATCAAAGGACTCATGGGAACTGAAGTAAAGTTCCAAAGCAGTGAAGGAAGGAAGCAGGAGCACCTGTGATGAGACTGGAGCAGCTAAGGAAGAAGTTTAGGAAGATTTTAAGTTTAGTGAAGAGTTCCTTGAAGTTCCCAATTACCTTTAGTAAAATCTTGGCAGCAGAAGGTAAGCAAACTGAGCTGGCAGTGCATGTAATAAACAGTGATTCAAGAATGGGTTTTGTAATCCACTAAGAAGCTCCCACATTCTTAGCTAATGATAATTTTATACTTAGTAAGAGAAACTTGGGACTCTAACATAGGTTGTGCTTGCCTGGGACTATTTTGTGCTGGTCTCAGCCTATTGAGAGTGATGTGGCCAACTCAAAATGCCTGGGGGTGCTCACTTGGACCCAGATTCCTCTTTCAGAACCAGTGCTGTAGCTGGACTTGCCCCTATGATTCTTGTTATGATTGCAAGATGACTCCAGCAATGACCATCAGGGAACTTTTAAAGAAACAAGATTACTTACAAGTCCTGGATGGTACACGGTATGCTTGGGGCCACACAATGAAGTTGCAGGTAGAAAGACAGAGACACAGAGAGGTGTTCTCCTTTTATTTGGGTTAGGGAGGGAGCCTAGAGTTGCATGGATTTACTCGTTATTGGTGAATTTAAAACTTGGTGGTTCTTTTAAAAAAATAAAGTTTACTTATTTTTGAGAGAGAGAGAGAGAGAGAGAGAGAGAGAGAGAGAGAGCATAAGCAGGGGAGAGGCCCAGAGGGATGGAGACACAGAATCTGAAGCAGGATCCAGGATCAGAGCTAACAGCACAGAGCCCAACATGGGGCTTTACTTCATGAACCATGAGATCATGACCTGAGTTTAATTTGGATGCTTAACTGACTGAACCACCTAGGCACCCCAAACATGGTGGTTCCTAAAGCATGAGAAGAAGAGTAAAGGAAAATAAAACAAAACTCAAACAAGCAGATAGATATATAAGCCAAGTTAACATCTCTAAACAAAGGAACCTCATATGGGGCATTCTACCTCTTTATCTATTCCTATGCCTGGCAATGTGGTTAATGGAGATAGCTGCCTTTGAAGTGGCTTGCTTAAAATACAAAGCTTAAGTGAGGCACTTGCATTAAATGAGTTTTAAAAATTGGCAAGTTCTTACATGATATGGACTCTTAACCAGCTTCTTACAGAAAAATCTAGTACTCTAATCTACCTCTGTTTTTCTGTGACTCTAGAGCATATTCACAATCTCATGAATCAAAATATATCCTTAATATTACAAGCAATTTTTGCATGGAACAATTATACAGGGACTGGACTCACTCATTGGTAATTAGGTGATCCCTAATCAGACAGTCAGAAGTGAAGACAAATACTTCAAAGGTGAATATGTAGGGTTCTGGGTGAAGTTTCTGCAGCTCCATGATGAATTTGCACTATCTGACTTGTGGCATTATAGCTGTCAAAGAAAAACTAGATGTATAAAAGGGTAAAAATAGATTTAATTCAGGGATTTTGCAATAGAGGAAAAGAGATCTCTGCATAGAAACAAGATTAAATTCAAATACAGCATGGGCAAGTGGAGACTGATGTGGGTCTGTGGGTAGAAAATTAACAACAGCAAAATTAATAACAGTAAGGAAGATTCTGTCTAAACTGACCTAACAGGATTCTTGCTGAAGACAGGGCAGGTTGATCAGTCATCACCTGGTGGATGGTAGAGGATGAAAAAGCTGATTAGATTTTGATGATAATCATACATGGAGGATGAGAGCCTCTTGACAACTGAGTTAGCAGGGTTCACACTATAGATTTTACAAGGAAGTGCACAGGGGTTCTAGAAGTTTCATGAGCTTGACTGACTAATGTTTGGCAAGCAAAAAATGTATGTTATGACCAAAAAGAATTGAACAACTATTCCAGATAGTTGTATTCTGTCTGGAATACAGAATAGCCCTTAGGGTTCCTTATAGTATTAATGTGCAAGTGATTAAGGCCAAAGGGAAATTGTAAACAATCAATCCAAGCAGGACTAGTAATGATCCAGATCTTTCTGGAATAAAGGTTTGGGTCATTCCACCAGGTAAAAGCCACCACTGGCTGATGTGCTTGCTAATGGAAAGGGAATACAAAAAAGGTATTAGAAGAAGGTAGCTTTATTTTTTTTATTTTTATTTTTTCAATATATGAAATTTATTGTCAAATTGGTTTCCATACAACACCCAGTGCTCATCCCAAAAGGTGCCCTCCTCAATACCTATCCCCCACCCTCCCCTCCCTCCCACCCCCCATCAACCCTCAGTTTGTTCTCAGTTTTTAAGAGTCTCTTATGCTTTGCCTCTCTCCCACTCTAACCTCTTTTTTTTTACCTTCCCCTCCCCCATGGGTTTCTGTTAAGTTTCTCAGGATCCACATAAGAGTGAAAACATATGGTATCTGTCTTTCTCTGTATGGCTTATTTCACTTAGCATCACACTCTCGAGTTCCATCCACATTTCTACAAAGGGCCATATTTCGTTCTTTCTCATTGCCATGTAGTACTCCATTGTGTATATAAACCACAATTTCTTTATCCATTCATCAGTTGATGGACATTTAGGCTCTTTCCATAATTTGGCTATTGTTGAGAGTGCTGCTATAAACATTGGGGTACAAGTGCCCCTATGCATCAGTACTCCTGTATCCCTTGGGTAAATTCCTAGCAGTGCGATTGCTGGGTCATAGGGTAGGTGTATTTTTAATTTTCTGAGGAACCTCCACACTGTTTGCCAGTGTGGCTGCACCAGTTTGCATTCCCAGCAAAAGTACAAGAGGGTTCCCGTTTCTCCACATCCTCTCCAGCATCTATAGTCTCCTTATTTGTTCATTTTGGCCACTCTGACTGGCGTGAGGTGGTATCTGAGTGTGGTTTTGATTTGTATTTCCCTTATAAGGAGCGACGTTGAGCATCTTTTCATGTGCCTGTTGGCCATTCGGATGTCTTCTTTAGAGAATTGTCTACTCATGTTTTCTGCCCATTTCTTCACTGGATTGTTTGTTTTTCGGGTGTGGAGTTTGGTGAGCTCTTTATAGATTTTGGATGCTAGTCCTTTGTCCTATATGTCATTTGCAAATATCTTTTCCCATCCGTTGGTTGCCTTTTAGTTTTGTTGGTTATTTCCTTTGCTGTGCAGAAGCTTTTTATCTTCATAATGTCCCAGTAGTTCATTTTTGGTTTTAACTCCCTTGCCTTTGGGGATGTGTCGAGTAAGAGATTGCTACGGCTGAGGTCAGAGAGGTCTTTTCCTGCTTTCTCCTCTAGGGTTTTGATGGTTTCCTGTCTCACATTCAGGTCCTTTATCCATTTTGAGTTTATTCTTGTGAATGGTGTGAGAAAGTGGTCTAGTTTCAACCTTCTGCATGTTGCTGTCCAGTTCTCCCAGCACCGTTTGTTAAAGAGAGTGTCTTTTTTCCATTGGATGTTCTTTCCTGCTTTGTCAAAGATTAGTTGGCCATATTTTGTGGGTCTAGTCCTGGGGTTTCTATTCTATTCCATTGGTCTATGTGTCTGTTTTTGTGCCAATACCATGCTGTCTTGATGATAACAGCGTTGTAGTAGAGGCTAAAGTCTGGGATTGTGATGCCTCCTGCTTTGGTCTTCTGCTTCAAAATTACTTTGGCTATTCGGGGCCTTTTGTGGTTCCATATGACTTTCAGAATTGCTTGTTCTAGTTTCGAGAAGAATGCTGGTGCAATTTTGATTGGGATTGCATTGAATGTGTAGATAGCTTCGGGTAGTATTGACATTTTGACAATATTTATTCTTCCAATCCATGAGCAGGGAATGTCTTTCCATTTCTTTATATCTTCTTCAATTACCTTCATAAGCTTTCTATAGTTTTCAGCATACAGATCTTTTACATCTTTGCTTAGATTCATTCCTAGGTATTTTATGCTTCTTGGTGCAATTGTGAATGGGATCACTTTCTTTATTTGTCTTTCTGTTGCTTCATTGTTAGTGTATAAGAATGCAACTGATTTCTGTACATTGATTTTGTATCCTGCAACTTTGCTGAATTCATGTATCAATTCTAGCAGACTTTTGGTAGAGTCTATCAGATTTTCCATGTATAATATCATGTCATCTGCCAAAAGCGAAAGCTTGACTTCATCTTTGCCAATTTTGATGCCTTTGATTTCCCTTTGTTGTCTGATTGCTGATGCTAGAACTTCCAACACTATGTTAAACAACAGCGGTGAGAGTGGGCATCCCTGTCGTGTTCCTGATCTCAGGGATAAAGCTCTCAGTGTTTCCCCATTGAGGATGATGTTAGCTGTGGGCTTTTCATAAATGGCTTTTATGATGTTTAAGTATGTTCCTTCTATCCCGACTTCCTCAAGGGTTTTTATTAAGAAAGGGTGCTGGATTTTGCAAAGGCCTATTCTGCATCGATTGACAGGATCATCTGGTTCTTATCTTTTCTTTTATTAATGTGATGTATCACATTGATTGATTTGCGAATGTTGAACCAGCCCTGCATCCCAGGAATGAATCCCACTTGATCATGGTGAATAATTCTTTTTATATGCCGTTGAATTAGATTTGCTAGTATCTTATTGAGAATTTTTGCATCCATATTCGTCAGGGATAATGGCCTGTAATTCTCTTTTTTTACTGGGTCTCTGTCTGGTTTAGGAATCAAAGTAATACTGGCTTCATAGAATGAGTCTGGAAGTTTTCCTTCCCTTTCTATTTCTTGGAATAGCTTGAGAAGGATAGGTATTATCTCTGCTTTAAACGTCTGATAGAACTCCCCTGGGAAGCCATCTGGTCCTGGACTCTTATTTGTTGGGAGATTTTTGATAACCGATTCAATTTCTTCACTGGTTATGGGTCTGTTCAAGCTTTCTATTTCCTCCTGATTGAGTTTTGGAAGAGTGTGGGTGTTTAGGAATTTGTCCATTTCTTCCAGGTTGTCCAGTTTGTTGGCATATAATTTTTCATAGTATTCCCTGATAATTGCTTGTATTTCTGAGGGATTGGTTGTAATAATTCCATTTTCATTCATGATTTTATCTATTTGGGTCATCTCCCTTTTCTTTCTGAGAAGCCTGGCTAGAGGTTTATCAATTTTGGTTATTTTTTCAAAAAAACAACTCTTGGTTTCGTTGATCTGCTCTACAGTTTTTTCAGATTCTATATCGTTTATTTGTGCTCTGGTCTTTATTATTTCTCTTCTTCTGCTGGGTTTAGGCTGCCTTTGCTGTTCTGCTTCTATTTCCTTTAGGTGTGCTGTTAGATTTTGTATTTGGGATTTTTCTTGTTTCTTTGAGATAGGCCTGGATTGCAATGTATTTTCCTCTCAGGACTGCCTTCGCTGCGTCCCAAAGCGTTTGGATTGTTGTACTTTCATTTTTGTTTGTTTCCATATATTTTTTAATTTCTTCCCTAATTGCCCGGTTGACCCACTCATTCTTTAGTAGGGTGTTCTTTAACCTCCATGCTTTTGGAGGTTTTCCAGACTTTTTCCTGTGGTCGATTTCAAGCTTCATGGCATTGTGGTCTGAAAGTATGCATGGTATAATTTCAATTCTTGTATACTTATGAAGGGCTGTTTTGTGACCCAGTATATGATCTATCTTGGAGAATGTTCCGTGTGCACTCCAGAAGAAAGTATATTGTGTTGCTTTGGGATGCAGAGTTCTAAATATATCTGTCAAGTCCATCTGATCCAATGTGTCATTCAGGGCCCTTGTTTCTTTATTGACCGTGTGTCTAGATGATCTATCCATTTTTGTAAGTGGAGTGTTAAAGTCCCCTGCAATTACCACATTCTTATCAATAAGGTTGCTTATGTTTATGAGTAATTGTTTTATATATTTGGTGGCTCCGGTATTCGGTGCATAGACATTTTTAATTGTTAGCTCTTCATGATGGATAGACCCTGTAATATTATATAATTCCCTTCTTCATCTCTTGTTACAGCCTTTAATTTAAAGTAGTTTGGGGCGCCTGGGTGGTGCAGTCGGTTAAGCGTCCGACTTCAGCCAGGTCACAATCTCGCGGTCCGTGAGTTCGAGCCCCATGTCAGGCTCTGGGCTGATGGCTGAGAGCCTGGAGCCTGTTTCCGATTCTGTGTCTCCCTCTCTCTCTGCCCCTCCCCCGTTCATGCTCTGTCTCTCTCTGTCCCAAAAATAAATAAACATTGGAAAAAAAATTTAAAAAAAAGTCTAGTTTCTCTGATATAAGTATGGCTACTCCAGCTTTCTTTTGGCTTCCAGTAGCATGATAAATAATTCTCCATCCCCTCACTCTCAGTCTAAAGGTGTCCTCAGGTCTAAAATGAGTCTCTTGTAGACAGCAAATAGATGGGTCTTGTTTTTTTATCCATTCTGATACCCTATGTCTTTTGGTTGGTGCATTTAATCCATTTACGTTCAGTGTTATTACAGAAAGATACGGGGTTAGAGTCATTGTGATGTCTGTATGTTTTATGCTTGTAGCGCTGTCTCTGGTACTTTGTCTCACAGGATCCCCCTTAGGATTTCTTGTAGGGCTGGTTTAGTGGTGACAAATTCCTTCAGTTTTTGTTTATTTGGGAAGACCTTTATCTCTCCTTCTATTCTAAATGACAGACTTGCTGGATAAAGGATTCTCGGCTGCATATTTTTTTCTGTTCATCACATTGTAGATCTCGTGCCAATCCTTTCTGGCCTGCCAAGTTTCAATAGAGAAATCTGTCACGAGTCTTATAGGTCTCCCTTTATATGTGAGGGCCCGTTTATCCCTTGCTGCTTTCATAATTTTCTCTTTATCCTTGTATTTTGCCAGTTTCACTATGATATGTCATGCAGAAGATCGATTCAAGTTACGTCTGAAGGGAGTTCTCTGTGCCTCTTGGATTTCAATGTTTTTTTCCTTCCCCACTTCAGGGAAGTTCTCAGCTAGTATTTCTTCAAGTACCCCTTCAGCATCTTTCCCTCTCTCTTCCTCCTCTGGGATACCAATTATGCGTATATTATTTCTTTTTAGTGTATCACTTAGTTCTCTAATATTCCCCTCATACTCCTGGATTTTTTTATCTCTCTTTTTCTCAGCTTCCTCTTTTTCCATAACCTTATCTTCTATTTCACCTATTCTCTCCTCTGCCTCTTCAATCCAAGCCATCGTCATTTCCATTTTATTTTGCATTTCATTTAAAGAGTTTTTCAGCTCCTCCTGGCTGTTCCTGAGTCCCTTGGTCTCTGTAGCAAGATTCTCTGCTGTCCTCTCTACTGTTTTCAAGCCCAGCGATTAATTTTATGACTATTATTCTAAATTCACTTTCTGTTATATTATTTAAATCCTTTTTGATCAGTTCATTGGCTGTTTTTATTTCTTGGAGATTCTTTTGAGTGGAATTCTTCCGTTTGGTCATTTTGGATAGTCCCTGGAGTGGTGGGGACCTGCAGGGCACTTCCCCTGTGCTGTGGTGTATAACTGGAGTTGGTGGGCGGAGCTGCAGTCAGACCTGATGTCTGCCCCCAGCCCACCGCTGGGGCCACAGTCAGACTGGTGTGTGCCTTATCTTCCCCTCTCCTAGGGGCGGGATTCACTGTGGGGTGGTGTGGCCCGTCTGGGCTACTTGCACACTGCCAGGCTTGTGGTGTTGGGGATCTGGCCTATTTGCTGGGGTGGGTAGGCAAGGTGCACGGGGGCAGGAGGGGCAGGCTTAGCTCGCTTCTCCTTAGGTGATCCACTTGAGGAGGGGCCCTGTGGCAGCTTAGCTCGCTTCTCTTCTCCTTAGGTGATCCACTTCAGGAGGGGCCCCTCTTCTGTGGGCCTTTCGTCTGCCCTTGGCTCCAGAGACTCCGTTCTGCTAGTCTTCTGGTGGTTTTTTGGGTTTGTTAGGCAGGTGTAGGTGGAATCTAAGTGATCAGCAGGACGCGCGGTGAGCCCAGCGTCCTCCTACACCACCATCTTCCCTTGGTCTCTCGAAGAAGGTAGCTTTAAATAACACGTACCAATACATGACTGGATATGTAAATGAGAGATGTAATTATCATGAATATTTTCTTCTTTTTTTGATGTCGATATGTGACACTTATTGATATATTTGTTGTGTGTGCTAATATCTTTTTCTTCTATGCTTTCTTATTCCCCTATAATGAGACATATGACATATAATATGAGATATAATGGCTTTGTAACATAATTTTTGAGTATTGTTAGTTTTGCATCATACTATTTTTATGAGATATCTGGGAGAAGAGTAAACATTCAAGGAATTTACCTTCTTTTCTGTGGAAAATGTTAGTGTATTTTCAGTATTATACAGGATACCTCTATCATGTTAAGGTTTGCAATCTTGTCATTGTCTTTATTTGAAGTTTGAGTATGGTTGAAGGCATTGGGTACAGGTGTCACATTGAAAAGGGTGGGCTTGCAATGTTATGTGTTAACTTGTTTGGGATATGGGAAGTCAGTTAAATGGTAAAATATTGTTTCTTAGTGTATCTGTGAGAATGTTTCTGGAAGGAACTAGAGTAAAGATTTTGAGTAAAGAGATCTTCCCTCACCAATGTGGGAAAGCAACATGTAATCTGAGTAGATAGTCACAATAGAACAAAAAGACAAAGAAACAGTGAATTCCTTCTCCTCTCCTTGAGCTGGGATGTCTGTCACTTCCTACCCTAAGAGAAATGAGATCCTGATTATTAGGCCTTTGGCCTCTAGGACATTACACCAAGGGCCCCTTCATTCTCAGGGCTTTTCCTTGGGACTAGGAGTTTTGCCATATGCTCCCAATGTTTCTCAGAATGTCAGACTGAGAATTATATCACTGGCTTTGTTCTCCACTTAGCAGATTGCCTATTATAGGACTTCTATTCTCCATAACTGCCTGAAACAATTCCTGTAATTAATTAATCTCATATTATAGCTATCTATCTATCATCATCATCATCATCTATCATCTATCATCATCTATTCTATAAGTTCAGTTTTTGTTGTTCTTTTTGGAGAAACATGAAAATTTTAGATTGGGTATAGAGAGTAGTTCTAAAGAATATTAATTTTAAAATCAGTTTTCTGGATTGGTTCTAGGGTCATTGAAATTGCTCTCTAATTTTACTGGATTTGATGATGTTAATGATTATTTTCATTAATAAAGACAGCACTATTTGTGTAAATTGTGAACTGTATATTAAAATATGCAGAATATCTGGATTAGCTATATGTTCTATATTAAAAATGTATTTAATTTATTTCCTTTTTTTTAGTTTTTAAGTAATAGTTAACATACAGTAAAATATTAGTTTCAGGTGTACAATTTAGTGATTCAGCATTTTCATACAGCAATAGTTGCTCATCATAACAACTTCACTTCCTAATCCATATCATCTATTTAACCCACCCCCCCCCAACCATCAGTTTGTTCTCTGCACTTAAGAGTCTGTATCAGGCTGGATAGCTCAGTTGATTAACCATCTCACATTTGATTTCAGCTTAGATCATGATCTCATAGTTCATGGGATTGTGCCCCACTTTAGACTCTGCACTGACAGTGTGGAGACTGGTTAGGATTCTCTTTCTCCCTCTCTCTCTCTACTCCTCCCCAGCTCATGCATGTGCACACACACACACTGTCTCTCTCACATTAAGTAAATATATATTTTTAAAAAGAGTCTGCTTCATGGTATGCATATTTTTCCCACTATGTTTGCTTTCTTTCCAAATCCCACATATGAGTGAAATCATATGGTATTTGTCGTTTTCTGACTGGCTTATTTCACTTAGAATTATACTCTCTATCTCTATTCACATTGTTGCAAATAGGAAGATTTCATTGTTTTTTATATACACACACCGTATTTATGGCTGAGTAATGTTCCATGGTGTGTGTGTGTGTGTGTGTGTGTGTATATATATACCGTATTTTCTTTACCCATTCATCAGTGGATGGACATTTGGGCTATTTACATATTTTAGCTATTGATAATACTGCTATAAACACTGGAGTGCATGTACCCCTTTGAATATGTATTTTTGTATTCTTTGGGTAAATAGTAGTGCAATTGCTGGATCATAGGGTAATTCTATTTTTAAATTTTCAACTTTTTGAGGAACTTCCATACTGTTCTCCAGAGTGGCTGCACAAGTTTGCATTTCTACCAATGAAAGGGTGGGCCTACGCCGGGCTGACTCCATCTTGTTCTGTGTCCTTCACCTTGACCACGCCTCCTCCCCTTGAGTAACACCCCCGCTCACCTGCCTAACAGGACTCGGACCCTTCTCCAGCCAATCGGCTGAGGCCACAGCCATTACCTCACCAACAGCCCCTAGGCCCCAATGAAACCTTTGTCCTTTTGAAAGTCACTCTCTCCCCGGTATCTCACCGCTGCATCAGTGTAGGTAGGGGACTGATTCGAGCTAGCTCGAATAAAGGCTCTTTTGCTTTTACATTGGACTTGGCTCCCTGGTGGTCTTTGGAAATCACGAATTCTGGGCACAACATTTGGGGGCTCAGCCCGGGATCCCCAAGACCCCCAAGGGACCCCCGACCTGGAGAGCCTGACTGGCCATGGTTAGTGTCTGTTTGTTCCATCTTTTCTGTGTGAGCTCATTTCTGAAATTCTGGTAGTGCCCATCGCAGTCTAAGTGGATGCACTGGAGGACCACGGGCCGTGAGTTTCAGAAAATGTTCCGATCCTCCCTTTTAGAGGGATGTGGAATTGCCTCATCGGTTTTGGAGGGACATGGAATCCCCTCAAAGGTCTAAGCTAGCTTTCAGTTTTGCTTCCATGGAGTTGTAAAACTTTCTTGGGGCCCTCTGTTTGTCTGTTTTTGTGTTTCTCTGTTTTGTTCTGTGGACTTACTGGACTTACTGGACGGATGTTATGGGACAGACTCAGACTACTCCTCTAAGTATTATGATTGATCACTTTAAGGATGTGAGGGGAAGAGCTAACAACCTCAGTGTGGAAGTCCAAAAGGGTCGGTAGCAGTTTTTTTGTTCTAGCGAGTGGCCAACTTTCAATGTTGGATGGCCACCAGAGGGGACCTTCGACCTCCCTACCATCCACCGAGTCAGGAGTATCATCTCTTGGCCTAAGATGGGCCATCTTGATCAGCTCCCTTACAGTATCACTTGGCAGGACCTTGTAGAAGACCCACCCTCTTGGCTTAAGCCCTTCCTAGCCCTGCTTCCTCCGGAGCCAAAACCCATTCTTGCTTTGCAGGGGACAAAGAAGAAGAAAAGTCTTACCTAGCCTTCAGCACCCCTCTACCCTGTCCTACAAGGGGGTACTGAAGAAGAATTAATTTTTCCTCCCCCATATAACCCCTCTAGGATGCCGGAAGAACACCATCCTCCCCCTCCGGGGAGGCAGACGCTGTTCCGAGATCGAGAGGTGGAAACGCTCCATTGGGAAGCGCACCTTTTACCAGACAAAGGGCTCAAAGGGAGCAATCCACCTCTGCCACCAACTCCACTATTCTGCCCCTGCGAGCCACTGGACCCCCAGACGCGGAGGGGAATCAGCCCCATCACTATTGGCCTTTCGCCACTAGTGACCTCTACAATTGGAAAGCTCGGAATCCTGTTTTCTGAGAAACCGGCAGGGATTATTGATTTATTAGACTCTGTTCTTTTTACCCATCAGCCCACGTGGGGCAATTGCCAGCAGCTTTTGCAAGTCCTGTTCATGACTGAAGAAAGAGAAAGAATCCTCAATGGGGTGCGAAAACTAGTTCTGGGCACAGACAGGAATCCCACCACCAACCAGGCTCAGATAGATGCCTCCTTCCCCTTAACTCGGTCCCAGTGGGATTTCAACACAGCAGAAGGTAAGGAGAGGCTCCAGGTCTACAGCCAGACTCTAATGGGGGGCTCTCCGAGTGGCTGCTAGAAAGCCAACCAATTTGGCCAAGGTAGGAAATGTACAACAGGGAAAAGATGAATCTCTGGCTGCCTTTTTAGAATGGATCATGGAGGCATTCCGTACCTATACCCCCATGGATCCAGAGGCTCCAGAAAGCAAGGCAGCTGTCATCATGGCCTTTGTAAACCAATCGGCCATAGACATTAGGAGAAAATTACAGAAAATAGATAGACTAGGAGAAAAAAGTCTGCAGGAGTTACTGGTGGTAGCCGAAAAGGTATATAATAACCGGGAGCCTCCTGAGGACAAGCAGGCTCGCGCCATGGTGGCTGCCAGCAGTAAGCAGACTCGAGACCTGGCCGGAATACTACTAGCTACCACTGCTGACTTCCCCGAGGAACGAGACCGCCATCTCCGGCAGCTGGCAGATGATGCAAGAAAAGGTAAAGGAACCACCAAGGTTGGGGGGGGAGGAGAGGCTGCAGAAAGATCAGTGCACATACTGCAAGGAGATAGGGCATTGGGCCCGAGATTGTCCGAAAAGGGCCAGCGCGAAGGGAAGCAAGACTGATCGAGTAAAAGTCCTAGAGCTAGATGAACTAAGTGATTAGGGGAGTCGGGGTTTGGATCCTCTCCCCGAACACAGGGTAACTCTTAAAGTGGACGGGATCCCTGTTGACTTCCTCGTCGACACCGGAGCACAACATTTGGTCCTCCACACCCCACAAGGAAAACTAGCCAGCAAGAAGTCCTGGGTACAAGGGGCAACTGGTATGAGCCAGTATTCATGGACTACCTGAAGAACGGTAGATTTGGGGCCAGGCCAGGTATCCGACTCCTTTATGGTAATACCAGAATGCCCCTACCCACTGTTAGGACAGGACTTACTGACCAAGATTAGAGCTCAGATAACTTGCAGACAAGGGGGGCCTCAGGTCACTGATGGCAAGGGCCACCCCATCCAGGTCCTGACCATGAAACTGGAGGATGAATACCTCCTCCACCAGGAGGCACTCCCGAGAGAGGATAATATAGACAGATGCCTACAAGAATTCCCCTCGGTTTGGGCAGAGATGGGGGGGATAGGAGTAGCCGCTCACAGGACCCCGGTCCTGGTAGAACTCAAGCCAGGAGAGAGTCCGATAAGGATCAAACAATACCCCATGTCTCAGGAGGCCTGGAAGGGGATCCAGCCACACATCCAGAGACTACGAAGCCTAGGGGTACTAGCTCTTTGCCAGTCTTCTTGGAACACCCCCCTACTGCCAGTCAAAAAGCCTCACACAAATGACTACCGACCAGTACAAGACCTCTGGGAAGTAAATAAGAGGGTCCCGGACATACATCCAACTGTTCCCAACCCATATACTCTCTTGAGCTCCTTGGCGCCCTCCAGGGTCTGGTATACTGTACTACATTTAAAGGATGCCTTCTTCAGTCTGCCGCTGGCACCCCAGAGCCAACCCTTGTTCGCCTTTGAGTGGCATGATCCGGAGGAGGGCTATAGTGGGCAACTCACCAGGACACGGCTACCTCAGGGATTCAAAAATTCACCCACCATCTTCGACGAGGCACTACACGAGGACCTGGGTGAGTACAGAAGGGAGCACCCTGGCCTCACCCTCCTACAGTACATTGATGACATCCTGATTGCTGCCGACATGGCCAAAGAATGTGAGCGAGGGACCCAGGACCTGCTGGCTACCCTGGGGGCCTTAGGGTACCGGGCATCCGCGAAGAAGGCTCAGATATGCAGGGAGAGGGTAAGTTACCTGGGATGTATCCTGGAGGGCAGACAGCATCGGTTATCAGATGCCAGAAAAAAAACTGTCCTAAAGATCCCTACTCCCATCCCCAAAGAGAAGGGAATTCCTAGGATCAGCCGACTACTGCCGCCTCTGGGTTCCAGGTTTTGCTGAGATCGCCAGGCCCCTATATGAAGCTACCAAAGAGGGGAAAACATTTAAATGGGCTGAAAAAGAAGAAACTGCCTTTAATCAGTTAAAAAAGGCCCTCCTAAGTGCCCCAGCCCTGGGCCTGCCAGACATTATGAAGCCCTTCCACCTTTTTGTAGACGAACATAAGGGAATAGCAAAAGGGGTTCTGACTCAAGCCTTAGGCCCCTGGAACCGCCCGGTGGCTTACCTGTCCAAGAAACTAGACCCAGTGGCTGCCGGCTGGCCGCCATGCCTAAGAATTATTGCGGCAACAGCACTCCTAGTCAAGGACGCAGACAAACTGACCCTAGGACAGGAGATCTGGATCACGACCCCACAAGCCATTGAAGGGGTCCTGAAACAGCCTCCTGATAGATGGATGAGCAACACACGTATGACTCATTACCAGAGCCTCCTACTCAACCCTCCACGGGTGCGGTTCTACCCCAGTGCAGCCCTCAATCCTGCAACCCTGCTGCCCGACCCTGACCTAGGTGCTCCACTACTTGACTGTGTGGGAATCCTGGAACAAGTACATGGATTCCAGACAGACCTGACCAACCGGCCCCTCCCCGATGCCAAGGCTACTTGGTTCACTGATGGCAGCAGTTTTGTGCGAGACGGACACAGGTATGTGGGTGCAGCGGTGGTCACCGAAATGAAAACCATATGGGCAGAGGCTCTACCCTCCAGAACGTCAGCCCAGCGAGCAGAGCTCATAGCCCTCACCAAGGCACTGATGCTGGGAGCTGGAAAATGGCTTAACATCTACACAGACAGCTGTTATGCGTTTGCCACAGCTCATATTCATGGGCAATTTATCAGCAGAGGGGGTTGCTGACGGCAGAAAGACAGACTATAAAAAATAAGCAGGAGATACTTAACCTGCTTATGACCTTATGGCTTCCTGCCAAGCTAGCCATTATCCACTGCCAAGGGCTCCAAAAAGCTGATAACCCAGTAGCTAGATGTAATCAAAAGGCTGACCAGGCAGCCAAGGCAGTAGCCCTTACTTCAGTCCCCACCATGACCATACAACTACCGGACCCGGGAGACCCAGTTTTACCAGACCAGCCCAAATACTCCCAGGAGGAGTTACAGCAGATCAAGAAACTCCCCATGGCCCAGGAGATAAAGGGATGGTGGTATACACCTAACAAGGAGCTTGTGCTGCCAGACCAGCTCGGAGTTCACATGGGGGCCTGAAAATTAAAAGGCTTAATCCGACATGCCGGAATCAAGATTCACCAACAGGACACCAAAATAGAGCAAGTTGTATCTGCCTGCAAGACCTGCCAACTCACCAATGGGAGAGCCTCATCAAATAAAAAAGGAACCAGGCTCAGAGGCACCAGACCGGGAGCCCAATGGGAAGTCGATTTCACTGGAGTCAAACCAGGAAAGTATGGTTATAAATATCTTTTAGTATTTACACACACCTTCTCTGGCTGGGTGGAGGCATACCCAACCAAGCATGAAATGGCTCAGACAGTGGCTAAGAAGCTACTAGAAGACATCTTACCCAGGTATGGTTTTCCTCTCATGGTAGGATCAGACAATGGACCAGCTTTTATCTCGCAGGTAACACAGGCAGTAGCCAAAGCAGCGGGGGCAAACTGGAAATTACATTGTGCTTATGGGCCCCAGAGCTCAGGACAGGTAGAAAGAATGAATAGAACCCTAAAAGAGACCCTTACCTAATTAACCATGGAGACTGGTGGGGACTGGGTGACTCTCCTACTGTACGCCCTTTACCAGATTAGAAACACTCCTTACAGTCTGGGTTTTACTCCCTATGAGATCATGTTTGGCAGACCACCCCCTGTTATTCCCAACCTTCGAGCTGAACTTCTTGCTGAGTTTAAAGATCAAGAACTTTTTCTTTCTTTAAGAGGGCTCCAGAGGGCACACGAGGACATTTGGCCATCCCTGGCCCGACACAAGGCTGGCCCGACCCTGACACCTCAACAGTGCAGGCCGGGAGATTGGGTCTATGTCAAGAGGCACCACCGAGAGACCCTTGAGCCGTGCTGGAAGGGACCCTACATCGTGGTGCTGACAACCCCCACCGCTCTCAAAGTAGACGGCATTGCGACCTGGGTCCATCACACCCACGTTCCGCCAGCGGACCCCTCCATGATCCGGTAGGATTTCATCACGCGATGGGCCATCAATTGGGACCAACACAACCTGCTCAAACTCACCCACATAATATTGGTAACTCTGTTAACTCTGCATGTCATTGCTTATGCTGCCGGGAGTCCCCACACCCCCAAAACATCACCTGGCAGATCATAGACACCAGCTCAGGGACAATACTTAATCAGACCTCCCAGAGCCACCCCAGGGGCACTTGGTTCCCAGAACTTTGCGTAAACCTCCAAACTCTGTCCCCCTTGTCACCATAAATGCAGCCGGTCCCATGATTGGGTCCGTAAGCTACATCACAAGGGGGGAATGAAAGGGTGGGCCTACGCCGGCCGACTCCATCTTGTTCTGTGTCCTTCCCCTTGACCACGCCTCCTCCACTTGAGTAACCCCCCCCTCACCTGCCTAACAGGACTCGGACCCTTTTCCAGCCAATCGGCTGAGGCCACAGCCATTACCTCACCAACAGCCCCTAGGCCCCAATAAAACCTTTGTCCTTTTGAAAGTCGCTCTCTCTCCCTGGTATCTCACCACTACGTCAGTGCAGGTGGGGGATTGAGCTCGAGCTAGCTCAAATAAAGGCTCTTTTGCTTTTACATTGGACTCGGCTCCCTGGTGGTCTTTGGGGATCACGAATTCTGAGCATAACACCAACAGTGTAAGAATGTCTCCCCTTCTCTGAACACTCGCCAAAACCAATTGTTTACTGTGTTGTTAATTTTACCCACTCTAACTGGTGTAAGGTTGTGGGAGATGCTGGAGAGAAGCATCAAAAGAAAAGACTTCAAAAGGAAGGGCTGGAGAAGGTGCAAGGCCTTAGGACATGTTTACATAACTGAACTCGGCTGCAGCACATAAGGAACGCCTAGAGTCATTAACATTGTCCAGGGCCAGATCCTCCTTCACACCTGACCCTTCCTAGTGTTATAGAAACCAATTAACTAAAAATTCAACCTTCAAAAGTTAACCAGTAGATTGATTAACACACTTGCTTAGCTGACTTTATGTGTATAGTCTTTAGCAATTATCCTAATAAAAAGAAGCTTTATTCTGGAGTTGGGGCCTCCTTCCGATTTGAGTATGAGGACCTTCACTTAACTGCACTTTGTTTGTGGACTCATCTTTTGTGACTCTGGCCATACTCCCTGCGACTGAGTTTTTCGGTTTTGTTTTGTTTTGTTTTGTTTTGCAAACAGCATATGGAGCTCAAACTCTGGGATTTGGGAAGTGCATGGACTTTCCCTAGAGTGGAGCTGTGGTGCAAGTTCCTGGGGAGAAGGAGGGCCCTGGCCCTGGATACAGAGAATGGTATAGGGACCTCCTGAGTTGCACTGGGAGAGAAAATTCCCCTTCCTGGAGTACATTTGGAAAAGAGTATATTGCCTCTCCAAGGACGAAAGACCTACAGGCACCAGTATAAGATTGTTCATTGGTAGGGGACAGAGGGGCACACAGAGAGCAGATAACCTGATTGCTACTTTTTGTGGTGCTAAACCAGATTCCACACGTGAACAGGCATGGGACTGTTTTTGTTTTTGTTTTTGTTTTTTTGTGGGGGGGACAAATGTCATCAGACACAGCATGATGTGTACATGATGTATACACATACTCTGTAGGAGAGGGGCAGGGCCATGTGGTGCTGGGCACTTTAAGTTTCCCAGTTTTTAATCCTAGCCCTGTGCCAAAGAAAAAATGCAGGAGAGTTGTGGTGTGGAACATGCTGACTGCCCAGACTTCAGAGAGCAACACAGTGGCTCATAGTGGAAGCAGGACCTACTTACACCAAACCCTATCCCCTTATACCTGGAAACTAGCTATTTACTGGGGCAAGACTGATGCTGAACCAATGCAGTGGGCCACTTCTACAGACCAGCACAGCCACCATCCCCAAGATTTTTTTTTTTCCCCGCAGCACCCAACATTCACCAAGTGTACAGAAAATAAAGTGCTTCAAAGCATCAACTGCAGTTCTGGTGGAAATAGAAACTTTTTTTTTTCTTCTTTTTATTTTCCTTTTGAAATCAGACTTATAGTTTCTTTGTGTGTTTGGTTTTGTTTTTAATTTAGTTTCCTTCTCTCTCTCTCTCTCTCCCTCTCTCGTTTTTTTTTCTTTGGAATCAGGGTTATAGTTTTTAATTTTAAATTATTTTTCATTCCTTTTCCTTACTCTTTTTTTGGATCAGACTTTTTTTCTGTTTTTATTTTCCCAAGACTTATTTTTCAAGACAATTTATTGTCAATTTAGCTAACATACAATGTATACAGTGTGCTCTTGATTTCATGGGTGGATTCCTATGATTCATCGCTTGCATACAACACCCAGTTCTCATCCCAACAGGTGGCCTCCTCAATGCTCATCACCCATTTTCCTCTCTCCCATGCCCCTCCATCAACCTTCAGTTTTTTCTCTGTCTTTAAGAGCTTCTTCTGGTTTGCTTCCCTCTCTGTTTGAAACTATTTTTTCCCTTCTCTTCCCCCATGGTCTTTTGTTAAGTTTCTGAAGTTCCACATATGTCTGAAAACATATGATATCTGTCTTTCCCTGACTGACTTATTTCACTTAGCATAATACCCTCCAGTTCCATCCATGTTGTTGAAAATGGCAGGATTTCATTTTTTCTCACTGCCAAGTAGTATTCCATTGCATATATAAACCACATCTTTTTTATCCATTAATCAGTTGGTGAATGTTTGGACTCTTTCCATAATTTGACTATTGTTGAAATCACTGCTTTCCTGTGCCCCTGTGAATCAACACTCCTGTATCTTTTGTATAAATTTCTAGTAGGGTTATTTCTGGGTCGTAGGGTAGTTCTATTTTTTTTTTAATTTTTTCAGGAAACTCCAAACTTCTTTCTAGAACAGCTATGCCAGTTTGCACTCCCACCAATAGTGCAAGAGAGTTCCCATTTCTCCATATCCTCGCCAACATCTGTTGTTGCCTGAGTTGTTTTTAGCCTCTCTGAGCAGTGTGAGGGGATATCTCAATGTGGTTTTGATTTGTATTTCCCTGATGATGAGTGATGTTGAGGATCTTTTCATATGTCTGTTGGATGACATCTGGATATCTTCTTTGGAAAAAGTGTCTATTCATGTCTTCTGCCCATTTCTTCACTGGATTATTTTTTTCAGGTGTTGAGTTTGGTAAGTTCTTTGTAGATTTTGGATACTAACCCTTTATCCATTATGTCATTTGCAAATATCTTCTCCCATTCTGTAGTTGCCTTTTATATTACTCGATTGCTTCCTTTGCAGTGCAGAATATTTTTATCATAAGGAGGTACCAATAGTTCATTTTTGCTTTTATTTCCCTTGCCTTCAGAGGTGTGTCAAGCAAGAAATTGGTCAAATAGATTGTTGCCTATTTTCTCCTCTACAGTTTTGATGATTTCCTGTCTCACATTTTCGTCTTTCATCCATTTTGAGTTTATTTTTGTGTATTATTAAGATATTGGTCCCGTTTCATTATATTGAATGTTGCTCTCCAGGTCTCCCAGCACCATTTGCTAAAGAGACTGTCTTTTTTTCATTGGATACCCTTTCCTGCTTTGTTACTGAAAATACAGTGCTTCAAAGCTTTCTTCCTTCTTCTTCTTCTTCTTCATCTTCCTCTTCTTTTTCATTTTCATTTTGAAATCAGGCTTATAGTTTTTTGTGTGTTTGTTAGTTTATTTTTTTCATTGCCTTTTCTTTTTTGGAACAGACTTCCTTTTTTCTTTTATTTTTCTTTCTTTTTTTAAAAATTTCTTTTTCTTTGGAATCAGGCCTATAGTTTATTTTTTTCATTCCTTTTCCTTTACTCTTGTTTTGGGTCAGACTTTTTTGTTCTTTTTTTTCCCTCTGGACTTAGTTTTAACAGACAAATCATAGCACAACTAGTTAAAGGTTCAAACGATCCCCACTGTATACACCAGAAACACTTCCTGAAATGCTGTACCTTTGGCAGTGTATGACCCCTTTTCAGTACAGCATTGCTTTCAGGTGCAGAAAACATAAAAATATTTCAAAGATGCAAAAGACATAAACAGCCAAAATGACAAGATGGAGGAATTTTCCTCAAAAGAAAGGTGAAGAAAAAATCACAGCCAGGGACTTGCTCAAAACAGATGTAAACAATATATCTGAAAAATAATTTAGAACAATAATAATAAGACTACTATCTGAGCTTGAAAAAATCATAGAAGACACCAGAGAAAGCATTGCTATGAGGCGTAAAAATTAGTCAGGCTTAAATAAAAAGGACTATAACTGAGATGCAACATCAACTGGATATAGTCACTATAAGAATTGAAGAAATAGAGGAGAGAATAGGAGATAGGAGATATAGGAGATAAAATTGTGGAAAATAATGAAGCTGAAAAGAGAATGGAAAGAAGATCACTAAGAAAGACTGAGGGAACTCAGTGATTCCAAAAAGCAAAACAATATCCATATCACAGGAGTCCCAAAAGAAGAGTGGGAAAAGGGTAAAGAAGGTTTATTTGAACATATTTTTGATGAGAACTTCCCTAGTCTGAAGAAAGAAATGGGCATCCAAGTCCAAGAGGCACAGAGAACTCTCCTAAGAATCAATGAAAACAGGTAAACACCATGAAATATCATAATGAAACTTGAAAAATACAAAGTTAAAGAGGTAATTTTGAAAGCAACTAGGGACAAAGGTTTTTAAATTACAAGGGTAGACACAAAAGGTTAGCAGAAGACCAGTCCACTGAAACTTGGCAGATTAGAAGGGAATGGCAGGAAATATTTAATATGCTGATTGGTAAAAAAAAAATATGCAGCCAAGAATTCTTTATCCTGCAGGACTGTCATTCAGAATAGAAGGAGAGATAAAGAATTTCCCAGACAGAATGCAAACTGGTGCAGCCACTCTAGAAAACAGCCACTCTGGGAAACACTCTGGATTTTTTTTTTTTAAATAGAAGTACCCTATGACTCAGCAATTGTAATACTAGGTATTTATCCAAAGGATACACGAATGCTGTTTTGAAGGGGCATATGCACTCCAATGTTTATAGCAGCACTATCTACAATGGCCAGATTACGGAAAGAGGCCAAATGTCCATCAACTGATGAATGGATAGAGAAGATGGAAAGGAATATTATTTTGTGATCAAAATGAATGAATCTTGCCATCTGTAACAACGTGGATTGAATTAGAGTGTATTAGGCTAAGTGAAATAAATCAGTCAGAGAAAGACAAATATCATGTGCCTTCACTGATATGTAGACTTTAATATACAAAACAGATGAGCATAAGAGAAGGGAAGCAAAAGTAATATAAAAACAGACCGGGAGATAAACCATAAGAAACTCTTAAATACAGAGAAAAACTGAGGGTTGCTGGAGGGGTGTTGGGTGAGGGGATGTGATAAATAGGCAAGGGGCATTAATGAGGACACTTGTTGAGATAAGCAATGGGTTTTATATGTAAGTGATGAATCACTAAATTCTATTCCTGAAATCAGTATTATGTTAACTCACTTGGATTTAAATTTTTAAAAAGTTAAAAATTAAAAAAGTATTTCCCAGACCAAAAAAAAAGGACTTTTTAACCACTAAACAAGCCCTTCAAGAAATTTTAAAAGAGACTTTTTGAGTGGAGAACAACAAAAACAAACACAAAGCAACAAAGACTAGAAAGGACCAGATGTATCACCATAAACACCAACACTATATGTAACACAAAGACACTAAATTCATATCTTTCAATAATCACTCTGAATGCAAATGGACTAAATCCTCCAGTTGAAAGACAAAGGGTGCCAGAATGGATAAAAAACAAGGTCCATCTGTATGCTGCCTACAGGAAACTTATTTTAGATCTAAAAACATCTGTTGATTGCATGTGAAAGGATGGAGGGGTGTCTGGTGGCTCAGTTAAAGGGCCAACTCGATTTTGGTTCATGCCCAAATCTCATGGTTGTGGAATTGAGCCCCACATGGGGGTCCATGTTGATCATGTAACCTGCTTGGATTCTCCCTCTCTCTCTCTCTGTCTCTCCCCCACTGGTGTACACACTCTCTTTCTCAAAGCAAATAAATAAACTTAAAAAAAGAGAAATAAGGGAATGTAGAAACATCTATCAGGGTAATGGATGTCAAAGGAAAGTGAGAGAAGCCATACTTACATCAGACAAAATGAATTTTGAAACAAAGACAGTAACAAGAAATGAAGAAAAGCATTACACCATAATTAAGGAGTCTATCTATAAAGAAGATCTAACAATTATAAACATTTATGCCCCCAAATTGGAGAACCCAAATATATAAACAAATTAACAACATACATAATAAACTCATTGATAATAATTTAGTAATAGTATGGGACTTTAACACCCCACTTACAACTATGGTAGAGTATTTAAGCAGAAAATCAGCAAGTAAACCATGGTTTTAATTGATACACTGGACCGAGTAAACTTAACAAATATATTCAGAAAATTTCATCCTAAAGCAGCAGAATACACATTTTTTCTCTAGTGCACATGGAGCACCCTCCATTCTAGATACATACTGGATCACAAATCAGTCCTCAACAGGTACAAAAAGATCAAGATCTTATTTTCATGTTACAACATTATGAAACTTGAAGGGAATCACAAGAAAAAAATTGGAAACACCACAAATACATAGAGGTTAAAGAATATCCTATTAAAGAAGGAATGGGTTAATCAGGTAATTAAGTGAGAAACAAAAAATATATGAAACCAAATGAAAACAAAAACAGTCCTAACACTCAGTCCTAACTTTCTGGGATGCAGCAAAGACAGTCCTACAGGAAAGTATATTGCAATTCAGGTCTACCTCAAGCATCAAGAAATTTCACAAATGCACAATCTAATCTTATACCTAAAGGAGCTATAAAAGAAACAGCAAATAAAGCCTAAAGCCATCAGAAGAAGGGAAATAATAAAGATAAGAGCAGAAATAACTGATACAAAAACAAAAAGAAAACAGTGGAACAGATCAACAAAATTCATAGCTGGTTCTTTGAAAGAATTAACAAAATTGATAAACCCCTAACCAGACTTATCAAAAATAAAAGAAAAAAACTCAAATTTACAGAATTATGAATGAAAGAAGAGAGATCACAACCAACACCACGAAAATGCAAACAATTATGAGAATACTAGGAGAAAATACATACCACAAATTGGGTAATCTGGAGGAAATGGACAAATTCCTAGAAACTGACAAACTACAAAACGAAAATGGGAAGAAATAGAAAATTTGAACAGACCCATAACCACCAAAGAAATTGAATCAATAATAGAAAATCTCCTAGCAAACAAGAGTCCTGGGCCAGATAGTTTCCCAGGGAATTCTACCAAACATATTAAAGAGTTAATACCCATTCTTTTCAAACTGTCCCCCCCACACACACACACACAAAAAAGGAAGGATAATTTCCAAACTCATTCTACTATGCCAGAATTACCTTGATTTGAAAACACGACAAATATCCCACTAAAAAGGAGAATTACAGGCCAATTTCCCTGATGAAGATGGATGCAAAATTTCTCAACAATATGCTAGCAAAGTGAATTCTACTGTACACTAAAATAATTATTCATCATTATCAAGTGGAATTTATTCCTGGGCTGCAGGGCTGGTTTAATATCTGCCCATTCATCAATGTAATACACCATATTAAAACAGAAAGTATAAGAATTATATAATATTCACAATAGATATGGAAACAACATTTGAAAAAAATATAGCATCCATTCTTGATTAAAAAAAAAAACCTCAACAAAGTATGGATAGAGGGAACATGCTTCAAGATCATTAAGGCCATATATGAAAGACCCAAAGCTAACATCATCTTCAAATACATATATATATATATATATATATATATATATATGAAATTTATTCAGTCATCAAAAAATGAAATTTTGCTATTTGCAATGATGTGGATGGAGCTAGCATGTACTATGCTAAATAAAATAAGTCAACCAGAGAATGACAACCATATGATTTCACTCATGTGGAATTTAAGAAACAAAACAGATGAACATATGGAAGCAGCTGGAAGAGAACAGAGGCAATCAAACCACAAGAGACTTAGTGATAAAGAAGAAACTGAGGATTAATGGAGACAGGCAGGTGGGAGCTGGGCTAGATAGATGATGAGTATTAATGAGGGCACTTGTGGTGAGCACTGGGTGTTGTATGTAAGTGATGAATCACTGATTTCTACTCCTCAAACCAATAGTGCACTGTATGTTAATTAACTAAAATTTAAACTAATAAAAAATTTTTGAAGTATATAACAATATAGGCCTACCTCAAGAAGCAAGAAATATTTTTTTTAATTTTTTAAAATGTTTTAATTTATGTTTGAGACAGAGAGACAGAGCATGAACAGGGGAGTGGAAGAGAGAGAGGGAGACACAGAATCTGAAGCAGGATCCGGGCTCTGAGCTGTCAGCACAGAGCCCAATGCAGGGCTTGAACTCACAGACTGTGAGATCATGACCCAAGCTGAAGTCACACACCCAACCTACTGAGCCACCCAGGCACCCCTAAGAAAATTCTTAAATAAACAACCCAACCTTATACCTAAAGAAGCTAGAAAAAGAACAACTAATGAAATCTAAAGCCAGTAGAAGGAAGTAAACAATAAAGATTAGACTAGAAATAAGTGATAAAGAAACTAATAAAACAATAGAAGAGATCAATGAATCCAGGAGATGGTTCTTTAAAAAAAATGAAATTGATAAATGCTTAAGCATAATTATCAAAAAGGACAGAGAAAGTACTCAAATAAATGAAATCACAAATGAGAGAGAAGAAATAACCAACACCACAGAAATACAAACAATTAGAGAAAAGTATGAAAAACTATATGCCAATAAATTGGACAACCTGGAAGAAATGATACATTCCTAGAAACATACAAACCACTAAAACTGAAGCAGGAAGAAACATAAAACATTAACTGATAACCAGCAATGAAATTGTATCAGTAATAAAAAATCTCCCAACAAACAAAAGTACGAGGCCAAATAGATTCACAGACTAATTCTACCAAACATTTGAAGAATTAATACGTATTTTTTCTCAAACTACTCCAAAAAATAAAAATTGAAGTAAAATTTCCAAATTCATTCTACAAGGCCACCATTACCCTCATACCAAAGTCAAAGACTCCACTGAAAAAGAGAACTTGATGCCAGTATCCCTGATGAACATGGATGCAAAGTTCTCAATGAAATACTAGCAAAGTGGTTCCAAGAGTACATTAAAAGAATCATTCTCCACAATCAAGTTGGATTTATTCTTGGCTTGCAAGTGTGATTCAATATTTGGAAATCAAACAGTGTGATACATCACATTAATAAAATAAAGAATAAGAACAATATGAGCCTTTAAATAGATACAGAAAAAAAGTTCTGACAAAATATCCACACATGATAAAAACTCTCAACAAATTATGGTAACACACCTCAACATCATAAAGGCAATATATGAAAAACCCACAGCTGATATCATCCTCAATGGGGAAAAAGTGAGAGCATTTTCTCTGTGGTCAGGAACCAGACAGGGATGTCCAGCCTCACCATTGTCATTTAACATAGTACTGGAAATCATGGCCTCAGAAATTAGACAACAAAAATGAATAAAAGGATCTAAATTAGCAAGGAAGAAATCAAACTTTCACTAGTTGCAGATTACATGGTATCATATACATAATCCCTGAAAGACTCTATGAAAAATTTGCTAAAAGTGATGCACAAATTCAGGAAAGTCACAGGATACAAAATCAATGTACAGGGATTTATTGCATTTTTATACTCAAGCAATGAAGCAGCAGAAAAAAAAATCAAGGAATCAACTCCATTTACAATTGCACCAAAAATCATAAGATATCTAGAAATAAACCTAACCAAAAAGGTAAAAGGTGTAAGGTCTGGAAACCATAAAACCCTGATATAGGAAATTGAAGATGACAAAAAGAAATGGAAAAACATTCCATTCTTATGTACTGGAAGAAAAATAATATTGTTAAACTGTCAATACTATCTAAAGCAATCTACACACTTAATGCAATCCCTATCAAAATAACAAGAACATTTTTCATAGCGCTAGGACAAACAATCCTAAAATTTGTATGGAACCACAAAAGACCCCGAATACCCAAAGAAAATTTGAAAAAGAAAAGCAAAGCTGGAGACATCACCATTCCTTACTTGAAAATATATTACTAAGTGATATAAAACTTTGGGTGACCAAAACAGTATAGTACAAAAATAAACACATAGATTAATAATAGAACAGAATAGAAAGCCCAGAACTGAACCCACAACTATATGGCCAATTAATCTTCGATAAAGCAGGAAATAATATCCAATGGAGAATATACAGTCTATTCAACAAATAGCATTGGGAAAACTGGACAGCAACATGCAAAGAATGAAACTGGTCCACTTTCTTATACCATACATAAAAATAAATTATAAATGGATTAAAGATATAAAGGTGAGACAGGATACCATTAAAATCCTGGAAGAGAACACAGGCAGTAACTTCTTTTACATCAGCTATAGCAACTTCTTACTATGCATGACTTCTGAGGCAAGGGAAACAAATGCAAACATAAAGTATTGAGACTTCATCAAGATAAAAAACAAAACAAAACAAAAAAATTCTAAACAGTGAAGGAAGTCCTCAACAAAACTAAAAGGAAAGTTTTGAAATAGGAAAGGTTTTTGCAAACGACATATCCAACAAAGTGTTAGTATCCAAAATAAAGAAGTAACTTATAAAACTCAACACCCAAAAAACAAATAATCCAGTTAAAAAAAGGAAACCATAAATAGACAATACATATGGTTAACAGACACATGAGCAGATTCTCAATATCACTCATCATCAATGTAATGCAAATTAAAACTACAATGAAATATCACGTTATGTTGCAAGGAATATGGTCTGAGTCACAAAAGATGAGTCTGCAAACAAAGTAAAGTGAAAGTCCTCCTACTCAAGTTGGAATGAGGCCCCAACTCCAGAATGAAGCTTCTTTTTATTAGGATAATTGCTAAAGGCTACGTGTATAAAGTTAGCTAAGCAAGTGTGTTAATCAATCTAATGGTTTAGCTTTTCAAGGTTGAATTTCGAGTTGATTGGTTTCTATAACACTAGGAAGGGTCAGGTGTGAAGGAGGATCTGGCCCTGGACAATGTTAATGGCTCTAGGAATTTCTTAGGAGCCCAGCTGCGTTCAGCTGTGTAAACATGTCCTAAGGCCTTGCACCTTCTCCAGCCCTTCCCTTTTGAAGTCTTTTTTCTTTGATGCTTCTCTCCTGAATCTCCCCCCTTTTCTTTCATTTGGCAAAGCTGGAGGGCAAAGACAGAGACTCATGAGGCATATTCTCGTATTCTCAGATTCATTGCTGTCTTCTTCTCCAGACTAGGCATATGCAAAGTAATAAGACAAAGATTAATATAAAAATGCCAATCACAGAAAAGCTTAAGTGCTTTATATAATTCATTGGATTCAATTCCAAGATTCGATTAGTTATCTCAGTTAGAAAAAGAGCACCAGAAATCATCTCAAGTTTATTTTTGAACGTTTCATAAATGTCCTTTTGCAATTGAGCTGTATCAGCAGAGGTATCACCTTGATTAAGAAGGTGTCAATGCACCAGGTCCCATGATATCTTAGATTGATTATATACCTGGTGGGTGACACAAAAGGTGGTTATATTCCAATCACATTGAAGCTTTATCTGTTGTTGTAAACTAATCAATTGATCTAGAAAAAGAACAGCTTGTTGCAAGTCAGATAATTGGCTCTCTATTCAGCTATCAATCAGCCATTGGCTGTTCCACAGCCTTTCTGAACCTTGATGCCAGTTTTGTACAAAGTGGGGTGGTTTGCACAGTCTGATGCAGTGCAAAACCAGCTGTTGCTGCTGTAGCTGTAATAGCTATAATCCCAAGTACAGCAGCTACCAGTAAAGCTAAAAACTGTCAGGTGCAGTGTAAGACACGTTTCAATATTTCATCTATGAGAAACATTTCAGGGGAGTGTAGCCAAGACCGATTCCATGATTACAGGCATCCAAACCCCATTACATGCATTAAGGATATATAAGCTTTGGTTTTTCCTGGTTAAAAGAAATAGAATCAAGACAAGTATGAAAGGAACAATTATGGCAAGTAAGAAGATTGTTATCAGGATCCCAATGAGGCATGCATAACATAAACAGAAAAGGAAGTCTGACACATGATTGAATTTTATGAGTATCATTTAATCTAAAAGAGATGGAGAATTTATTTGAAACATTCATTAAATGGCCTTTCAAGTGACATGCCTAATAATCCAGTGCCAATTTTCTGAAGTTCTAAATGAATTGGCCCATCAGGTAAATGTGGGCTGGGGAGAGTCATCTCTCCTTCATTCCACACAATGGGTTCAGATGTTACATCTGAAATGATGTCGTCTTGATATTGATGCCATCAGAGCTCTTTTTTTGGAGTATTTGCTCCGAGCAGAGCCTGCAGAGGCACAATTAATGATGCTTCCTTTGGAAGTATTAAGAACTCTACCAGCCTCTCCTCTATAGCTCTATAGAACTCCCAATTTACCCATTCCTCAGGATTTATGATCTTTCTTAATTGACATTGAGAAAATTTATGAAGGTGATCATGTGTAATTCTTTGACTTCTCATGGAGACTCCCTGTAGTAAGTACAATATAGAGACATTAGTCCCATTGGGTATTTTTGCTCTCCATGCCTGTGAACGAAATGGAACATAGTATCCGCCTATTGCAAAGCATATAGGTGGCCCATCTGCACCTACAAAAAATTCAGGGATTACTTTTACTTCTTATTCTGGTTTACATGGGCCTCTATTATCATAAGGTCCAGGCAACCAGACTGAATTATTTACATAAACCAGGAAAGAGAGATCATCCCATGTAATTAATCTATTTAAGGGGTGGATTTGGAATATAAGCCCAATATGTGTGATTCTCTTTATTTTTTTAATATGAAATTTATTGTCAAATTGGTTACCATACAACACCCAGGGCTCCTCCCAATAGGTTCCCTCCTCAATGCACATCATGCACTTTCCCCTCCCTCCCACCCTCATCAAACCTCAGTTTATTCTCAGTTTTTAAGAGTTTCTTATGGTTTGGCTTCTTCTGTCTCTTACTTTTTTTTTTTCATTCCCCTCCCCCATGGTCTTCTGTTAAGTTTCTCAGGATTAGCATAAGAATGAAAACATATGGTATCTGTCTTTCTCTGTATGACTTATTTCACTTAAGCATAAAAGTCTCCAGTTCCATCCACGTTGCTACAAAACACCATATTTCATTCTTTCTCATGGCCAATTAATATTCCATTGTGTATATAAACCAAAATTTCTTTATCCATTCATCAGTTGATGGACATATAGGCTCTTTCCATAGTTTGGATATTGTTGAAAGTGCTGCTATAAACATTGGCGTACAAGTGCCCCTATGCATCAGCACTACTGAATCTGTTAGGTAAATCCGTAGCTGTGCTATTTCTGGGTCATAGGGTAGATCTATTTTTAATTTTTTGAGGAACCTCCACACTGTTTTCTAGAGTGCCTGCACCAGTTGCATTCCCAACAATTCCCATTTCTTCCCTGGATTATTTATTTTTAAGGTGTGGACTTTGGTGAGTTCCTTATAAATTTTGGATAGTAGCCCTTTGTCTGATATGTCTTTTGCAAATATCTTTTTCCATTCTGTCGGTTGCCTTTTAGTTTTGTTGATTGTTTCCTTTGCAGTGCAGAAGCTTTTTTACCTTCAAGAGGTCCCAGTAGTTCATTTTTGCTTTTAATTCCCTTGCCTTTGGGGATGTGTCAAGTAAGAAATGGATGCGGGTGAGGTCAGAGAGGTTTTTTTTCCTGCTTTCTCCTCTAGGGTTTTGATGGTTTCCTGTCTCACATTCAGGTCATTATCCATTTCGAGTTTATTTTTGTGAATGGTGTAAGAAAGTGGTCTATTTCATTCTTCTTGATGTTGCTGCCCAGTCTCCCAGCACTATTTGTAAAAGAGACTGTCTTTTTTCCATAGGATATTCTTTTCTGCTTTGTCAAAGATTAGTTGGCCATACTTTTGTGTGTCCAATTCTGGAGTCTCTATTCCATTCCATTGGTCTATGTGTCTGGTTTTGTGCCAATACCATGCTGTCTTGATGATTGCAGCTCTGTAGTAGAGGCTAAAGACGGGGATTGTGATACCTCCCGCTTTGGTCTTCTTGTTCAATATTACTTTGGCTATTCGGGGTCTTTTATGGTTCCATACAAATTTTAGGATTGCTTGTTCTAGTTTTGAGAAGAATGCTGGTGCAATTATGATTGGGATTGCATTGACTGTGTAGATAGCTTTGGGTAGTATTGACATTTTAACAATATTTATTCTTCCAATACATGAGCATGAATATTTTACCATTTCTTTATATCTTCTTCAATTTCCTTCATAAGCTTTCTATAGTTTTCAGCATCCAGATGTTTTACATCCTTGGTTAGGTTTATTCTGAGGTATTGTATGATTCTTGGTGCAGTTGTGAATGGGATCAGTTTATGTGTCTTTCTGTTGCTTCATTGTTAGTGTATAAGAATGAAACTGACTTCTTTACATTGATTTTGTATCCTGCGACTTTGCTGAATTCATGTATCAGTTCTAGAAGATTTTTGGTAGGGTCTATTGGGTTTTCCATGTATAATATCATGTCATCTGCAAAAACTGAAAGCTTGACTTCATCATTGCCAATTTTGATGCCTTTGATTTCCTTCTGTTGTCTGATTGCTGATGCTAGAACTTCCAACACTGTGTTAAACAACAACATTGAGAGTGGACATCCCTGTCGTGTCCCTGATCTCAGGGGGAAAACTCTCAGTTTTTCCCCATGGAGGATGATATTAGCTGTGGGCTTTTCATAAATGGCTTTTATGATGTTTAAGTATGTTCCTTCTATCCCGACTTTCTGAGGGTTTTTCCAAGAAAGGATGCTGAATTTTGTCAAATGCTTTTTCTGCATTGATTGACAGGATCATATGGTTCTTATCTTTTCTTTTATTAATGTGAGGTATCACATTGAGTGATTTGTGAATGTTGAACCAGCCCTGTAACCCAGAAATGAATCCCACTTGATCATGGTGAATAATTCTTTTTATATGCTGTTGAATTTGATTTGCTAGTATCTTATTGAAAATTTTTGCATCCACATTCATCAGGGATATTGGCCTGTAGTTCTCTTTTTTTTTTTTGCTGGGTCTCTGTGTGGTTTGGGAATCAAAGTAATACTGGCTTCATAGAATGAGTCTAGAAGTTTTCTCTACCTTTATATTTTTTGGAACAGCTTGAGAAGGGTAGGTATTATCTCTGCTTTAAATGTCTGGTAGAGTTCCTCAGGGAAGCCATCTGGTCCTGGACTCTTATTTATTGGGAGATTTTTGATAACTGATTCAATTTCTTTGCTGGCTATGGGTCTGTTGAAGTTTTCTATTTCTTCCTGTTTTAGTTATGAAAGTATGTGGGTGCTTAGGAATTTGTCCATTTCTTCTAGGTTGTCCAGTTTGTTGTCATATAAGTTTTCATAATATTCCCTGATAATTACCTGTATTTCTGAGGGATTGTTTGTAATAATTCTGTTTTAATTCATGATTTTATCTATGTGGGTCATCTCCCTTTTCTTTTTGAGAAGCCTGGCTAGAGCTTTATCAATTTTGTTTATTTTTTCAAAAAACTGACTCTTGATTTCATTGATCTGCTCTACAGTTTTTTTTTTTTTTAAGTTTCTATATTGTTTATTTCTGTTCTGGTCTTTATTATTTCTCTTCTTCTGAGTGGTTTGGGGTGTCTTTTCTGTTCTCCTTCTATTTCCTTTAGGTGTGCTGTTAGATGTTGTATTTGGGATTTTTCTTGTTTCTGGAGATAGGCCTGGATTGCAATGTATTTTCCTCTCAGGACTGCCTTCGCTGCATCCCAAAGCGTTTGGATTGTTGTATTTTCATTTTTGTTTGTTTCCATATATTTTTTAATTTCTTCTCTAATATATATATATATATATATATATATATATATATATTTTTTTTTTTTTTTTTTAAATTTCTGGTCTAATTGCCTGGTTGACCCATTCATTCTTTAGTAGGGTGTTCTTTAACCTCCATGCTTTTGGAGGTTTTCCAGACTTTTTCCTGTGGTTGATTTCAAGTTTCATTGCATTGTGGCCTGAAAGTATGCATGGTATGATCTCAATTCTTTTATACTTATGAAGGGCTGTTTTGTGATCCAATATGTGATCTATCTTGGAGGATGCTCCATGTGCACTCGAGAAGAAAGTATATTGTGTTGCTTTGGGATGTAGGGCTCTAAATATATCTGTCAAGTCCATCTAGTCCATTGTATTATTCAGGGTCCTTGTTTATTTATTGATCCTGTGTCTAAATTATCTATCCATTGTTGTAAGTGGGGTATTAAAGTCCCCTGCAATTACCACATTCTTATCAAGAAGGTTGCTTATGTTGTGATTGTTTTATATATTTGGGGGTTCCCGTATTTGGTGCATAGACATTTATAATTGTTAGCTCTTCCTGATGGATAGACCCTGTAATTATTATATAATGCCCTTCTTCATCTCTTCTTACAGACTTCAATTTAAAGTCTAGTTTGTCTGATATAAGTATGTCTACTCCAGCTTTCTTTTAACTTCCAGTAGCATGATAGATAGCTCTCCATCCCCTCACTTTCAATCTCAAGGTGTCCTCAGGTCTAAAATTAGTCTCTTGTAGACAGAGAATAGATGGGTCTTGTTGTTTTTTTTTTATTGATTCTGTTACCGTATGTCTTTTGGTTGGAGCATTTAAGTCCATTTACATTCAGTGTTATTATAGAAAGATATGGGTTCAGAGTCATTGTGATGTCTGTAGGTTTCATGCTTGTATTGATGTCTATGGTACTTTGTGTTCCTTGCAACATTTCACTCACAAAATCCCCATTAGGATCTCTTGTAGGGCTGGTTTTTGTGGTGATGAATTCCTTCAGTTTTTGTTTGGGAAGACCTTTATCTCTCCTTCTATTCTGAATGACAGCCTTGCTGGATAAAGAATTCTCAGCTGCATATTTTTTCTGTTCATCACATCAAAGATTTCCTGCCATTCCTTTCTGGCCTGCCAAGTTTCAGTAGATAGGTTTGCCACTAGCATTCTGGTCTCCTTTTATATGGTAGAGCATGTTTATCTCTAGTTGCTTTCAGAATTTTCTCTTTATCCTTGTATTTTGGCAGTTTCACTATGATATGTCATGCAGAAGATTGATTAAAGTTACATTTGAAGGGAGTTCTCTGTGCCTCCTGGATTTCAATACCTTTTCCTTCCCCAGATCAGGGAAGTTCTCAGCTATGATTTATTCAAGTACACCTTCAGCCCCTTTCTCCCTCTCTTCCCTTCTGAGATTCCTATTATATGGATATTGTTCCGTTTGATTGCATCACTTAGTTCTCTAATTCTCCCCTCATACTCCTGGATTTTTTATATCTCTCTTTTTGTCAGCTTCCTCTTTTTCCATAATTTTATCTCTAATTCACCTATTCTCTCCTCTGCCTCTTTAATCCATGCTATGGCCATCTCCATTTTATTTTGCACCTAATTTATTTCATTTTTTAACTCCTCATGACTATTTCTTAGTCCCTTGATCTCTTTAGCAATAGATTCTCTGCTGTCCTCTATGCTTTTTTTCAATCCCAGCCATTAATTTTATGACTATTATTCTAAATTCTTGTTCCATCATATTGCTAAAATTGTTTTTTTTTTAATTCGTTAGCTTTCACTACTTCCTGGAGTTTCTTTTGAGGCTAATTCTTCCATTTTGTCATTTTGGGTAGTCCCTGACGTGCCTCCAAACTGCAGGGCATTTCCCCTTTGCTGTTGGGAGTAACTTGTGTTGGTGGGCTGGGCCGCAGTCAGACATGATGTCTGCTCCAGCCCACTTCTGGGGCCACAGTCAGACTGTTGTGTACCTTTTCTTTCCCTTTCCCAGGGGCAGGACTCACTGTGGATTGGTGTGGCTCCTGTATGGGCTACTTGAGCACTGCCAGGCTTGTGGGCTGCTTTGATGGGATCTGGCCAAGGGGGTGTTAGCCGCTGGGGTGGATCTGCAAGGTGCACAGGGGTGGGAGGGGCAGGCTTAGCTCACTTTGCTCTCGGTGGTCCCCTGCAGGAGGGGCCTTGTGCTACTGGGAGGGAGGCAAACCCGTTGGAGGGATAGATCCACAGAAGCACAGCATTGGGCATTTGCATGGTGCAAGCAAGTCCAGTGATTGGAACTGGTTCCCTTTGGAATTTCAGCTGGGGGATGGGAGAGGGGGATGGCGCTTGCCAGCACCTTTGTTCCCCTTCTGAGCTGAGCTCTGTCTTCTGGGGCTCAACAAGCCTTCCTCCCAGCGACCTTTCATCCTCCCTGCTCTCCGAGAGCAGAGCTGGTGACTTTTAACATTACAGATGTTAAGTCCTGCTGGGTGTCAGAACTCACAGAGTCTGGCCCTTCCACTTTTATAAGCCAGACATTGGGTGCTCTGTCTTGCTGGGTAGGCTGCCCCTCCACCTCCCTGGCTCCCTCCCGCCAGTCTGTGTAGCACTCACTGTCTCTCCACCCTTCCTACCCTCCTCTGCAGGCCTTTTGTCTACACTTGGCTCTGGAGAGTCCATTCTGCTAGTCTTCTGGTGGTTTTGTGGGTTATTTAGGCAGATCTGGGTGGAACCTACGGGATCAGCAGGATGAGGTGAGCCCAGCATCCTCCTACACCACCACCTTCCTGGCTGTGTGGTTCTTTTTAGTACTCACAGTTAAAGTAAGAACCAACATCATGGCAGTAAACAGAGTAGTAGAAGTCTTAGGTGTTCCTGTTTTTTGGAGGATCTGTTCTGCTTCTAGAGTCATCTTCATCTGTTCCATGTCATAGGTTTGGCTTTCATTGTTTTTTCTGTTCTTCTTTTTATCTCCCATTCCATATCTTTTTCCAGTGGTCAAAAATGGTCAAATCTTTTTCTCTTTGACCAACTTTTCATATCATGGTTTTAATCGCTGGGTTAGGAGCTAGATATCCCCTTTATCTGTGGATACAAGAGCAAATCCTTGACCCCACAATTTAACATACCCAGGACACCATTGGTTATTATCATTTTTCCAAATATTCATTGTGAAAGGGGTCTTGTATTAGAGACTGTGTGATGTTTTTCAGCTGTGGTGAGTTCTTGTTCACCTCTTAAATCCAGAAAATTTAGTGTAAATAATGCTTTCATTAATTGATTCTTTGGATTCAAGACCATACTCCTTGTTTTTAATGTACGATTAGCACATTCAATAATAGCTTGACTTTGTTGATTATAAGATGACTGTAGTATGATGAATGCCCCATTTTTGGCAAAATATAAGAAAAGTGTGAGAAGTATAAGTCGGGCCACTGTTAGTTTTAAGATTCCGGGGGAGTCCCATCATGGCAAATGCTTCTAAAAGATGTTGAATAACATGGACCATTTTTTTCCCTGATGAAGGTATAGCCCATATAAAACCAGAATGTGTATCTATTTATATATGCACATATGCAAGGTGACCGAATTGCAGAACTTGAATAACATCCATTTACTATAAATCATTAGGTTGTTGACCTTTAGGACTAATCCCCTGAGAATATTGAGGAATGACAATAACCCACAAGTGGAGCAGTGTGTGATAATTTCTCTAGCTTGTTAAGGGAAATAGAAAAGCGTTTATTTAAGCTTTCAGCATTAAGATGAGTCAGATTGTGAAAATCTTGTGTTGTAATAACAGGAGTTCAATAAGAAATCTGCTGTAGTGTTTCTTTCTGGCAAGGGGCTGGGGAGGCCAGGATGAGATCATATGTGAGTAATGTCTATAGGACGGAGTTGGTGTTGGAGACAATGTTGGATCTGAAAAAATAAGTCAGACAGTTCTGACAAATATGAATACTAATGGTTTCCAAATTTTCAATCACTTGTTTAGAATAGGCTGAATCTGTTAAGATATTGATGGAGGAGGGAACATCCTTAAGCAATAGAAATATGGCAAGGAGTTCAGCTTTTTGTATTGAGGTATATGGGGATTTTACATATTTAGAAGTAGTACCATAATATGCAGAATAACTAGGTTTGTTAGTATCTGTGAAATAATTAGGCCCATTTACAGGTATCAATTGTACAATTCAAGGCACAATGAAGGAGATGGTTTTGATAAATTGATTTTTTTGAATTTAGGGTAATGGTTGTCTATGTGACCTATATAATCTGCAACTCCAAGTTACTATGAAATGAATTGCCAATATGCCATGGATATTTGTGCATGAGACAGAGGTACTATAATTGTCTCAGGGTCTTGGGCTGTCATTTCTTTAAGTCTTTCCCGACCCTTAGAAATTAACATTCCTATTTTGTCTAAATATGTAGATAATTTTTTAAAGGCTTTGTTGGAAAGAAATATCCATTCTATTATTCCACTAGCCTGCCAAAGTACTCCTGTAGGAGAATGAGGTGACAGTAAAATTAGCAAGGAAACAGGTAGCAAGGGAGTAATTCGAGTAAGCTGACTGGAAGCATTTTTTTTTTCAATACATTATCATTTTTGAGATGCTTCCAGAGTTACTTTTCTTTTTTTTTTTTTGAATTTTTTTTAACATTTATTTATTTTTGAGACAGAGAGAGACAGAGCATGAATGGGGGAGGGTCAGAGAGAGGGAGACACAGAATTTGAAACAGGTTCCAGGCTCTGAGCTGTCAGCACAGAGCCCGACGTGGAGCTGGAACTCACGGACCACGAGATCATGACCTGAGGTGAAGTCGGCCGCTTAACCGACTGAGCCACCCAGGCGCCCCCAGAGTTACTTTTCTAGGGCTATTTAAATTGGAATCCTCTTTAAGTATATCAAAAAGATGAGTCAGTTGATAAGCAGGTATACCTAGAGTAGAACGTAGCCAGTTAATGTCTCCTAATAACTTCTGGAAATTATTTAAAGTATTCAAGGTATCCTTATGAATTTGAACATTTTGAGGCATTATTGAGTTTTGTATTAATTTTTGACCTAAATAGAATACGAGATCTTCAAGTTGAATTTTGTCTTCTGCTATAATAAGGCCATATTCTGAGATGGTTGCCTGAGCTGCTGAAAAGAATGCATGTAAATCATGTCATTCGGGTAAAGCTAATAGTATGCCATCCATGTAATTAGCATGAGGAAACTGAGATCCTAAATATCGGAGAGGTTCTGTAACAGTTGACAAAGGGTGGGACTATTTAAAATTCCTTGGTATAAAACTTTCCATTGAACTCTGCTTATGGACTCCTCATGATTAATTACAGGAAGAGAGAACACAAAACTCTCCGAATCTTTAGGGTTTAAGGGAATGGAGAAAAAACAATCCTTAAGATTAATAATGTTCCAAACTCGAGGGACAGCGGTAGGTGTTGGAAGGCCAGGCTGTAGAGCCCCCATAGATTGTATGATTTTATTTATAGCTCAGGGATCAGTTAGCATTCTCCATTTTGCAGATTTCTTTTTTTCTGAAAAAAAAAAAAAAAAACTGGAGAATTCCAGGGACTAGTTGAGGGTTCAATATGTCCCGATTCTATTTGTTCAGAGACTAAAGATTTTAAAGCTGCCACTTTTTTCTTGAGAAAACGGCCATTCCTCTATCCATATGGGCTCATCAATAAGCCATTTTAAAGGCAGCACATATTTTTGTTCTCTGGCAGTGACCGCTAGGATAAATTTGGATATCCTAGCCCTGTGGCTTTATGTTTGTGGAAAATATCAAGGGGTGTTTTAATGCCTTGTTGATTTTTATCTAATCCCTTCAGTGGGTCATATCCCATGGCATACATTATATTTTTACTTTGAGTGGATGCAGATGGCATGTTAGTATATGCACCCCATTATTGAAGTAAATCCCTACCCCATAGGTTATTGGCAATAACCTTGGATTTTTCACATCTCATAATCTGTTGAGTTATTGTTATTCCCCCTAAAGCACCAAGTCTTGTAAAAATTACAGGTATGTTCTCAACAGGTCAAGATGAAGGCTGAAACTTTTCAGATATGATGGTAACATCAGGTCCAGTGTCCACTAATCCTATAAAAGATTTATTAGTAATTTTAAGATGTATTTCGGGGTGAGGATCTTTCAAAAAAGTTTGCCAATACAATTGTTTTCCAGTACTGCCAAAACCTTCAGTTCTGATAACAGATTTGCTTTGGCCTTCTATATAATGAAAAATAAGTAATTGAGCAATTTTATTTCCTGGTTGAATAGTATACGGGTTATTGGCCAATATCATAACTTGAATTTTATTTTCATAATCACAATCAATAACACCAGGATGCATATGAATACTTTTAAATGTAAGACTACTCCGTTTAAAAATAAGGCCTATTGTGACTTTTTTCCATATTTAGTAATTAGTGTTTTAGCTTTTAATCTCATTAGACATCCAATGAATTTATCTCAATTTATCATGCAAACAAAACTTAAATGTTTTAGGTTACCAAAGACTTTGAAAGTTATCTTAACAATTACTCATGAAAATTATGAGGCAAATAAAATTAACCATTACTTTAAGTCATCCTTTTGTTTACAGATTAGAACAGAGATAATGTGAGTTTATTTGACTTCTAATAAACCTTAGTGGAATAAAGTTTTATATTTAATGCTGATAACTTTAAAGACAAATCCAACAAATTTAAATTAGTTTAATATTTAGCATGTTTTATTTACCATTTAAATCCTGGGAAGTTTCTTAAAACCTTAGGAAGTTATCATAAAGCATATCCTAAATAGGATTATACATTTTTATAAATCTTAAAATTGTATTTATTGAACCAATGTGGCAATAAAAGATCCTAAAGGTGAATGTATAGCATTATATAGTTGTTAGCAAAACTTAGCTCCTTTAACATTGAGAAGTTTTACCTAAGCAATCAAAGACCTGATAAATATGAAATGTAAAGCTTTGGGTTTTTTTTTTTTTTTTTGGCAAAGAGAAAAGAAAAAACCTTTGCTTACACTGTCTTATCAAGAGCAGAGCAGTCCAAGAAAGCTTTGTTTTTCAAACAGAGAGAAAGTGGAATTTTAACTTTATATTAGTATATTTTAAAATTCCATTTACCTCAATATTAGTAAAGTCTTATAATTTAGAAGACATATCTATTCCTTAGAAGACATTTCTCTGTGTTTTCTTAAAGCTTACCATTCTTAATTTTCACGTGGAACCAATGAGGAAATTTAAAGTTTAAGAAAGTGTTTTCTTTGCCTTTTGACAGTGTACATCCTCACCTCTCAGAAGAGGGGAGTTGTTGCTGCCAAGAGGCCTGCAGGCAGACAGAGGTGCAGAGGGCAAAGGAAAAAAGTTCACATGGTTCTAAAGTCTGTCAGCTCACACAGATAAGCAGATACAGATTTTTGTTTTTTTTTGTATTATTTGTTTTCTTTTTTTTCAAAATATGAAGTTTATTGTCAAATTGGTTTCCATACAACACCCAGTGCTCATCACAAAAGGTGCCCTCCTCAATGCCCATCACCCACCCTCCCCTCCTCCCACCCTCCATCAACCCTCAGTTTGTTCTCAGTTTTTAAGAGTCTTTTATGCTTTAGCTCTCTCTCCCACTCTAACCTCTTTTTTTTTTCCTTCCCCTCCCTCATGGGTTTCTGTTAAGTTTCTCAGGATCCACATAAGAGTGAAAACATATGGTATCTGTCTTTCTCTGTATGGCTTATTTCACTTAGCATCACACTCCCCAGTTCCCTCCACGTTGCTACAAAGGGCCATATTTCATTCTTTCTCATTGCCACGTAGTATTCCATTGTGTATATAAACCACAGTTTCTTTATCCATTCATCAGTTGATGGACATTTAGGCTCTTTCCATAATTTGGCTATTGTTGAAAGTGCTGCTATAAACATTGGGGTACAAGTGCCCCTATGCATCAGTACTCCTGTATCCCTTGGATAAATTCCTAGCAGTGCTATTGCTGGGTCATAGGGTAGGTCTATTTTTAATTTTCTGAGGAACCTCCACACTGTTTTCCAGAGTGGCTGAACCAGTTTGCATTCCCACCAACAGTGCAAGAGGGTTCTCATTTCTCCACATCCTCTCCATCATCTATAGTCTCCTGATTTGTTCATTTTGGCCACTCTGGCGTGAGGTGGTATCTGAGTGTGGTTTTGATTTGTATTTCCCTGATGAGGAGCGATGCTGAGCATCTTTTCATGTGCAAGTTGGCCATTCGGATGTCTTCTTTAGAGAGGTGTCTATTCATGTTTTCTGCCCATTTCTTCACTGGGTTATTTGTTTTTTGGGTATGGAGTTTGGTGAGCTCTTTATAGATTTTGGATACTAGCCCTTTGTCTGATATGACATTTGCAAATATCTTTTCCCATTCCGTTGGTTGCCTTTTAGTTTTGTTGGTTGTTTCCTTTGCTGTGCAGAAGGTTTTTATCTTCATAAGGTCCCAGTAGTTCATTTTTGCTTTTAATTCCCTTGCCTTTGGGGATGTGTCAAGTAAGAATTTGTTGTGGCTGAGGTCAGAGAGGTTTTTTCCTGCTTTCTCCCCTAGGGTTTTAATGGTTTCCTGTCTCACATTCAGGTCCTTTATCCATTTTGAGTTTATTTTTGTGAATGGTGTGAGAAAGTGGTCTAGTTTCAATCATCTGCATGTTGCTGTCCAGTTCTCCCAGCACCATTTGTTAAAGACACTGTCTTTTTTCCATAGGATATTGTTTCCTGCTTTGTCAAAGATGAGTTGGCCATACGTTTGTGGGTCTAGTTCTGGGGTTTCTATTCTATTCCATTGGTCTATGTGTTTTTGTGCCACTACCATGCTGTCTTGATGATTACAGCTTTGTAGTAGGGGCTAAAGACTGGCATTGTGATGACTCCTGCTTTGGTATTCTTCTTCAAAATTACTTTGACTATTCGGGGCCTTTTGTGGTTCCATATAAATTTCAGAATTGCTTGTTCTAGTTTCGAGAAGAATGCTGGTGCAATTTTGATTGGGATTGCATTGAATGTGTAGATAGCTTCGGGTAGTATTGACATTTTGACAATATTTATTCTTCCAATGCATGAGCATGGAATGTTTTTCCATTTCTTTATATCTTCTTCAATTACCTTCATAAGCTTTCTATAGTTTTCAGCATACAGATATTTTACATCTTTGGTTAGGTTTATTCCTAGGTATTTTATGCTTCTTGGTGCAATTGTGAATGGGATCACTTTCTTTATTTGTCTTTCTGTTGCTTCATTGTTAGTGTATACGAATGCAACTGATTTCTGTACATTGATCTTGTATCCTGCAAGTTTACTGAATTCATGTATCAGTTCTAGCAGACTTTTGGTGGAGTCTGTCGGATTTTCCATGTATATATCATGTTATCTGCAAAAAGTGAAAGCTTAACTTCATCTTTGCCAATTTTGATGCCTTGGATTTCCTTTTTGTCTGATTGCTGATGCTAGAACTTCCAACACTATGTTAAATAACAGCGGTGAGAGTGGACATTCCTGTCGTGTTCCTGATCTCAGGGAAAAAGCTTTCAGTTTTTCCCCATTGAGGATGATATTAGCTGTGGGCTTTTCATAATGGCTTTTATGGACTTTAAGTATGTTCCTTTTAACCCGCCTTCTCGAGGGTTTTTATTAAGGAAGGATGCTGAATTCTGTCAAATGTCTTTTCTGCATCGATTGACAGGATCATATGGTTCTTATCTTTTCTTTTATTAATGTGATGTACCATGTTGATTGATTTGCAAATGTCGAACGAGTCCTGAATCCTGGGAATGAATCCCACTTGATCATAGTGAATAATTCTTTTTATATGCCGTTGAATTCGATTGGCTAGTATCTTATTGAGAATTTTTGCATCCATATTCATCAGGGATATTGGCCTGTAGTTCTCTTTTTTTACTGTGTTTCTGTCTGGTTTAGGAATCAAAGTAATACTGGTTTCATAGAATGAGTCTGGAAGTTTTTCTTCCCTTTATATTTATTGGAATAGCTTGAGAAGGATAGGTATTATCTCTGCTTTACACGTCTGGTAGAACTCCCCTGGGAAGCCATCTGGTCCTGGACTCTTATTTGTTGGGAGATTTTTGATAACTGATTCAATTTCTTTGCTGCTTATGGGTCTGTTCAAGCTTTCTATTTCATCCTCTTTGAGTTTTGGAAGTGTGTGGTGTTTACGAATTTCTCCATTTCTTCCAGGTTGTCCAGTTTGTTGGCATATAATTTTTCATAGTATTCCCTGATAATTGCTTGTATTTCGGTGGGATTGGTTGCAATAATTCCATTTTCATTCATGCGTTTATCTATTTGGGTCATCTCCCTATTCTTTCTGAGAAGCCTGGCTAGAGCTTTATCAATTTGTTTTATTTTTTCAAAAAAAACAACTCTTGGTTTCATTGATCGGCTCTACAGATTTTTTAGATTCTATATTGTTTGTTTCTGCTCTGATCTTTATTATTTCTCTTCTTCTGCCGGGTTTGGAGTGTCTTTTCTGTTCTGCTTCTATTTCTTTTAGGTGTGTTGTTAGATTTTGTATTTGGGATTTCTCTTGTTTCTTGAGATAAGCCTGGATTGCAATATATTTTCCTCTCAGCACTCCCTTTGCTGCATCCCAAAGCGTTTTGAGTGTTGTATTTTCATTTTCGTTTGTTTCCATATATTTTTTAATTTCTTCTCTAATTGCCTGGTTGACCCACTCATTCTTTAGTAGGGTGTTCTTTAACCTCCATACTTTTGGAGGTTTTTCCAGACTTTTTCCTGTGGTTGATTTCAAGCTTCATAGCATTGTGGTCTGAAAGTATGCATGGTATGATCTCAATTCTTGTATACTTATGACGGGCAGTTTTGTGACCCAGTATGTGATCTATCTTGGAGAATGTTCCATGTGCCCTTGATAAGAAAGTATATTGTGTTGCTTTGGGATGCAGATTTCTAAATATATCTGTCAAGTCCATCTGATCCAATGTATCATTCAGGGTCCTTGTTCCTTTATTGACCGTGTGTCTAGATGATCTATCCATTGCTGTGAGTGGGGTATTATATTCCCCTGCAATTACCACATTCTTATCAATAAGGTTCCTTATGTTTGTGAGTAATTGTTTTACATATTTGGGGGCTCCCATATTTGGCACATAGACATTTGTAATTTTTAGCTCTTCCTGATGGATAGACCCTGTGATTATTATATAATGCCCTTCTTCATTTCTTGTCACAGCCTTTAATTTAAAGTCTAGTTTGTCTGATATAAGTATGGCTCCTCCAGCTTTCTTTTGACTTCCAATAGCATGATAAATAGTTCTCCATCCCCTCACTTTCAATCTGAAGGTGTCCTCAGATCTAAAATGAGTCTCTTATAGACAGAAAATAGATGGGTCTTGTTTTTTATCCATTCTGATACCCTATGATTTTTGGTTGGCGCATTTAGTCCATTTACATTCAGTGTTAATATAGAAAGATATGGGTTGAGAGTCATTGTGATGTCTGTAGGTTTCATGCTTGTAGCGATGTCTCTGGTACTTTGTCTCACAGGATCCCCCTTAGGATCTCTTGTAGGGCTGGTTTAGTGGTGATGAATGCTTTCAGTTTTTGTTTGTTTGGGAAGACCTTTATCTCTCCTTCTATTCTAAATGACAGACTTGCTGGATAAAGAATTCTCGGCTGCATATTTTTTCTGTTCATCACATTGAAGATTTCCTGCCATTCCTTTCTGGCCTGCCAAGTTTCAGTAGAGAGGTCCGTCAGGAGTCTTATTGGTCTCCCTTGATATGTTAGAGCCTGTTTATCCCAGGCTGCTTTCATAATTTTCTCTTTATCCTTGTATTTTGCCAGTTTCACTATGATATGTCATGCAGAAGATCGATTCAAGTTCTGTCTGAAGGGAGTTCTCTGTGCCTCTTGGATTTCAATGCCTTTTTCCTTCCCCAGATCAGGGAAGTTCTCAGCTATGATTTCTTCAAATACACCTTCAGCACCTTTCCCTCTCTCTTCCTCCTCTGGAATATAAATTATGCATAGATTATTTCTCCTTAGTGCATCACTTAGTTCTCTAATTTTCCCCTCATACTCCTGGATTTTTTTATCTCTCTTTTTCTCAGCTTCTTCTTTTTCCATAATTTTATCTTCTACTTCACCTATTCTCTCCTCTGCCTCTTCAATCTGAGCTGTGGTCATCTCCATTTTATTTTGCAGCTCGTTAATAGCCTTTTTTAGCTCCTCCTGGCTCTTCCTTTGTCCCTTGTTTTCCATAACAATAGATTCTCTGCTGTCCTTTATACTGTTTTCAAGCCCAGCGATTAATTTTATGACTATTATTCTAAATTCACTTTCTGTTATATTGTTTAAATCATTTTTGATCACTTTGTTAGCTGTCGTTATTTCCTGGAGGTTTTCTTGAGGGGAATTCTTCCGTTTTGTCATTTTGGGTAGTCCCTACAGTTGTGTGGAACTGTGGGGCCCTTCCTCTGTGCTGTCTTGAATAACTTGTGTTGGTGGGCGGGGCCGCAGTCAGACCTGATGTCTGCCCCCAGCCCACTGCTGGGGCCACAGTCAGACTGGTGTGTACTTTCTCTTCCCCTCTCCTAGGGGTTGGATTCACTTTGGGGTGGGGTGGCCCATCTGGGCTACTTGCACACTGACAGGCTTGTGGTGCTTGGGATCTGGCATATTAGCTGGGGTGGATCAGCAAGATGTAAGGGGGCGGGAGGGGCCGGTTCAGCTCGCTTATCCTTTGGTGATCTGCTTCGGGAGGGGCCCTGCTGCACCAGGAGGGAGTCAGACCCACCAGAGGGATGGATCCGCAGAAGCACAGCGTTGGGTGTTTGTGCGGTGCAAGCTAGTTCCCTGGCAGGAACCAGTTCCCTTGGGATTTTGGCTAGGGGATGTGTGAGGGAGATGGTGCTGGCAAGCACCTTTGTTCCCCACCAAGCTGTGCTCTGTCCTCCGGGGATCAACAACTCTCCCTCCTGTTGTCCTCCAGCCCCCCACTCTCTGAGCAGAGCTGTTAACTTATAACCTTCCAGGTGTTAAGTCCTGCTTGCTGTCTGAACACACTCTGTCCGGCCCTACCACTTTTGCAAGCCAGACTCGGGGGCTCTGCTTGGCCGGCAGGTACCCCTCTGCCCCGGCTCCCTCCCGCCAGTCTGTGTAGAGTGCACTGCCTCTCCGCCCTTCCTACCCTCTTTCATGGACCTCTTGTCTATGCTTGGCTCTGGAGAATCTGTTCTGCCAGTCTTCTGGCGATTTTCTGGGTTATTTAGGCAGGTGTGGGTGGAATCTAAGTGATTCGCAGGACACGGTGAGCTCAGCGTCCTCCTACACAGCCATCTTCCCAGAAGTCTCCAACACCATACTTTTAAAGAAATGATATCTCCATTTTGATGAGCATGTCTAAGCATTTTCATAATTAATCTCCATTGTTTAAGGTTTAAAAGATACTTTTCCTGGAAGGGTTAAACCAATAGTAATATTTTTAAATTAAATACCAGAGCGAGCTCATCAAAAGTTCCCCTTTTCACTTTTACTCCTGAACTTCCAATAAATTGTGAAGTAACTTAGAGTAAGCTTCATGATCATGAGACTGGGAATTTCCCATACTTCACTATCCCAAAGCCGGGACTTACCTGTCCTACCACTCTGCTTTGGTCCTATGTGTTTGGAAACCGAAGTAGTCTTGAAGACTGTTTGCCATGCCATATCCTGCCAACTAGGCTAAATTTTGCAAGGATTATGGCCAGAGTCGCAAAAGATGAGTCTGCAAAGTGCAGTTAAGTGAAGGTCCTCATACTCAAGTCGAACGAGGCCCCAAATCCAGAATGAAGCTTCTTTTTATTAGGATAATTGCTAAAGATTATGTGCATAAAGTCAGCTAAGCAAATGTGTTAATCAATCTAATGGTTAACTTTTCAAGTTTGAATTTTGAGTTAATTGGTTTCTATAACACTAGGAAGGGTCAGGTGTGAAGGAGGATCTGGCCATGTACAATGTTAATGGCTCTAGCCATTCCTTAGGAGCCCAGCTGCGTTCAGCAGTTTAAACATGTCCTCCTTGCACCTTCTCCAGCCCTTCCTTTTTGAAGTCTTTTCCTTTGATGCTTATCTCCTGCATCTCCCATAACACTCAGTACCTCTAGCTTCCCATTCCTTGGTCCAGAGAGGTTTTCCTCTTGTGCAATCCAGACTCTGTGGTCTCTAAACCCATGTTTCTTTCTCTCCCTTTTGTCTCTCCACAGAAAGGGTTCCCTCACCTCTGTAACACTGATGTTTTTCTCTCCCCAAATTCACTTCCATGCACCTTGAACACACTGTCTCCAACCATGGAGATTATTCTGCCAGTCCACAGATTGATTTCCTATGTGTTCCAAGTGATCTTATCTCAATACAGGTGTGTTTGAGGGACAAGGAAAGCCCAGAGTCCCCCCACTTCTCTGCCATCTTAACTACTTATCCTATATTTCACTATTATTACTGTTTTTGTTGTATCTGAAAAGTTTTGGAAATTGTGTTTTCATTTTCATTTTGTACAAGATTTTTTTATGTCTTCTTTATTTTTTGAAGTTAATTATTTATTTTGAGGGGGATAGAGAGAGAGGGAGAGAGGGAAAGAGAGAAAATCCCAAGCAGGCTCTGCACCAACAGCATGGAGCCCAATGCAGGGCTCAATCCAACAGCCCTGGGATGATGACCTGAGCTGAAATCAAGAGTCACACCTCAACTGACTGAGCCACCCAATAGCCCCTGATTACTCCATTCCTTATTTACTAGCATGTTGTTTAACCTCCCCATATTTTTGGTCTTTAATTTTTTTCTTGTGGTTGATTTCAAGTTTCATTATATTGTGCTCAGAAAATATGCATGGTATGATCTCAATCATTTTGTGCTTGTTGAGACCTGATTTATGACCTAGTATGTGATCTATTCTTGTGAATGTCTCATGTGCACTTGAAAAGAATGAGTATTCTGCTGCTTTAGCATGAGATGTTCTGAATTTATCTGTTAAGGCCATCTGGCCTAGTGTGTCATTCAAAACCATTGTTTCCTTTTTGATTTTCTGTTTAGATGATCTTCCCATGGCTGTAAGATGGGTGGTAAAGCCCCTAGTATTATTGTACTATTATCAATGAGTTTCTTTATGTTTGTTATCATTTTATATATTTGTGTGCCTCCATGTTGGGTAAATAAAAATTTACAATTGTTAGATCTTCCTGTTGGAAAGTCCCCCTTTTTATGATATTGTGTCCCCCTTCATCTCTTCTTCATTCTTTGGCTTAAAATCTAGTTTGTGTGATGTAAGTATTGCTACTCCAACTTTATTTTGATGCCCATTTGCATAATAAATATTTATCCAGCCTCTTACTTTCAATCTTCAGGTATCTTTAGGTCTAAAATAAGTCTCTTGTAAGCAGCATTGACATTATTTCTGGAAATATCTCCCCCCAGAGAGTCCCCTTTAATATTTCTTTCAGGGTTGGTTTAGGGTCACAAACTCTTTTAGGTTTTTTTTTTTTTTTTTTTTTTTGTCTGGCAATTCTTTATCTCACCTTCAATTCTGAATGATAGCCTTGCTGGATACAGTATTAATGACTGCAGATTTTTTCAATTCAGTACATTGAATATATCATGTCACTCTCTTCTGACTTGCCACATTTCTGTTGAGAGATCTGCAGCTAGCCTTATGGTTCTTCCCTTATAAGTTAATGACTGCTTTTTTTCTTGCTTCCTTTAGAATTTTTTGTGTATCTCTATATTTTGCAAATTCAATTACAGTATGCCTGGATGTTGGCCTGCTTTTATTGGTTTTGATGGGAATTCTCTGTGCCTTCTGGATCTGGTTGTCTGTTTCCTTCTCCAGATTAGGGAAATTATCTCAAAATATTTTGTGCCCCTTTTCTCTCTCTTCTTCTCAGACTCCTATAATACAACTATTATTACATTTGATGGAGTCACTGAGTTTCCTAATTCTATTCTTGTGTTCTATAATCCTTCTTTCTTTCTTTTGTTCAGGTTCATTATTTTCCATTATGTTAGCTTGTATATCACTTACTCATTCCTCTGCTTCTTTCATCCTTCATTCAGTTTAGAATCTCAATTATTGCATTTTTCATTTCTGACTGTTTTGTAACTCTTTTATCTCTGTGGAAAGGGACTCTCTGAAGCCTTCCTTTCTTTTCTGAATCCCAGCAAGTATCCTTATGATTACTGCTTTAAATTCTCCAGCAGGCATATTACTTATGTTTGTTTTATTTAGATTTCTGGTCATGGTATTATATTTTTCTTTCATTTGGGATGAATTTCTCTTTCTTGTCTCTGTCATCTTGTTTGTGTTAAAAGCCTGTCATGTTTCTGGCTTCTGAGAGTGATGACATTATGTAGAAGAGTTCGTATAGGTTCCAGGACCTGGTGCTTCTTGGAGTGTCTCTGTTTTGTTTTGTGTGTGCTCTGCTGTGTTTTGCCTGCTCTGTCCTTCAGGCCAGTTGTCTGCAGAGGCTCTCCTTGCCTGCAGTGTTTGCTTCTTGGCCAGAGTGTGGTGAATTTTAACTAGATGTGCTCTGGTCTGCTTATTAAATGAGACCTGATACTATTTCCCCTGCAGTACTCTCTGGTTAGGAGACATGGGCAGGGGTTTCTGCTTCTACAGAAGGTGCCTGCTCTGCGGGGACTGATGCAAGCTTGACCAGAAATGACAGTATTACCGGTGCACAGGGATGTGAAACATGGTGTAAGCAGTGTCAGAACTATGCTACTTACTACAGGTGGCTCTGTGTTTATATTAGGGGGTAGGAGGGAAATGACATCAACAAACTTCTTTGTCCTAAGAGAGGAGTGAGTCTCTGTGCACGCTGCTTCTCAGGAAAACAGTTCAAAAAGAGCAAATAATCTCCCCACCATGTGTTCCAGGAATTTTTCAGATAACTGTTTCCACAATGTCTGCCTCCAAGTTGTTTGACTCCTTCCTTCCAGTAGCTGTGCAGTGCCCTTGGGTATCTATCCCAACCAAGGCTTCTGACTTTTAAAACTACTGGATTTAGGAATGTGGTGTTTTCAGAGTCCTTCTCTGGTCTTCTGGGGAAGGGTATTGCCATGCTTGGACTATGGCTGACTTGACAGATCAGATAACTTGTGCCAGAGCACAGCAGTGTGGGGTTTTGTATAAATGGGTTAAGTGGCCAATGTTGGGGCTGACCCACTTCTCATATTTGGTCTGTGATTATGCTGAGGGGAAGAGGAGGGAAATGGCACCATTTCCTTTGTCCCCTGAGAGGCATCTCCATGAAAACTACCTCTCTGGGACAAGCGACAAGAAGATAATTATTTAATAATTAATAAAATAATAATATTAATTAACAATTATTTAAACAATTATTTAATAAATATTTAATTAAATATGATATAATTACATCATATTATATAACAAAAATTATATATATTTTTTTCTTTGTTAACTGTTGATGGACACATAGGCTGTTTCTATGTCTTGCTATTATAAATAATGCTGCAGTAAAAATGAGGTTGCAGATATCTGTTTGAGATAAAATTTTGTTTCATTGGTATATACACAGAGGTGGAATTACTGGGTTATATACTATTTCTAATTTTTTGAAGAGCCTTAATACAGTTTTCCATAGTGACTGCACAAAGTTACATCCCACTGCCAACAGTGCACAAGGTTTTCTTTTACTCCACATCCTTACTAGCATTTTTTATCTTTTACTTTTTGATACTAGCCATTCTAACAGATTTTAGGTCACATCTCACTGTTTTCTTTTCTTTTTAGAAAAAATAATACTAGTATAGTAAATAAACAGTATAATGTTAGTATAGGGTACAACATAGTCATTCAAAAATTCCACAGATTAGTCATTGCTCATCATGTTAAGTGTACTCTTAACCTTCTTCACCTATTTCACCCATCCCCCACACCCACCTCCTCTCCGGTAACCGTCAGTTTCTTCTTTATAGCTAAGAGTCTTTTTCTTGGTTTCTCTCTTTTTTCTTTGTTTTCTTTCTTAAATTCCACACATGAGTGAAATTGTATGATATTTGTCTTTCTCTGACTGACATGTCACTTAACATTATACTGTGGACCTGTTCATGTTGTTGAAAATGGCAAGATGGCATTCTTTTTTTATGGTTAAATAATATTCTGTTGTATATGTATAGCACATCTTTTTACTCATTCATCAATCAGTTGGTGCACACTTGGGCTGTTTCCTAATGTAGTTATTATAAATAATGTTTATATAAACATTGGGGTGCACCTTCAAATTTTTGTGTTCTTTAGGTAAATACCCAGTAGTGCAATTCCTAGATCATAAGGTAGTTTTAATTTTATTTTATTTGAAGAACTTCCATACTGTCTTCCAAAGTGGGTTCACCAGTTTGCATTCCCACCAACAGTGAATGAGAGTTCCTTTTTCTCCACATCCTCACCAACATTTGTTGGTTCTTGAGGTTTTGATTTTAGCCATTATAACAGGTATCAGGTGATATGGGATTGTGATTTTGATTTGCATTTCCTTGATGATGAGTACTGTTGAGTATCTTTTCATGTGTCTTTGGCTATCTGTATGTCTTCTTTAATGAAATGTCTTCTCTTATGTCCATTTTTTAACTGGATTATTTGTTTTTTGGGTGTAGAGTTTTATCAGCTCTTTATATATTTTGGATACTAATGCTTTATCAGGTATGTCATTTTCAAATATCTTCTCTCATTCAGTGTGTTGTCTTTTAGCTTTGTTGAAAGTTTTCTTTCCTGTACTGAAGCTTTTTATTTTGATATAGTCTCAATTGTTTATTTTTGCTTTAGGTTCACTTGCCTCAGGAGACATATCTAGAAAGATCTTGCTAAGGTTGATGTCAGAGAAATTACTGCCTTTGCTCTCTACTAGGATTTTCATGGTTTCAGGTTTCACATTTAGGTACTTAATTCATTTTAAGTTTATTTTTGTTTATGGTGAAAGGAAGTGGTTCAGTTTCATAATTTTGCATGTTGCTGTCCAGTTTTCTCAGCACCATCTGTTGAAGAGACTGTCTTTTTCCCATTGTATATTCTTGCCCTATAACATATCATTATAGATAAATTGACCATAAAATTGTGGATTTATTTTGGGGTTCTCTGTTATGTTCTATTGATCTATATATCTGTTTTGTGCCCAAACCATATGCTTTTGATTACTACAGCTTTGTAGTATATCCTGAAATCTTGATTTTGATACCTCCAGTTTTGTTCTACTTTTTCAAGATTGCTTTGGCTTTATGAGGACTTGTACGGCTCCATACAAATTTTAGAATTATTAGTTGTTCTAGTTCTGTGAAAAAGGCTGCTTTGATAGGGATTGAATTAAATCTGTAGATTGCTTTAGGTAGTAAAGGCATTTTAACAATATTTTTTCGTCCAATCGATGAGCATGGAATATCTTTCCATTAGTTTGTGCTCTCTACAAGGTTTTCCATCAATATTTTATAGTTTTGGAGTACAGGTCTTTCACCTCCTTGGTTAAGTTTATTCCTAGATTTTGGTGCAAATGTAAATGAGATTATTTTCTTAATTTCTCTTTCTGCTACTTTATTATTAGTGTATAAAAATACACCTGACTTCTGTATATGGCTTCGTATCCTGCATCCTTACTGAATTCATTTTTCAGTTGTGGTAGTTTTATGATTGAGTTCTAAGTCTTTCTATATATATAGTATAATGCCACTACAAATACTCAAATAGTGAAAATTGTACTTCTTCATTACCAATGTGGATGCTTTTTTGTTTCTTTTCTGCTTGCTGTGTCTAGGACTTACAGTAGTGTGTTGAGTAGATGTGGTGAGGGCAAACATCTGTGTCTCGTTCTTAAACTTAGAGGAAAAGCTTTTATATTTTTAAAAATTTGGTATGATATTAACTGTGGGTTTTTCATATATGGCTTTTACTATGTCAATGTATGTTCCCTTTAACCCTAGTTTGTTAAGAGTTTTTATCATGAATTGATGCTGTAGTTTGTCAAAAACTTTTTTCTGCATCCTATGGTTTTTATACTTTCTCTTGTTAATGTGATATATCACATTGACTGATTTGTAAATATTGAACCACTCTTGCATCCCAGGAATAAATCCCACTTCATCATGTTGAATGCTTTTTAGTACATAGTTGGATTTGGTTTGCTAAAATTTTGTTCAAGATTTTTCATTTATTTTCATCAGAGATATTACCCTGGAGTTTTTTTCTGTTGTTGTTTCTTTGTTTTTGTAGTTTCTTTATCTGGTTTAATGTCAGGGTAATGCTAGCACCATAGAATTAATTTGGAAACTACCCTCTCCTATTTTTTAATAGTTTAAGAAGAATACATATTAACTCTTCTTTAAATATTTGATAGAATTTACCTGTGAAGCCATCTGGTCCTGGACTTTTTTTTTGGGGGGGGGATTTTTTTTTACTATTAATTAAATCTCATTGCTGGTAATCTGTTGGTTCAAATTCTTTGTTTCTTCCTTTCTTCAGTTTTGGTAAGTTATATGTTTATAGGAATTTATCCATTTCTTCCAGGTTGTACGGTTCATTGGCGTGTAGTTTTTCATGATATTCTCTTATATTCTTTTGTATTTCTACTCTGTTGGTTATTATTTCTCCTCTTTCATTTCTGATTTGTTTATTTGACTTATGTCTCTCTCTCTCTGTCTCTCTGTCTCTGTCTCTTTTTTTTCTGATGAGTCTGGCTGCATCCCAAGTATTTTGGACTATTGTGTTTTCATTTCAATTTGTCTCAATGCATTTTTTTCTATGGTTTTTTGGTTGATCCATTCGTTGTTTAGCAGAATATTATTTATCCTTCATGTATTTGTAGACTTTCCTTTTTTTTCTTGTGGTTGATTTCTAACTTCATAATGTTGTGATTGGAAAAAGATGGATGATACGACTTCATTTTTTTTAAATTTGTTAAGACTTATCCTGCAGCCTAATATGTGATGTATTCTGGAGAATGTTCCCTGTACACTTGGAAAGAATGTGTACTCTGCTGTTTTAGGATGGAATGCTCTGAATATGTCTATTAGGTCATGTGGTCCAATGTGTCATTCAAAGCCACTGTTTCCTTGTGTATTTTGTGTTTGGGTAATCTATCCATTGATGTAAATGGGTTTTATATTATAGTCCCCTACTATTCTTTCTTTTTCTTTTCTATTCTCTTTTTGTCTTTTTTTTCTTTTTTTTTTCTTTTTCTTTTCTTCTTTTATTTATTTATTTGTTTTGTTATTGGCTGTTTTATGTATTTTGCTGTTTCATGTTGGGTGCCTAAATATTAAAGATTATTATATCTATTGTTGGATTGTTTCCTTTATGATTATATAGTGTCCATCTTTGTCTCTTGTTATAAGCTTTGTTTTAAAGTCTATTTTATCCAATATAAGTGTTACTACCTTGGTTTTCTTTTCACATCCATTTGCATGATACATAGCTTTTCATCCCTTCATTTTCATTCTGCACGTGTCTTTAGGTCTGAAATGAGTATTTTAAAGGCAGCATATAGATTGATCTTGCTCTTTTGTCCATTCTGTCACATTGCGTCTTTTGATTGGAGTGTTTAGTCCATTTACATTCAAAGTAATTTTTGGTAAGTATGTACTTATTGCCATTTAGTTATTTGTTTTATGGTTGTTTTCTTAGTTTACCATTGATCCTTTCTTCTTTTGCTCTTCTTTCAAAGTTTGCTGTCTTTCTTTAGTGATACACCTGGATTTCCTTCTCTTTATTTTTTTGCAAATCTATTACCAGTTTTGATTTGTGGTTACCATTCAATTTATATATAAAATCTTATGCACATATCTGTCTTTATTAAGTGGATTATGGCTTACATTTGAACACGTTCTTACTGTTCTCCCCACCACTACCACATTTTGGGTATATGACGCCATACTTTACATTCTTTTATTTTGTTAATCCCTTCACTGAGTTTTATAGTTATATTTGTTTTTACTTCTTTTGAGATTTCTACTTTTCCTTCCTACTTATGGTCTTTCCTTTACACTCAAATAGTTCCTTTGAACATTTCTTGTAGGGCTGATCTAATGATCATAAATTCCTTTAACTTCTGTTTGTCTAGGAAACTCTTTATCTTGCATTCTATTCTGAATGATAGCATTGCTAGATAGAGTATTCTTGCAGTTTTTTTTTTCCATCACTCTGAATATATCATATTACTTCCTTCTGACCTGCAAAATGTCTGTGATAGATTCACTTATAGCCTTATGGGATTTCCCTTGTATGTAATTGTTTTCTTTCATCTTGCTGCTTTTAAAATTATTTTTTATCACTGCTTTTTGTCATTTTAATTACCATGTATTTTAACGTGGATGTCCTTGTGTTGATTTTGTGGGAGTTCTCTGCACCTCCTAGATCTGGATTCCTATTTCCTTCCCCAAATTCAGGAAGTTTTCAGCTATTATTTCTTCAAATAAATTTTCTCTCCCCCTTTCTCTCTCTTCTGCTTCTGGGATCCCTATTATGTGAATGTTATTACACTTGATGGTGACACTGAGTTCCCCAAGTTTATTTTAATTTAATAGTATTTTTTTTCTCTTCTGTTCAGCTTGATTGATTTCTGTTACTCTGTCACCCAGGTCACTTATCAATTCTGCTTCCTTTAGTCTATTATTTATCTATCTAGTGTATTTTAACTTCAATTGTTGAGTTTTTCACATCCAATTTGTTCTTTTTTATGTTTTATATCTCTTTGTTGAGGATCTTACTGATGTTCTCCACTACTTTCTCAACTCCAATGAGTATCTTTATGATCAGTGCTTTAAGGTATCTATCAGGCATATTACTTATTTCTATTTTGTTTCACGCTCTTGCTGTGATTTTCTCCTGTTCTTTGATTTGAGACATTTCCCTCTGTCTCTTCATTTTGTCAATCTCTCAGTGTCTGTTTCTACATGTTAGGAAAGTCATTATGTCTCCTTCTTTTGACAGTAGTGACCTTATGAAGAAGAGGTCTTACAGTGCCTTGGAGTAAAATGTCCCCTGTTTACCAGAACTTGGTGCTTCAGGGGTGTCTACTATGTGTGATTGATGTGCCCTACTGTTGTAGCTAAGCTGTGTTTTTCTTGAGTCCCATTATCTACAATGGCTCTCTTTGCCTGTTGTGGCCAGAGTTTGGTCCCTGTGTTGTTAATGGGCCAGTCTAGAACTTCCTTGTGCTTGAGTTAAGTCAGACCAGGAGTTTGCCAGAGATATAGTAGCATCAAACTGCTGGGAATTTTCCTTCTATTGCCCTCTGAGAAGCTTTCATTGGTGGGTGAGGCCTGAAGTCAAACCAGCTGTCTATCTCCAGCCCAATGCTGGGACTACAGTCCGACTGGTGTGTGGATATCTTCCCCTTTCCCTGAGGTAGGAGTCACCTTGGAGTGATAGTGGTGGCCCCTGTTGAGGCTGCTTGCACACTGCCAGACTTGTGGCATATCTCTGAATGGGTTCCAGCCAAGACCATATCAGAGGGGGCAGGACCAAAGAATGCAGGGGTGGGGCTCATGGTATTAGCAAGTTTGGACAGATCTCTTGTGGAGGAGAAGTGTAGCCAATTTAGAAAACAGCCACCTGACTGGAGAGGAGAATTCCCAGGAAAGTTACAGGGGCAGAGTATGTGGAGTTAGCAAGGTTTGCATGGGTCTGTTGTAGGTGGAGACCTGGAGCAGCCTCGGACTGAAGTCCACAGAAGACCATGGGGTTGGGCACATGGTGTTAGCAAGGTTTGTTTGGGTATGCTTGGGAGGATACTTGGAGTGGAGATGGGCTTAAGGGGTAATATACTCAGGAAAACATGCATGGTTGAATTGTTAGAAAATAGGTAGAGAGTTTGGTACTGTGCTGTTTCCCACAGGTGTCCATGTGCTTAGGCTGAGGGGCAGGGGATGGAAATGGTGCTCCTTAGCTCCTTTGTTCCTGGGGAAGTCTCCCAAAGATCCTTGCCTCTCCAGTACACTCACTGAGATGAATAAATAAATCTCCTCCTTGTATACCCCAGGCCTTTTTCAAACTGCTGTTTCCACACTGTAATTCAGTGGGGCTGTTTGTTGTGCTGTCTCTTTAAGGGCAGGAACTCAGTTTCCTGTGGCCCTCCTGGCTCTCCCAAAACAGAGCCCACTGATTTTTAAAGCCCCGGGTGTTAAGTCTGCTGATTGTAAAAACGCAAAAAAAATGACCCCTCTGGTTTTCAAAGCCAAATTTCATAAGGATTTGTCTTCCCCGTGAGGGTTTCCAATACCTAGAGTGCTTGGTGTGAGGGTCGGTTTCTCTTTATATGCTCTCATCATCACTCCTTACTGCAGACAGATTCATGGGTCTATTTAGCTTCTGTCCCTGTATCCACCCTTCCTACCCTCTTTGATGTGGCCTCTTCTCTACATTTAGCTGTGACCAGTCTGTTTTGCCAGGCTTTGGGTCACTTTCTAGGTTATTTACACTGATGTGGGTATTATCTAGTTGTATCTGTGGGTCAAGGTGATCTTATGATCTTCTTACACCACCATCTTCCCCAGAAGTCCATCTCAGTGTTTTTGATCTGCATTTTGCAATCATTAATTATGCTGAACATTTTTATGTACTTGTTATCCATTTGAATATTTTCTTTGGAAAATTGCCTTTTCATGTCCATTGCTCATTTTTATTTTTCTGAAATTGAGTTGTAGGAGTTCTTTACATATTTTATATATTAATCCCTTTCAGATATATGATTTGCAAATATTTCTTCCATTCTGTAGGTTGCCTTTTCATTTTATTGATTGCTAAATTTATTTATATAAGTAAATTAGGCAGAAATTGCATATTTAGTGTTGCAATGTAGGAAGTTAGAAAGGGCTCTAACAGTTTGTTGGAATGAATGACAAGAGCTGGGATCAAAAGATGGCCTAACTTGAGCAAAATGGAAATGATTGATCACCCTTGGCTTAGTGTAGTGGAAGGGATTCAAAAGCTGAGAGGAACTAAAGTGTTAGAGTAGATTTATTATATAAGACCTCCTTACTCACACTGGGAATGTCCAAAAGGCATACCTTTCACCAGTACAGTGGGAAATAAATTGAGAAAAGAGCACCAGCATTGGTGATGAGATTTGTGATTTCTCTCCTCTTTGGACAGACAGGGTGAAAACCACTGCCACACAATTGTAATATAAATCCTTAGGGTAATTGGATCCTGGGATGCCAGTAGCCAAGTGGCATCACTAAATTTCCATGAGCAAAGTAGGTGTAGCTACTCTAATGGACAGCAGAGTCAGTATTCAGAATAGTCTGATTTGCACAGACCTATGGTGTTGGCTAGTTAGTCATAGTGTTTTTAGAAGGGGATGATATGGAAAACCTACTTAGTCAACTTGTATAAGTGGAAAAGACCTAAATCATATTTAAAAAATCTAACTTCAACAATAAAAAATAGAAAGTGTCAGTCCATTAATCAACTGCAGGCTTGAGCCTGTCTACAGAACCAAAACCATTTGAATGAAGGGACAGCCAGATGCCCTGAATGAAAGGTCAACCAGTTCCCTGAGACACTATGAAACATTTATATACTTTATTTTTTCCAGTCTTCCTCAAAAAGGACACTGCATTTTACCAGGGTAACTACAAAATTGTAGGAAAGAAAATAATTATACAATTCTGGGACAACTGTGCCCTGAACTTACATTGTTTCCAGGATTGGAAATATCACTGTGGGCCTCCAATCAGAAATGGGGCTTATTAGGGGTTAGGCGATAGACCTTAAACTAAGGTCCATCTCATAGTGGGACCAGAGTTTTCCTGAACCTATCCTGTGGTTATGTCCCAGATCAAAATTACCTAATTGAAATAGTGATAATAAGCAGCTGACAGGAACTTCCTTTAGTTCCCTAACCTGGAGGGTGATGACTATTGTCACAAGTTAGTTTGAAGGATATTGATCACCTGTTGAATGGACTTAGTGGGAAGAACAGCTAATTTGAATTGATTGGTAAGTCATTTATGTGTCAAAGTGTGGGGAATAAATCAGATTAAAATTCAACAAAATTCCATCAGAAATTACTAGGACTCCAGTAGTGTGGATTACGTTGAGATATTCTTAACATTCAGAATAGGTTAATTTGCATTGGCCCCTCCTACAACTGAGAAATTTACACAGCACTTTAGTTGGCCTCTTTGGATTTATGAAGAAACATATATGCATCTGGGTGTATTATTCCATCCAATTCATGAAGTGACTCAAAAATCTACTTGTTTTCAGTGGGACCAAGAACAAGAGAAGGCCCTGCAATAGTTCCATACTGTCAGTCCAGATGCTCTACCTTTAGGGTCATATATTCTAGCCAACACAATGGTTCTCAAAAGTTTCACTCAATGCTGTTTGAAGCCTCAGAAGCCCTTATAGATTAATCATATCTTAGCCATTTATTATTTTAGAGCAAGGCCCTGCCATAATTCTCAGATAATTGCTCTCCTTTTGAGAACAAATCTTTGACTGCTACTGAACCTGAGCAGAGACTCAATCCTTGACCATGGGCCACCAAGTTACCATGAGACTTGAACTGCCCATCATAAAATGGATGATACCTGAACATACTGAGCTATAAAAATTTGTGTGCACAGCAATACACCATAATTAATTTAAATTGATATATACATGACTGGATGCAGGCATAATGCGACAAGTAAGTTATATAAGAATCAGCCAAAATGTACATATACCTTTGCTACTCTGTCTTCTCTCTCTCAGTCCATAATTATAGTCTTATGAATAACTCCCTAAGGTCATTGACATAAAAAGAAAAATGACTTTACTTGATATGCAGACACCATCCAAAAGCTCTGCAGCATTCTAACCCCTCTCTGGGATATCCCTGTAGGATAGTGATGCTGGTAAATCCTTCCAGTGGGCAGAACTCCATGCAGTGCACCCAGACATTCAAATTGTTTGGAAGGAGAAATTGTTTGTAAAGACATGGAATCATATACTACTCATGAGTTATGGCCAATGTCCAGGTTTAATGGTCAAAGACTTAAAGATGAATGGAAATAGGTGACAATGTAATTTGTGTTTAAGACATGTGGATACATCTATCTCAAGTAGCAGAAAACCATTAACATATTTGTGTTTCATGTTAATGCTCACCAAGGTTGACTTCAGGAGCATAGGACTTCAAAAGTCAAGTGAATAGGATGATACTCTGTATAAATACTCTGTAATGAGAGGTTCTGGTCATTGCCCAGTGACCTCATGAACAAAGTCACCATTTAAGCAGGGAGAATTATGTGTGGGATTAGAAACATGATTTTCATTCTTCATTTCACTCATCATTTGTTCCTAATCTGCCAGCAGTGGAGAACAACACTGAGTCCCTGATATGGCACCGTTACCTAGGTCATTCAGCCATCTATCTAGTTGCAGGTGGATAAATTGTACTACTTCCATCATGGAAGGGACAGTATTTTGTCCTTACTAGAATTCATACTTTTTTTTTTTTTTTTGGTCTGGATAGATATTTACTTTACTTGTTGCAACATTCCTGCCAAAATTACTAACCATGGAATTTCAGAATGCCTTATTCATTGTCATGGTATTACAGACAGTAATAGGCCCATGTTCATGGACTTAATTTTTCTCATTATGTCCCACATCATCCTGAAGAAGCTAGCTTGATAAAAGAGTGGAAGGACCTTTAGAAGAAGACTCGGTAACAGGGCCAGCTAGGTGGCAATATTATGTATGCTCTATAATCAGCATCCAATATGTGTAGTCATTTCTCTGATTTCCTTGAGTCACAGGAGTGGAAGCAAAGGGTGGAAATGGGAAAGGTACCATTCACTATTAATCCTTGTGATCTGCTAACATTTTTGCTTCTTGTTCCTGTGAGTTAACACTCTGCTGACTTAGAGGTTATATTCCACGTGAAGGGATGTTTCCACCAATTGATAAAACAATTCCACTGTTTAGTTATAGAGAATAAACTATGGTTACTAGAGAGGAGGTCGATGGGGATGGGTGAAATAGGTGATGGGGATTAAGGAGTGCGCTTGTTGAGATGAGGACTGGGTGATGTAGAGAATTACTGAATCACTATATTGTACATCTGAAACTAATATAACACTGTATGTTAACTATACTGGAATGCAAAATACATACATACATACATACATACATACATACATACATAAAAACAATTGGAAAAAAAATTCTCCGAACTGCAAGTAAAGACTGCCACCTGGTCACATTAGTCTCATCATGGCTCTGAATAAACATACAAATGAGTCTGTGCTGGCTGAGATGTTTATTTTTTTTCTTTCTTCTAATTAATAAATTTCCAAGAAAAAACATAGCTAGAAAGTACTTAAAACCAAAAATATCTTATTTATTCAGGACTATGTTAATAACGAGAGATTTCAGTGTAGAACATTGAACAATTCTGAATATAGTATTGAAAAGTAGGAAATTATAAGCAAAGAGCCTCATGGCATCAGTGGGTGTAATAATACTAAGTGAAACATCAAGGGTAATGAGAATTCAGGCAAGTTTTGTTGAAGATAGCCTAGGCTGACAAGACATCACCTGGTAAACGGCTGAGGATGAGAAACCTGATTAGATACAGAGGGTGATCATATAAGCACAATAAGAGCCTCCTGCTAAACTTATTTAGCAGAACTATTGCAAAGGAATTTACAAAGTGCACAAGTACGGCTAGGAGAAGACTCACGAGTCTGACTCAAGTTTGGTTAAGTAAATAATCTTTGTCAGCCCCCTCTTTTTTAATAAAAGAAAATACAGTCTTCTTTCATTTGAACAATATGTGTCCACTTCTTCTTCAGTTAATTTTTGTTCATTAAAGACAAGCTGAATCACAATATGTGTCCACTTCTTCTTCAGTTAATTTTTGTTCATTAAAGACAAGCTGAATCATATGTTGAGATGAGGGAGTAGATGGGGTTTGCTGGAAAGTACTCTCAGGTATTTAATACTAGGGAAAACAAAGACCAATATTTAAAACAGTTTCAGATTATGGGGGGCTTGGGTGGCTCAGTTGGTTAAGCATCCAACTTCGGCTCAGGTCATGATCTCACAGTTCGTGAGTTTGAAACCCACATCGGGCACTGTGCTGACAGCTCAGAGCCTGGAGCCTGCTTCAGATTCTCTCTGTGTCTCTCTCTGTCTCTCTCTGTCTCTCTGCCCCACCCCTGATTGTGCTCTGTCTGTCTCTGTCTTAAAAGTAAATAAAACATTAAAAAAAAACTAGTTTCAGATTACAGAGGATAACCAGTTAAGATTTCTAGGTGTTTATCACAAAGCTTTTTAGGTAGTAGGATAAGGACAGAAGTGGTAATCCAGAGGACTTTCTGGTTTTGAGTTTAAATAAACATGATTATGGTAAAAGGTGTGCTGGTGAACTTTTGGAGTGGGTCACATAGCAGCAGACACACAGATTACTCATACATGATCTGTTGTTATTTCTTTGAAGTTTATATCATGTCATCCAACTTCATCTTGTAGGGCTTTGGCAAAAAGCAGTTATCAATAATTTTAAGTAGATTGGAGAAAAATTTTAAATGTTAATTTGGGGATATCAGATCTTGGAAGAAGCTAGAAGACTTAAGGATTTATCAAAAATGTTAAAATGTGCAAGACAGAACCCACAGTGTACACTGTAGTTTTATTGGAATATACTTTTTCTCTCTAAAGTCCTAACCATTTCTATCATAGTTAATTAAATAAGACTGGTTTGTTTGAAAAATACATCTAGTTTCATGAAACTTGCCTTATTATTTACCTTATTAAAGTAAGAATAGTCATTGACCACATAGGTATGAGTTTGTGTGCCTGGAGCTTTCTTTAAGGAATCTCAGGTGGATTTTTGAAAGCCTCTAAAAGTTAGGAAGACAATCCAATAAACTGACCCCAGATTTTGCCTATATACTTATAGATTTCAGTTAATTCCACTTTTCAAGGTCCCCAAAATCCTTATCCTCCTGAGAACTCCAGAAAGTAACTTTTATAACCATGTGTAATGCAGGAAACAATATAAGTCACTAGTAGGCTGATTTTCCAGAGCAGTTTTACAAGCATTGGATCCCTCAAGACAACTTTAGTTTCTTAAAATAGGTCATATATGATTCATTACATATCACTCTCAAATATGAATTCCAGCAAAAGTCTTGATACTATAACCAATATTTCAAAATATTCTGTTACATGGAAGACATTCTTATTGTGCATATGCAAATAAGTATGTTGCCATAAATATAAGAATACTAAATAAGAGTTTCAAATTCTGGAAAGAAAAGGTTGGAAAAAAAGTAATTATGCATCTTTTCTTTAACAGGTGTAGTTTACCAAAATAGCTTGAACTTACACCTAGCTATAAGATAAAATATCTCCATACATATGGAAAATAAAATGTTAAAAAAAAGCAATATTTCAAACCACAATTTATTTATTTATTTTATTTTTAAGGCTTTAAAATTCCAGTTGGTTAACATGGTTTTATATCAATTTCATGTGTAAAATATAGTGATTCAACAGTTTCTTACATCTCCCGGTGCTCATCATGACAAGCCCACATGCCGAATCCCCATCACCTAATTAACCCATTTTCCACTTTCTTCACATTGGTAATCATCAGTTTGTTCTTTATTAGATTCTTTCCTTATGTGTCTCTCTTTACTTTATTTTCCCCATTTACTCATTTGTTTTGTTTCTTAAATTCCATGTATGAGGTAAACTATATGAAATTTGTCTTTCTCTGCCTGAATTATTTCACTTACCGTTATATTCCCTAGCTCCATCCATGCCATTGTAAATATTAAGATTTCATTCTTTTTCCCATTGGATACTCTTTCCTTCTTTGTTAAAGATTGACCATATAGTTGTGGATCCATTTCTGGGATTCTATGCTATTCTACTGCTCTATGTGTTTATTTTTGTGCCAGGTCATAGTGTTTTCATTACTACAGCTTTGACATGTGATGGCTCCAGGTTTTGTTTTCTTTTTCAAGATTGCTTTTGAGTATTCTGGGTCTTTTGTAGTTCCATATAAATTTGAGAATTGTCTGTTCTATCTGTGAAAAATGCTACTGGTATTTTGATAGGGATTGCATTAAATGTGTAGGTTGCTGGGCGCCTGGGTGGCTTAGTCAGTTAAGTGACTGAATTCGACTCAGGTCATGATCTTACACCTCGTGAGTTTGAGTCCCGCCATCAGGCTCTGTGCTGACAGCTCAGAGCCTGGAGCCTGCTTCAGATTCTGTGTCCCTCTCTTGCTCTGCCGCACCTCTGCGCATGCTCTGTCTCTCTCTCTCTCCAGAATAAACAAACATTAAAAAATTAAATGTGTAGATTCCTTTGCGTGGTATAGACATTGTAACAATATTTGTTCTTCCATTCCATGAGGTGGAATGTCTTCCCATTTATTTGTGTCATCTTCAATGTTTTCATCAGTGTTTTATAGTTTTCAGAGTAAAGTCTTTACACCTTTGGTTAGGTTTATTCCTAGACATCTTGTTATTTTGGTGCATTTGTAAATGGGATATTTTTCCTAATTTATGTTTCTGCTGTTTTATTCTTATCAGAGCATAGAACTCCAACAGATTTGTGTGCATTGATTTTTGTACCCTGAGATTTTACATAATTTGTCAGTTCTACAAGTTTTTGTGGTGTAGTCTTTGGGTTTTCTATATAAAGTATCATGTCATCTGCAAATAGGGAAAATTTGACTTTTTCCTGGCTGATATGGATGCCTTTTATTTCATTTCGCTGTCTGATTGCTGAGGCCAGGACTTCCAGTACTATGTTAAATTACAGTGGTGTGAGTATGCATCCAGAAAATATCTGTTTTTCTCCACTGAGGATGATGTTAGCTGTGGATTTTTCATAGATGGCATTTATTATGTTGAGGCATATTCCCTCCAAACCTACTTTGTTGAGGATTTTTATCTTGAATGGACATTGTACTCTCTCAAATGCTTTTTCTGCATCAATTGCAATGATCAAGTGGTTATTGTCCTTTCTTGTATTGATGTGATGTATCAAACTGATTGTTTTACAAATATTGAAACACACAACCCATTTTTTAAAAATATTTTTATTTTGAATCGGTTTGCTTGTATTGAGGATATTTGTGTCTATGTTCATCATTGATATTAGCCTGTAGTTTTCTTTTTTAGTTGTGTCTTTGACTATTTTTGTTATCTGGGTGATGCTGGCCTGATAGAATGAGTTTGGAAGTTTTCCTTCCTGTTGTATTTTTTGGAATAGTTTAAGAATTTTTTTTCTGTTTTTAAAAACATTTTTAATCTTTATTTATTTTTGAGAAAGGCAGAGCACAAGCAGGGCAGGGCAGAGAGAAGGGTGCAGAGGATCCAAATCAGGCTCTGCACTGACAGCTGTGAGTCTAATGTGGGACTTGAACTCACAAAATGCGAGATCATGACCTGAGGCCAAGTGAGATGCTCAATCAACTGAGCCGCCCAGGTGCCCCGAGAAGAGTAGATACTAAATCTTAAACGTTTGGTATAATTCACTTATGAAGCCATTTGGCCCTGGACTTTTGTTTTGGTTAGGTTTTTGATTACTGATTCAATTTATTTCCTGGTTATCTGTTCAAATTTTCTATTTCTTTTTGTTTCAGTTTTGGTGGTATATATGGTTCTATAAATTTATCCATTTCTTCTAGTTTGTCCAATTTGTTGGCATATATTTTTTTCATAATATTGTCTTATAATTGTATATTTGTGGTGTTGGGTGCTATTTCTCCTGTCTTGTTTGTGATTTTATTTATTTTATTTCTTTATCTCTTCTTTTTGATAAGTCAGCCTTGAGGTTTACCAATTTTATTTTATCGGATATATTATATATGCTATATATATAATATTATATTATATGTATATTATATAATATTATATATAATATATATAATATATTATACAGCAAAACTAGTTTTAAGAGGGAAGTTTATAATTTATATCTATAATGTATAATTTATATATAAATTGTATATATTAATATGTAAATATTTATAAATTAAATTTTATAAATTAATATATAAAATATAAATTAATATTTATAAACATATTAATATACACTAATATATAAATATATTAATATAACATTTATAAATATTGAAATATAAATTATATATTAATATATAAATTATAAACTTCCCTCTTAAAACTAGTTTTGCTGTATCCCAGGGGTTTTGGGCCATTGTGTTTTCATTTCCATTTGTTTCCATGCATTTTTTTCTTTCTTCTTTATTTCTTGGTTGACCCATTCATGGTTTAGTAGCATGTTATTAAACCTCTGTGTATTCATTGTTTTTCCTGATTTTTTCCTTGTGGTTAATTTCTGGTTTCATAGCAAGCACTGTGTTCAGAAAAGATGCATAGTATGGCTTGATTTTCTTGCATTTGTTGAGTCTTGTGTTGTCTAAAATGTGATCTATACTAGAGAATGTCCCAAGTGATCTTGAAAGGAATGTGTATTCTGCTCTGTTAGGATGGAATGTTTTGAATATATCTGTTAAGTGCATCTGTTCAAGTGTATTACTCTTAGCCATTGTTTCCTTGTCAATTTCTGTTTACATGATGTGTTCATTGGTAGAATTGGGGAGTTAACATCCCCTACTATTATTGTATTACTATCAATTAGTTATTTATGTTTGTTATTAACTCCTTTATATATTAAGGTATTCCCATATTAGTTTCTTAAATACTTACAATTGTTATATCTTCTTGTTGGAAGTTCCCCTATATATTATGTAGTGTCCTTTGTCTCTTGTTACAGTGTTTGTTTTAAAGTCTATTTTTTTCCAATATAAGTATTGCTACCCTGGCTTTCTTTTGACACCCATTAGCATGATAGGTGTTTCTCTACTCCCTCACTTTTAAATCTTCAGGTTTCTTGAGGTGTAAAAGAGCTTCTTGTAAACATCACATAGATGGTTCATGTTTTTTTAATCCATTCTAACACCCTATGTATTTGGATTGTAGCATTTAGTCCATTTGCATTCAGCATGATTATTGATAGATTTATATATATGGGCATTTTCTTACTTGTTTTGTCATTGTTTCTGGGAACTTTTCTTTTTCTGTCTAGTCTTTGTCACTTCTGGTGTTTCCTTTCCACTCAAAGAATCCTCTTTTTTATTTCTTCCAGAGCTGGTTTGGTGGCCACAATTCCTTTAGTTTTGGGGGGAAATATTATATCCTTCTATTCTGAATGATAGCCTTACAGAATAGAGCATTCTTGGCTGCAGATTTTTCACATTTAGAAATTAGAATGTATCATGCCACTTTTTTCTGGCTTGCCAAGTTTCTGTTGATAAATATCCAACTATCTTTGTGTATCTTCTGTTGTAAGTTAAGGACTTCTTTCGTCTTGCTGCTTTTAAGATCTTTTCTTTATCACCATATTTTTCAAATTTAATTATAATATGTCTTGGTGTTGGACTGCTTTTGTTGATTTTGATGAGAATTCTCTGTACCTACTGCATCTGTATATCTGTGTTCTTCACCAGATTAACGATTAACGATCTTTTTTAGCTATTATTTCCTCAAATAAATTTTATGCCACCTTTTCTCTCTCTTTTTCTGGTATTCCTCTAATATGAATGTTGTTACATTTGATGGAGTCACAATGCTACATCTATGCTCTTGAAAAATTCTTCTTTCTCTATTTTCATAAGCTTCATTATTTTCCATTTTTGTTGTCCTGTCAGTCACTAATTTGTTCCTCTGCTTTTTACAGCCTGGTGTTCTTTACATCAAGCCTGTTCCCAGCCTTGTTTATTGCATTCTTCATCTCTGATTGATACTTTTTTTAATTTTTTTATCTCTTTGGTAAGAGTCTCACTGATGTCTTCTCTTCTTTTCTCAAGATGAATGAGTATTCTTATAACTATTGCTTTAAATTCTTCATCAAGCATATTATTTATTTCTGTTTCACTTAGATCTCTGGCAATGGTCTTATCTTGTTCTTTAGTTTGGGATAAATTTATCCATCTTGGCATTTTATTTAGGTCTTGGTTTATTTTGTATGTCAGAAAAAGCCAATTATTTCTCCTGCTCCTGAAAGTAATGTCCTTATTAAGAAGAGGTCCTGTAGTGCACAGGGCCTGGTACTTCAGGATGTGTCTGTTGTGTGTACTTGATGTGCTCTGCTGTTGTGTTTTGGCTGCTCTGTTCTTCAGGCCAGTTGTCTGCAGAGACCCTTCTTGCAATGCTGTGTACAATGTTTGGTCCCTGGACTGAAAGTGATGAGTTTTAACTAGATGTGCTCTGGTCTTCTTATTAAATAAGACTTGACACCACTTCCACTATAACTGAGGCCCTGCAGAACACTCTGGTTTGGAGATATGGTGTGAGCAGGATTTGTGTTGGTCTTCTGGAGTAGGGGTCCATCATACTGGGACTGATGAAAGCTTTATTGAGAAGGGCAGTCCAATCAGAGCACTGGGGGATGAGGTTTGGAGTAAACATGTTAGAAAGCCAGTGTTGGCACTGGACTGCTTCTCACAGTTGTCTCTGCATTTGCACTGATGTGCAGGAGAGGGAAATGGTGCCACCCAGCTCCTTTGTTCCTAGAGAGGCATATCCATGAATGCTGCTTCTCAGAGAAGTGCTCCAAGAACAGATAGTCTCCCCATGATGTGTCCCAGGTGTTATTCTGATCAATGTTTCCACACTTTTTCTCCTGGGGTTGTTTAACTGCCTTATGTGAAGGAGCAGCACAGTCCCTCCAGGCTCTATCCCAGTTAAGCCTGCTTATCTTTAAACCTTCAGGATTTAAGTCCTACTGTTCACAGGAACTCATGGAATTCAGTCCCTGGATTTGGGGAAACATTCTCTTTGTGTGTTCTTCTTTGTGCTTCTCTCTCTCTCATTCTTTTCTGCAACCACGGTTCCCTCTCTTCCTCAGTACCTGTGATCCATTTCTCCCTTGAACCACATCTCCATACTTCCTTCCTTCTTCAATGTGGTCTCTTTTCTCCCTTTAGTTCAGAGTTTGTTCTGTCATTCTTCACACCAATCTCTGGATTGTAAAGTTTCTGCTGATATATCCCCTGCTAGCCTTTTGGGGTTTTCCAATTATGTTACTGTCTTCTTTTGTCTTGCATCTTTCAAATCTCTTTCTTTACCACTATATTTTTCTAACTTAATTAAAAGATATCTTGGTGTAGAAGAGTTAAAATAGTGGCATAGTAGGAGGACCCTATTCTTGTCATTCCAACACAGCTAGACAAATATCATATCTTTCTGAACACCCGCAAAAAATTGATCTGAGGATTGACAGAACAATTTCACAACTAAAGGAGGAGAAGAGGGCATGGGCACGTTATGGAAGGTAGAAGGTGTGGAGACATGATTTTGGGGAGAAAAGGATCATGGGTGCTGCAGAAGGGAGGCAGCCCTGATCACAGAGAGATGTGTGAAAGAGAAAAAGAGATTCACACACACACACACACACACACACACACACACACACACAGAAAGAGAGAAAGAGAGAGAGGAGGCGTGTGGGGTGGGCAGAGAGACTGCAGTGCATAGGGAATCACATGAGGAAAACACTTCTCCAAGGCCATTGACTGGGAAAATGAGAGGGGCTGATTTTTTGAGTTTTTATACAAGTTGAGCTCAAGAACTGGATTTTTAGAAGTCAGTGCCATGGCTGGTGTTAAGCTTAGCAGGCATTGCAGTGATCCTGTGAAGAAGGAAGACAGAGGCTGTGGAGGGAGATTGTCCAATATGAGGATACCTTTGGATGCACTGGGAAAGATTGTTTCCTCTTCTTGGAATGTATCTGGGGAATGTGGAATTGCCTCTCAGTTGAAAGAGAGCCAGTGGCACCATTGTGCTGCACTACCCTTTATTATAGGGGCAGGGACACTTGCTGAGGGTGGCTAAGATACATTCAGGTTTTTTGATGCACTTCATTCTAAACTCCATGCTGCTGTACATTGGTACAGCTACCTTTGTGTAATAAAACAACACCAATGCCAACCCAGTGAGACACTCCCCCTGAGGACTATAGTAGGTCCATGCCATGCTGGGTACCTAAGATTTGGATTTTTAAAACTCAGCCAGTGTGTCTGGGATAACACACAGGTGCATTGCACTACCAGGCAGGTAGACAGCCAAGACACAGATATGGTGAAGGCAAAGATCTAAAGGATGTCTGGGATGCAACAGGGGAGAGTATTCATTCTTCTGTGAGGGCTTCCTGGAAAGCAGCAACCATGAAGTCCCATCTATGGGGATGATGGAGAGGCAATCAACATTTTTCTCCCTCAACCATCAGCAGGGACTGTCTTCAGTGAGCAGCAGAGCACAAACAGTATAGGCCTGAGCACCTATGCTCTGCAGTTGCTTCTTTACAAGGCCAAGTGTGCCTGAGAACCAAAAAAGCAAGGCCATACACCAGAAGACCAGCACAAACCCCTACAAGTGCAAAGCCTACTGGCCATGGAGTACTGCAAAGCTTCAACTTTAATGGAAATTGGATCAGGCCTGTTTTAATAAGCAGACCTTAGCACACCTCACTAAAACTGGCCACCCTATGGCAAAGGTCCAAATACTCCCAACTGCAGGGAGGAAAAAACTCTGCAGAGGTCTGACCTGAGGTAAAAAGCAGTGAAACCACAGTAGCAGAGTGCACACAGCATACAGCAGAGACACCTCCTGAAACACCAGGCCCTAGGCAGTATATGACCTTCTCTACACAAAGTCATTACTCTCAGGAGCAGGAAACATAACAGGCTTTTGTAACACACCGAATACAGAGACTTTGATAAAATTCCAAAATAGAGGAATTACTCCCAAAGGAAAGAACAAGAAAAGGTCATGGCCAAGGATCTTATATGTAGATGTAACATCTATTACATAGATTTATGTAATATGCCTGATACAGAAAATAAAACAACGGTCAAAAGGATACTAGATGGAATTAGGAAAATCATAGAAGATACCAGGGAGTCCCTTAGCAAGGGATAAAAGACCTAAAAACTAGTCATGCTGAAATAAAAAATACCATAACTCAGATTCAATACTGAGTGAATGTAGTTATCATAAGGAAGGAGGAGCAGAGGAATAGATAAGTGATATAGAAGATAAAATTATGGAAAATAATGACTGAAAAGAACAGAGAAGAACAAAATTGTATCATGAATGTTGACTAAGGGAAATCTGTGACTCCATAAAGCATAATAACATTTGGATCATATGATACCCAGCAGAAGAAAAGAGGAAAAAGGGGGCAGAAGGTGGGGTTTTTAAAATATAAATTTCAGATAAAATAAAAATACTTATTTTTTGCAATTATACTTTTTTACCTTTTTAAATTTTTTTCCTTCTTCTAAAGGTCTCAAAATTTTGTTTAAATTTATTTATTTAAATTCAAGTTAGTAAACACACAGTGTAGTATTGGTTTCAGGGGTAGAACACAGTGATTCATCATTTACATATAATACCCAGTGCTCATCCCAACAAGTGCCCTACCTGATGTCCATCACCAATTTAGCCTATCCTCCCACTCACCTCCCCTCCAACAACACTTATTTTTTCTCTGTCTGTAAGAGTATCTTTTGGTTTGCCTCCCTCTCTGTTTTTATCTTATTTTTCCTTCCCTTCCCCTATGTTCATCTGTTCATCTGTGTGTTTCTTAAATTCCACATATGAGTGATATCAGATAATGTTTGTCTTTTCTGACTGACTTATTTTGCTTAGCATATTACCCTCCAGTTCCATTCACGTTGTTGCAAATGGCAAGATTTCACTTTTTTCATTGCTGATGAAATCTTCTTTATCCACTCATCAGACAATGGGCATTTGGGTTCTTTCCATATGTTGGCTATTGTCAATAGTGCTGCTATAAATATTGGGGTACATGTGCCCTTTTGAATCAGCATTTTTGTATCCTTAAGATAAACAAGGATAATTGTTTATCCTTAAGATAAACATAGGATAATTCTATTTTTAATTTTTTGAGGAACTTCCATACTGTTCTCCAGAGTGGCTGTACCATTTTGCATTCTGACCAACAGTGCAAATGGGTTCCCCTTTCTCCACATCCTCATCAACATCTGTTGTTCCATGAGTTGTTAATTGTAGCCATTCTGACAGGTGTGAAGTGGTATCTCATTGTGGTTTTGATTTGTATTTTCCTGATGATCAGTAATACTGAGCATTTTTTTCATGTGTCTGTTAGCCATCCGGATGTCTTCTTTGGAGAAGTGTCTATTCATGTCGTCTGCCCATTTCTTCACTGGATAATTTGTGGGTTTTTTTTGGGGGGGGTGTTGAGTTTGATAAGTGTTTTATATAGTTTTGATACTAACCCTTTATCAGATATGTCATTTGCAAATATCTTCTCCCATTTTGTCAGTTGCCTTTTAGTTTTATTTGTTATTTCTTTTGCTGTGCAGAAGCTTTTTATCTTGATGAGGTCCCAATAGTTCATTTTTTATTTTATTCCCCTTGCATCCAGAGACATGTCTAGTAAGAAGTTGCTGCAGCTGAGGTCAAAGAGGTTACTCCCTGTTTTCTCCTGTAGTATTTTGGTGGTTTCCTGTCTCACATTTTGATCTTTCATCCATTTTAAGTTTATTTTTGTGACTGGTGTAAGAAAGTGGTCCAGTTTCATTCTTCTGCCTGTCATTGTCCAATTTTCCCAGTATCATTTGCTGAAGAGACTGTCTTTTCTCCATTGGATACTCTATCCTGATTCGTTGAAGATTAGTTGGGCACATATTTGTGGGTCTATTCTGAGTTCTCAATGCAATTTCATTTGTTCTATTTGTTTCTGTACCAATACCATACTGTCTTGATGATTACACCTTTGTAATACAGCTTGAAGTCTGAAATTGTGGTGCTTCCAGCAATGGTTTTACTTTTCAACATTTCTTTGGCAATTCATGGTCTTTTTTGTTGCATACAAATTTGAGAATTTTTTTTTCTAGCTCTGTGAACAATTATGATGTTATTTGATAGGGCTGCATTGAATGCGTAGATTGCTTTGGGTAATATAGGCATTTTAATAGTATTGTCTCTTCCAACTCATGAGCATGGAATGTTTTTCCATTTCTTTGTTTCCTCTTCAATTTCTTTTATAAGATTTCTGTACTTTTCAGTGTACAGATCTTTTACGTCTTTGGTTAGGTTAATTCTTAAGTGTCTTGCGGCTTTTGGTGCAATTGTAAATGGGATCGATTCCTCAATATCTCTTTCTTCTGCTTCATTATTGCTGTATAGAAATGCAACCAATCTCAGCATATTGATTTTGTATCTGTGACTTTGCTGAATTCATGTGTCTGTTCTAGCACGTTTTTGTGGAGTCCTTTGGGTTTTTCATGTAAAGTATCATGTTATCTACAAAGAGTGAAAATATTTGACTTCTTCCTTGCCAATTTGGATGCTTTTTATTTTTTATTGTCTTATTGATGAGGTTAGGATTTCTAGTACTATTTTGAACAACATTGATAAAAGTGGGCATACTTGTCATGTTGCTGACCTTAGGGGAAAAGCTCTCAGTTTTTCTCCATTGAGAATGAGATTAGCTGTGGCCCTTCCATATATGGCCTTTATGATTTTTATGTATGGTCTTTTTACCTCTACATTCTTGAGGTTTTTTTTAATTAGGAAAAGATGATATGTTTTGTCAAATGCTTTTTTCTGCATCTGTTGAAAGGATCATATGTTCCTTATCCTTCCTTTCATTAAAGTAGTGTATCACATTGATTGATTTGTGAATATTGAACCAGACATACAGCCCACAAATAAATACCACTTGAACATGGTGAATAATTATTTTAATATACCGTTGAATTCAATATACTAGTGTCTTGTTGGGATTTTTGCAACCATGTTCATTATGGATATTAGCCTGTAATTCTCCTTTTTCATGTGATCTTTGTCTGGATTTAGAATCAAGTTAATGCTGGCTTCAAAGAATTTGGAAGCTTTCCTTCCATTTTTAATTTTTGGAACAGTTTGAAAAGAGTATGTATTAACTTTTCTTTCAATGCCTTGTAAATATCCCCTGGGAAGCCATCTGGCTCAGGATTCTGTTTTGGGAGATTTTTTATTATGACTTGTTAAAATTTTCTATTTTTTTCCTGTTTGAGTTTTCTTAATGTGTGAGGTACTAGGACTTTGTCTATTTCTACCAGTTTGCCCAGTTGTTTGGCTTTTAATTTTTCGTAGTATCCTCTTATAATGATTTGTATTTCTTTGGTGTAGGTTGTGTATTTTTTACCTTCCTTGCTCCTTGAGATAGGCCTGAATCCCAATGTACTTTCCTCTTAGACTGCCTTTGCTGCATCTCAAAGGGTTTGGACTGTCATGTTTTACTTTCATTTGATTCTCAGGTTTTTTAAGTTTTTTTTTTTGTTGTTTACTTAGAGAGAGAGAGAGAGAGCTGGGGAGGAGCAGAGAGAGGGAGAGAGAGAGTCCTAAGCAGGCTCCACACTGTCTGTGTGGAGCCCGATGTGGGTCTCAAACTCACAAACCATGAGATCATGACCTGAGCTGAAATCCAAAGTTAGACACTTAACTCACTGAACTACCCAGGCATCCCTGTTTTTTTTTTTAAGTTCATCTTTCATTTCCTCTTTAACCAATCCCTTCTTTAGTAGGATGTTCTTTAACCTCCATGCATTTGAGGGCTTTCCAAATTTTTTCTTGTGGTTGATTTCAAGTTTCATAGCATTGTAATCTGAAAATATGTATTGTATGATCTCGATCTTTTTGTACTGTTTGAGGGCTGATTTGTGACCCAGTATGATCTATTCTGGGGTATGTTCCATGTGCACTAGAAACTAATGTGTGTTCTGCTGCTTTAGGATGAAATGTTCTGAATATGTCTGTTAAGTCCATCTAGTCCAGTGTGTCAATAAAAGCCATTGTTTCCTTGTTGATTTTATGCCCTGATGATCTTTCCATTGCTCTAAGTGGGGTATTAAAATCTCCTAGTACTGTGGTATTGTTATCAATGAATTTCTTCATGTTTGTGACTAATTGATTTATATATTTGGGCTCTTTCAAGTAGGAATCATAAATATCTACAATTGTTTGATCTTCTTGGTGGATATACTCCTTAATTGTGAGACAATGACCTTCTTTAACTCTTATTACAGTCTTTGTTTTAAAATCTAGTTTGTCTGCACTATAAATATGGCTACTCTGGCTTTCTTCTGACCAGCATTAGAATGATAGATGGTTCTCCTTTCCCTCACTTTCTACCTGAAGGTGTCTTTAGGTCTAAATGAGTCTCTTGTAGGCAGCATATAGATGGATCTTCTTTTTGTATTCATTCTGATACCCTATGTCTTTTACTTAGAGTATTTAGTCCATTGACATTGAGAGTGATTATTGAAAGATATTAATTTAGTGCCATTGCAGTGCCTGTAGAACTGGCTTTTCTGGTGATTTCTCTGTTCCTTTGTAGTCTTTGTTGCTTTGGTCGTCTTCTTTTTTTTTCTCCAGTCAGAGAGCCTCCCTTAAAATTTCTTCCAGGGCTGGTTTAGTGGTCATGAATTCCTTTAGTTTTTGTTTGCCTGGGAAACTCTTTATCTCTTCTATTCTGAGTGGCAGCCTTCCTGGATAAAGGACCCCTGGATGCATTTTTTTTTCATTCAGTACATTGAATAATTTTCTGCCACTCCCTTCTAGCCTGCCAAGTCAGTGTACAGGTCTGCTACTAGCCTTAGGTTTCTACTCTTGTAGGTAAGGACCTTTTATCCCTGCTGCTTTCAGAATCTCTCTTAGTCTTTGTATTTTGCAAGTTTCACTATGATATGTCATGACACTGACCTATTTTTTTGTTGAATTTGAGGCGGATTCTCTCTGCCACTTTGAATTGAACGTCTGTTTCCTTCTCCAGATTAGGGAAGTTCTCACCTATAATCTGTTCAAATAAAACTTCTGCTCCCCTTTCTGGCTTTTCTTCTGTGACTTCTATGATACAGATATTGACCTGTTTCACCGAATCACTTAGTTCTCTAAGTGTCCCTTCATGATCTAGTAATTTCCAACCCTTCTTGTTTTAGCTTTGTTATTTTCCATAATTTTATCTTCTATTTCACCCATTCTCTCTCCTGCTTCTTGAATCCTCATTGTGACTGTATCCAGTTTGTTTTGCATCTCAGTTATAGATTTTTTTTTATTTCATCCTGTTTGTTAGGTATTTGATCTCTGGAGCATGGTTTTCTCTAGTATTTTCTATGATATTTTCAAGCCAAACTAGTAGTCTTATGACTGTTGTTCTAAATTCTTGTTCAGTTATATTGCTTATATCTGTTTTGAGCAAATCCCTGTCTGCGATTTATTCTTGATTTTTCTTTTGGGGGATATTCCTCCACCATGTCATTTTGGATAAAGCTCTGTCTTTCTTGTATTTTGAACTCTTGTTATGTTTCCTGCACCTGAGACTACTTCTATATTAAAAATAGGTCATACACTGTCAAGGTCCTGGCATTTTAGGAAGTTTTCCTGGTGTATGCTGTGTGCATTCTGCTGGTGTGTTTTGGCTGCTCTTTTTCACTTGTCAAACCTCTGCAGAGCTCCTCCTTGCTTGCAGGTGTGGAATTTTTGGACCTTTAACTAGGTATGCTTTGATTTATTAGCTGAAGTAACCCTGGAAAAAAGAAGGGGGAGTCTGATCCCCCCAAAAAGAGGGAAGGTAATTGACAAGAAAAAAAAATACAGAATAAAAAAAAAAACTATAAGACTGATTCCAAAGAAAAAGAATGGTATATATATAAAAAAAGAATAAAAAAGACTGATCTCCCCAAAAAAAGAGAGAGAAAAGGAAATGGAAAAGAAAAAAAGAAACTACGAGCCTGATTCCAAAAGAACAAAAGAAGAATAAAGAAACTAAGATAAAAGAACTATAGGTATCATTCTGAACCTCTGGATATTCAATACAATTGGTATATGTGGGGTGCTGGCTTTGGTGGTATTCTGGAGGAAAGGTCCACTGCTTTGGCTTACAGTCACTCTTGACCCAGTAAATGCATAGTTGCCAGGCACAGGGTGGGGGGTGGTGTTTGGTGTCAGTGGGTCACATCGTCACTAGAGGCTGCAGTGTTGCTCTCTGAAGTCCCACCATGTTGGTATTGGGGGGTGGGGAAATGGCGCCACCCCAGTCTCTCATCCCCAGGTGGGGATCTCTTACATCCATCTGTTCAGGCAGCCCTCACAGAACAGCGAGGACAGTCAGCTTGCCCTGCACCACAACTCTTCTGTGTTTTTTTCTTTGTCGTGATGCTAGGATTCAAAACTCAAAGTCTTAAAGGACCCGGCACCACAGGGACATGCTCCCCTCCTTCATAGTAGAGCCTCTCCATGCTATGTGAAAGCCTCTGTCCCTGAGAAACTATCCCAAGCCTGCACAGTGCATGGAATCTATGGTGTAGCACCACTAAAGGCAGCAAAGGTTAAATTCCCTCTGGATGCAGCTCTGTCCCCTGCTGATAAAAGACCTTGTCTGGCACCTACAGGGTCTTTTGTCTTGGGAGACAATAAACCCTCTTCCAAAAGTACTCTAGGAAAGATAATGTTCTTTCCCAGTGCACCCCAGAGGTCCCTACACCACACTATGCACTCAGGGCTAGCTCCCTCCTTCCCCAGGAGTGCACACTACAGCTCTGCTCCAGAGAAAGGTGCACACTTCCAAAACCTCAGAGTTTGAGCTCCAAATGCAGTATGCAAAAAACCAACTGGGACACAATACTTCACACTTCTCAGTCATTGTTCCAGAGAGGTTTTCCTCATGTGCTAACTCGATGCTTCACTTTCTCAACTCCTCTCTCTTTCTCTCTCTTTTGTCTCTCCACAGAAAAGGTTCTCTCCCCTATGAGACACTGCCATTTTTCTCTTCCCTAATTCACCTTCATGCACCTCACACCTGCCAAACTCTCTTCTTCCAACTGTGGAGATTCTCTATCAATCTGCAGATCAATTTCCTGGGTGTTCCAAGTGATCTGACCTTTAGAGCTGTGTTTGAGAACAAAGAAAGCCCAGGGTCTGCTTACTTCTCAGCCATCTTAACTCCTCGCCTAAAGCTCTCAAAAATATATTTTTAAAAATTTTAAGCGATTTTTATTTAACATACAGTATAATATTGGTTTCAGAAGTAGAATTCAGTAATTCATTCTATACATACAATACCCAATGCTCATTACAACAGGTGCCTTCCTTAATACCCATCAATAATCTAGCTCATGCCCTAGCCACTTCCCTCCAGCAACCCTCAGTTTGTTCTCTAACATTAAGAGTCTCTTATTATTTGTTTCCCTCTTTTTTCTTTTCCCCCTTACCATTAATTCATTTGTTTTGTTTCTTAAATTATACCTATGAGTGAAATCATGTGGTATTTCTATGTATCTCACTGTCTTTTTTCCTTTAGCATAATACACTCTAGCTCCATCCAAGTCATTGTAAATAGCAAGGTTTCCTATTTTCTTTCTTTCTTTCTTTCTTTCTTTCTTTCTTTCTTTCTTTCTTTCTTTTGAGTAATATTCAATTGAATATATATAGCACACTTTATCCATTCCTCAGTTGGTGGACATTTGGGCTCTCTTCATTGTTTGGCTTTGTTGATAATGCTACTATAAATATCGGGGTGCATGTACCCATTAGTATTTTTGTATCTTTGCGTGAATACCTCATAGTGCAATTGTTGGGTCATAAGGTAGTTCTGTTTTTAACATTTTGAGCAAGTTTCATACCTTTCTCCAGATTAGCAGCACCAGTTTGCATCCCCACTAACAGTGCAAGAGGGTTCTGCACATCCTCATCAACACCTGTCATTTTATTTTTATTTTACTGATGTTATTGTTTGACTGTTGAGTCTAGGACTTCCAGTACTAATTTTATAAACAATGGTGACTTCTTTCTTGCTGATTTCAATACCCTTTATTTTGTTGTTGTTGTTGTTGGTGGTGGTGGTGGTGGTGGTGGTGTTTGATTGCTGAGTGTAGGACTTCCAATACTAATTTTATAACAATGGTGAGAGTAGACAGCTCTCATTTCTCCTGACTACAGAGGGAAATCTCTCACTTTTTGCATATTGAGGATGATATTAGCTGTGAGTCTTTCATATACGGCCTTTATGATGTTGAGTTATGTTCCATCTATCCCTATTGTTTTGAGGGTTTGCATCAAAAATGGGAGCTGTACTTTGCCAAATATTTCTTTCTGTATCTATTGAGAGAATCATATGGTTTTAATCCTTTCTTTTATTAATGTGGTGTATCACATTGATTTGTGAATATTGAACCAATCCTGCAGCCCAGGAATAAATCCCATTTTATTGTGGTGAATGATTCTTATTGTTGGATTCAATTTGCTAATATTTTGTTTAGAATTTTTTTTTTCCATTTTCATCAGGGATACTAGCCTGTGATTCACCTTTATAGTGGAGTCTCTGTCTGGTTTTGGAATCAAGGTAATGCTAGCCTAGTAGAATGAGTTTCATTTTCCTTCCATTTCTACCTTTGGAACAGTTTGAGAAGAGGTTAACTCTCCTTTAACTGGTAGAATTCCCCTGGCGAGCCATCGGGCCCTAGACTTTTTCGTTGAGAGATTTTTGGTTATTGTTTCAATTTATTTGATAGTTATTGGCCTGTTTAAATTTTGTTTTTTTTCCTGTTTCAGTTTTGGTAGTTTATGTTTTTAGAACTATGTCCATTTCTTCCAGATTACCCAAGTTGCTTGCATATAACTTTTCATAATATTCTTTGATAATGTTTTTATTACTGTGGAGATGGTTGTGATTTCTCCTCTCTCATTCATTATCTTATTTGTTTGAGTCCTTTTTCTTTTTTTTTTTGATAAGTCTGGCTTGTGGTTTATCAATTTTATTAGTTCTTTCAAAGGAGCAACTTCTGGTTTCATTGATCTGTTCTACTTTTTCCTGTTTGTTTGTTTCTATATTGTTTATTTCTTTTCTAACTTTATTATTCCCCTGCTTCTGCTTGCTTCAGGCTTCATTTGCTGTTCATTTTCTAGCTTCTTTAGGTGTAAGCTTAGGTTGTGTATTTGATATTTTCCTTGCTTCTTGAATTAGGCCTCTGTTATTATATATTTCCCTCTTATGATTGATTTTGCTGCATCCTGAAGGTTTTTGACCATTATGTTTTCACTTTCATTTGTTTCGATGTACTTTTTATTTCATTTTTAATTTCCTGGTTAACCCATTCATTAAAGAATGAATTTTTTTTCTGTCCAAGTATTTCCTAGTGGTTGACTTCATAGTGTTGTGGTCAGACAATGTGCATGGTGTAATCTCATTTAAAAAAAAAAATATTTCTTGAAGCCTCATATGTGACCCAGTATGTGATCTATTGGGAAACTGTTCTGTGTGCACTTCAAAATAATGTGTAATCTGCTGCTTTAGGATGAAATGTTCTGAATATATCTCTTAAGTCCATCTGATCCAATGTGTCTTTCAAAGCCATTATTTCCTTGTAAGTTTTCTGGTTAGAAGTTCTGTCCATTTTTGTAAGTAGGGTGTTAAGTCCACTATTATTTTTTTAAATTATTACTGAGTTTCTTTATGTTTGTAATTGTTTTATGTATATGGGTGGTCCAAAGTTGGGAGCACAAATATTTATGATTTTTTATCTTGTTCTATAGAATTGTTTATTGTGATATAGTGCCTTCTTCATCTCTTGTAACAGTCTTTGGCTTAAAATCCAATTTATCTGATATAAGTGTGGCTAATCTGGCTTTCATTATTTTTTTATTTTTATTTTATTTTTTTTTTTTGCTATTTTCACCATCAACAGTTATTAAATGACATATATTCGACTAGTGCAGGATTATTTTTTGGTCTTATATTTTTATTTATTAATTTTTATTTATTTACTTATTTTTAAATATGAAATTTATTGTCAAATTGGTTTCAATACAACACCCAGTACTCACCCCAAAAGATGTCCCCCTCAATACCCACGACCCTCCCCTCCATCCTACCCCCCATCAACCCTCAGTTTGTTCTCAGTTTTTAAGAGTCTCTTATGCTTTGGCTCTCTCCCAATCTAACCTCGTTTTTCTTTCTTCTTCTTCCCCTCACACATGAACTTCTGTTGTTTCTCAGGATCCACATAAGAGTGAAAACATATGGTATCTGTCTTTCTCTGTATGACTTATTTCACTTAGCATAAAAGTCTCCAGTTCCATCCACGTTGCTACAAAACGCCATATTTCTTTCTTTCTCATGATCAATTAATATTGCATTATGTATATAAACCACAATTTATTTATCCATTCATCAGTTGATGGACATTTAGGCTCTTTCCATAATTTGGCTATTGTTGAGAGTGCTGCTATAAACATTGGGGAACAAGTGCCCCTATGCATCAGTACTCCTGTATCCCATGGGTAAATTCCTAGCAATGCTATTGCTGGGTCATAGGGTAGGTCTCTTTTTAATTTTCTGAGGAACCTCCACACTGCTTTCCAGAGCGGCTGCACCAATTTGAATTCCCACCAACAGTGCAAGAGGGTTCCTGTTTCTCCACATCCTCTCCAGCATCTGTAGTCTCCTGATTTGTTCATTTTGGCCACTCTGACTGGCGTGAGGTGATATCTGAGTGTGGTTTTGATTTGTATTTCCCTGATAAGGAGCGACGCTGAACATCTTTTCATGTGCCTGTTGGCCATCCGGATGTCTTCTTTAGAGAAGTGTCTATTCATGTTTTCTGCCCATTTCTTCACTGGATTATTTGTTTTTCGGGTGTGGAGTTTGGTGAGCTCTTTATAGATTTTGGATACTAGCCCTTTGTCCGATATGTCATTTGCAAATATGTTTTCCTATTCCATTGGTTGCCTTTTAGTTTTGTTGGTTGTTTCCTTTGCTGTGCAGAAGCTTTTTATCTTCATAATGTCCCAGTAATTCACTTTTGCTTTTAATTCCCTTGCCTTTGGGGATGTGTCGAGTAAGACATTGCTACGGCTGAGGTCAGATAGGTCTATTCCTGCTTTCTCCTCTAAGGTTTTGATGGTTTCCTGTCTCACATTCAGGTCCTTTATCCATTTTGAGTTTATTTTTGTGAATGGTGTGAGAAAGTGGTCTAGTTTCAACCTTCTGCATGTTGCTGTCCAGTTCTCCCAGCACCATTTGTTAAAGAAGCTGTCTTTTTTCCATTGGATGTTCTTTCCTGCTTTGTCAAAGATGAGTTGGCCATACGTTTGTGGGTCTAGTTCTGGGGTTTCTATTCTATTCCATTGGTCTATGTGTCTGTTTTTGTGCCAATACCATGTTGTCTTGCTGACTACAGCTTTGTAGTAGAGGCTAAAGCCTGGGATTGTGATACCTCCTGCTTTGGTCTTCTTCTTCAAAATTACTTTGGCTATTCGGGGCCTTTTGTGGTTCCATATGAATTTTAGGATTGCTTGTTCTAGTTTCGAGAAGAATGCTGGTGTAATTTTGATTGGGATTACATTGAATGTGTAGATAGCTTTGGGTAGTATTGACATTTTGACAATATTTATTTTTCCAATCCATGAGCAGGGAATGTCTTTCCATTTCTTTATATCTTCTTCAATTACCTTCATAAGCTTTCTATAGTTTTCAGCATACAGATCCTTTACATCTTTGGTTAGATTTATTCCTAGGTATTTTATGCTTCTTGGTGCAATTGTGAATGGGATCAGTTTCTTTGTTTGTCTTTCTGTTGCTTCATTGTTAGTGTATAAGAATGCAACTGATTTCTGTACATTGATTTTGTATCCTGCAACTTTGCTGAATTCATGTATCAGTTCCAGCAGACTTTTGGTGGAGTCTGTCGGATTTTCCATGTATAATATCATGTCATCTGCAAAACGCGAAAGCTTGACTTCATCTTTGCCAATTTTGATGCCTTTGATTTCCTTTTGTTGTCTGATTGCTGATGCTAGAACTTCCAGCACTATGTTAAACAACAGCGGTGGGAGTGGGTATCCCTGTCGCGTTCCCTGATCTCAGGGAAAAAGCTCTCAGTTTTTCCCCGTTGAGGATGATGTTAGCTGTGGGCTTTTCATAAATGGCTTTTATGATCTTTAAAATGTTCCTTCTATCCCGACTTTCTCAAGGGTTTTTATTAAGAAAATGTGCTGGATTTTGTCAAAGGCCTTTTCTGCATCGATTGACAGGATCATATGGTTCTTCTCTTTTTTTTTGTTAATGTGATGTATCACGTTGATTGATTTGCGAATGTTGAACCAGCCCTGCATCCCAGGAATGAATCCCACTTGGTCATGGTGAATAATTCTTTTTATATGCCGTTGAATTCGATTTGCTAGTATCTTATTGAGAATTTTTGCATCCATATTCATCAGGGATATTGGCCTGTAGTTCTCTTTTTTTACTGGGTCTCTGTCTGGTTTAGGAATCAAAGTAATACTGGCTTCATAGACTGAGTCTGGAAGTTTTCCTTCCTTTTCTATTTCTTGGAATAGCTTGAGAAGGATAGGTATTATCTCTGCTTTAAACCTCTGGTAGAACTCTCCTGGGAAGCCATGTGGTCCTGGACTCTTATTTGTTGGGAGATTTTTGATAACCGATTCAATTTCTTCGCTGGTTATGGGTCTGTTCAAGCTTTCTATTTCCTCCGGATTGAGTTTTGGAAGAGTGTGGGTGTTCAGGAATTTGTCCATTTCTTCCAGGTTGTCCAATTTTTTGGCATATAATTTTTCATAGTATTCCCTGATAATTGTTTGTATCTCTGAGGGATTGGTTGTGATAATTCCATTTTCATTCATGAGTTTATCTTTTGGGTCATCTCCCTTTTCTTTTTGAGAAGCCTGGCTAGAGGTTTGTCAATTTTGTTTATTTTTTCAAAAAACCAACTCTTGGTTTCGTTGATCTGCTCTACAGTTTTTTTAGATTCTATATTGTTTATTTCTGCTCTGATCTTTATTATTTCTCTTCTTCTGCTGGGTTTAGGCTGCCTTTGCTGTTCTGCTTCTATTTCCTTTAGGTGTGCTGTTAGATTTTGTATTTGGGATTTTTCTTGTTTCTTGAGATAGGCCTGGATTGCAATTTATTTTCCTCTCAGGACTGCCTTCGCTGCGTCCCAAAGTATTTGGATTGTTGTATTTTCATTTTCGTTTGTTTCCATATATTTTTAAATTTCTTCTCTAATTGCCTGGTTGACCCACTCATTCGTTAGTAGTGTGTTCTTTAACCTCCATGCTTTTGCAGGTTTTCCAGACTTTTTTCTGTGGTTGATTTCAAGCTTCATAGCATTGTGGTCTGAAAGTATGCATGGTATAATTTCAATTCTTGTAAACTTATGAAGGGCTGTTTTGTGACCCAGTATATGATCTATCTTGGAGAATGTTCCATGTGCACTCGAGAAAAAAGTATATTCTGTTGCTTTGGGATGCAGAGTTCTAAATATATCTGTCAAGTCCATGTGATCCAATGTCTCCTTCAGGGCCCTTGTTTCTTTATTGACCATGTGTCTAGATGATCTATCCATTTCTGTAAGTGGGGTGTTAAAGTCCCCTGCAATTACCACATTCTTATCAATAAGGTTGCTTATGTTTATGAGTAATTGTTTTATATATTTGGGGGCTCTGGTATTCAGTGCATAGATATTTATAATCGTTAGCTCTTCCTGATGGATAGTCCCTGTAACTATTATATAATGTCCTTCTTCATCTCTTGTTACAGTCTTTAATTGAAAGTCTAGTTTGTCTGATATAAGTATGGCTACTCCAGCTTTCTTTTGGCTTCCAGTAGCATGATAAATAGTTCTCCATCCCCTCACTCTCAATCTAAAGGTGTCCTCAGGTCTAAAATGAGTCTCTTGTAGACAGCAAATAGATGGGTCTTGTTTTTTTATCCATTCTGATACCCTATGTCTTTTGTTTGGCGCATTTAATCCATTTATATTCAGTGTTATTATAGAAAGATACGGGTTTAGAGTCATTGTGATGTCTGTAAGTTTTATGCTTGTAGTGATGTCTCTGGTACTTTGTCTCACAGGGTCCCCCTCAGGATCTCTTGTAGGGCTGGTTTAGTGGTGACAAATTCCTTCAGTTTTTGTTTGTTTGGGAAAACCTTTATCTCTCCTTCTATTCTAAATGACAGACTTGCTGGATAAAGGATTCTCGGCTGCATATTTTTTCTGTCTAGCACACTGAAAATCTCGTGCCAATTCTTTCTGGCCTGCCAAGTTTCAAAAGAGAGATCAGTCACGAGTCTTATAGGTCTCCCTTTATATGTGAGGGCACGTTTACCCCTTGCTGCTTTCAGAATTTTCTCTTTATCCTTGTATTTTGCCAGTTTCACTATGATATGTCGTGCATAAGATCGATTCAAGTTACGTCTAAAGGGAGTTCTCTGTGCCTCTTGCATTTCAATGCCTTTTTCCTTCCCCAGTTCAGGGAAGTTCTCAGCTATTATTTCTTCAAGTACCCCTTCAGCACCTTTCCCTCTCTCTTCTTCCTCTGGGATACCAATTATGCGTATATTATTTCTTTTTAGTGTATCACTTAGTTCTCTAATTTTCCCCTCATACTCCTGGATTTTTTTATCTCTCTTTTTCTCAGCTTCCTCTTTTTCCATAACTTTATCTTCTAGTTCACCTATTCTCTCCTCTGCCTCTTCAATCCAAGCCGTCATCGTTTCCATTTTGTTTTGCATTTCGTTTAAAGCGTTTTTCAGCTCCTCGTGACTGCTCCTTAGTCCCTTGATCTCTGTAGCAAGAGATTCTCTGCTGTCCTCTATACTGTTTTCAACCCCAGCGATTAATTTTATGACTATTTTTCTAAATTCACTTTCTGTTATATTATTTAAATCCTTTTTGATCAGCTCATTAGCTGTTGCTATTTCCTGGAGATTCTTCTGAGGGGAATTCTTCCCTTTGGTCATTTTGGATAGTCCCTGGCATGGTGAGGACCTGCAGGGCACTTTCCCTGTGCTGTGGTGTATAACTGGAGTTGGTGGGCGGGGCCGCAGTCAGACCTGATGTCTGCTCCCAGCCCACTGCTGGGGCCACAGTCAGACTGGTGTGTGCCTTCTCTTCCCTTCTCCTAGGGGCGGGATTCACTGTGGGGTGGCGTGGCCCGTCTGGGCTACTTGCACACTGCCAGGCTTGTGATGCTGGGGATCTGGCGTATTAGCTGGGGTGGGTAGGCAAGGTGCAAGGGGGCAGGAGGGGCAGGCTTAGCTCGCTTCTCCTTAGGTGATCCACTTCAGGAGGGGCCCTGTGGCAGCAGGAGGGAGTCAGATCCGCTGCCGGAGGTTTGGCTCCGCAGAAGCACAGAGTTGGGTGTTTGCGCGGAGTGAGCAAGTTCCCTGGCAGGAAGTGGTTCCCTTTGGGATTTTGGCTGGGGGATGGGCGAGGGAGATGGCGCTGGGGAGCGCCTTTGTTCCCCACCAAACTGGGCTCTGTCGTCCTGGGGCTCAGCAGCTCTCCCTCCCTTTGTCCTCCAGCCTTCCCACTTTCCGAGCAGAGCTGTTCACTTATGACCTCCCAGACGCTAAGTCCCGCTTGCTGTGGGAACACAGTCCGTCAGGCCCCTCCACTTTTGCAAGCCAGACTCAGGGGCTCTGCTTGGCCGGCGAGCCGCCCCTCAGCCCCGGCTCCCTCCCGCCATTCCGTGGAGCGCGCACCGCCTCGCTGTCCTTCCTACCCTCTTCCGTGGGCCTCTCGTCTGTGCTTGGCTCCAGAGACTCCGTTCTGCTAATCCTCTGGCGGTTTTCTGGGTTATTTAGGCAGGTGTAGGTGGAATCTAAGTGATCAGCAGGACGCGCGGTGAGCCCAGCGTCCTCCTACGCCGCCATCTTCCCCTTATGTGTTTTAATAACATCATTTGTCCTGCACCTGAGTGCACTACTATATTAAAAAGGGGTCATGCACTGTCCAGGGCCTGGTCCTTCAGGAGGTGTTTATTGAGTGTCTTGCATGCTCTCTGTTCTGATACTCATTGCTTTATAAACCACTCGTAGTGGTGGTTTGGACTTTCTACCAGGTATGCTTTGATTTGTTCATTGAGGTAACCTTGGAAAAAAATTGTAAAAACGGGGGGTGGCAGAAGCTTTATCCTAAACAAAGAGAAATTACAGGCATGGGGAAAAATAAGAGAATAAAAAACTGACCAGGCGGAGAATCAGAGAAATTGTATGACTTAATTCGGAGAGAGAGAGAGAGAGAGAGAGAGAGGAAAATAAAGAAGGAGACACAGAAAAGGTGTAAAAAGAATACAGTAAAAATGTCTGCTTAAACAAACCAACAACCACACAACCACAATAACCCTACTAGAGAAGGGAAGGAATAAGAGGAATTTCATATATATATATATATATATATATATATATATATATATATGTAGTTCATGATGGGGAGAAAAATGGTGACATCCCCGTCTCTACCCCACCCCCAGACCAAGTTTACCAAACCACTCTGTTCAGGCCATCCTCACAGTGTTGTGCAGTCATGAGTGGGCTGGTTGGTTCTGCTCCATAGTCTCCCACACCCCCCAGGTGCTCTGCTGGGATTCAAAACCTGATGTCTTAAAGGGTCCTGCTCCATGTATCCAGGTTCTGGGGTATTTCCAGCTACCTCTGCCCAGCTAGCTGACAAAGGACCTCTGGTTCCTCACAGGGCTGCACAGACATGAGTGGGCTGGTTGGTTCTGGTCCACAGTCTCCTATGCCTCCCAGGTACTCAGCTGGGATTCAAAACGTGATGTGTTAAAGGATCCTGCTCTGCATTCCCCAGTTCTGGGGTAGAGTCACCCTGCCCAGCCAGCTGACAAAGGGCCTCTGGCTGGCAAGCACCTGCAGGGTCTTTTTTCCTTGGAGGCTATATGCCATCTTCCCATAGCACTCAAGGGAGAGGATTTCTGTCACTGACTGTGCCTCTGAGCAGGCTACTGAGCCCAGGGCTGGCTCCCCTCCTCCCCAGATGCACAGAGTGGCAGGCCCCAGTCTGGAGAAAGTCCCACAACCCTAGAATGAAGAGGAAATTGGTTCTTGCTCCATTTTTTCCATTCCCTGGTCCCTGGTTTTCCTCCTGTCCAAATTCAGTCCTACCCTTCCACAGTCTATCTTTCTATTTCTTTTGTCTCTCAACAGAAAGGGATCCCTCCACTATATACTGACACCACCCGTTTTATCTCTCCCAGTTCACAGTCATGCACCTATGGCCCACCAAGTTCTCTGTGGGTCCCTGGAGATGTTTATGTCACTCTGTAGCCCAGATTCCTGGAATTCCAAGTCTTCTGGTCTCAATACTGCTGTGTTTGGGGTATGAGGGAACTTCACATACCCCTACTTCTCTGCCAAGTAGACTCCCAGCTATATAGGATTTTGAGTTTTATAAGTTATGTATATATGCTGGATAGTAAACATTTATCAGATATATCATTTGCAAATATCTTCTCCCATTCTGTGGGTTCCCTTTTAATTTTGTTCATTGTTTCCTTTGTTGTGAAGATTTTTATTTTGATGTAGTCAAAGAAATCCTGAAAAGAAAAGCTAAGCTGGAGACATTTCAACTTTCATCCCTGGAATAAATATTACTTGATTATAATGAATAATTTTTTGAGTGCATTATTGAACGTGGTTTGCTAGTACTTTGATGAGGTGTTCCATTTATGTTTATCAGAGATACTGGAATGTAGTTTATCTTTTGGTTTGGGTTTTTTGCAGTGCCTTTATCTGGTTTTGACATCATGGTAATGCTAGCCTCATAAATAAATTTGGAAACTTTCATTCCTCTTCTATTTTGGGGATAGTTTGAGATGAATAGATATTAATTCTTCTTTAAATGTGGTAAAATTTGCCTGTGAAGTCAATTCACCTAGACTTTTGTTTCTTGAAAGTTTCTTTTTATTACTGATTCAACTTTATTACTAGTAATATGTTCCAATTTTCTATTTCTTCCATATTCAGTTTTATAAAGCTTAGGTTTCTAGGAATTTATCTATTTTTCTAGGTTGTCCAATTTTTTGGCAATTTTCCCTAATATTCTCTTATAATCTTTTATACTTCTATGGTGTGGGCTGCTTCCATCTGGTCCAATCTCTCATTAAAAACCATTGTTTTCTTGTTATTTTTCTGTCTGGATGATCTATCCTCTGATGTAAGTGGGGTGTTAATGTTCTCTCCTATTACCGTATTACTGTCAGTTTTTCTCTTTATCTCTGTTAATAGCTGCTTTATGTATTTAGGTGCTCCCATGTTGGATGCATAAATATTTCCTGTTGTTATACCATTTTGGATTGTATCTTTTATCTTTATATAGTGTACTTCTCTTTCTTGTTACAGTCTTTGTTGTAAGTTCTATTTTGTTTGATGTAAGTATTGCTACCCCATCTTTCTTTTTGCTTCCATCACATGGCAAATATTTTTCCATCCTTTCACTTTCAGTCTGCATGTGTGTTTAGATCTGAAATGAGTATGTTTTGACCAACCTATAGATGGATATTTTATCAGTTCAGTCACTCTATGTCTTTTGATGGGAGCATTTAGTGCATTTATATTCAAAGTAGTTAATGATTGGTATATACTTCTTGCTATTTTGTTACTTCCCTTATGGTTGTTTTTGTAGTCTGTTTTTTTTTCTTCTATTGTTCTTTTCCCTTATGGTTTCATGGCTTTCTTTAGTGATATGCTTGGATCTCTCTCTCTCTCTCTCTTTCTCTCTCTCTCTCTCTCCCTTTAAGATTTGACATTATCATTGGGCTCATATATAACATCTTATGCAAATGGCCGTCTATATTAAGTTAATGGTCACTTAAGTTTGAAGCCATTCTAAAAGCACTATATTTTTACTTCTCTCAAATTTTCTTTATATGATGTCATAATTCATTTTTTTTATTTTGTGAATTCCTAGCTGATTATTATAATAATGTAACCTCTGTAGTGGTTTTTATAAGTGATTAATATACTTTACTATATTTGTATTTACCTGTGAAATTTTCCCCTTTCCTTATTTTATTGCTCCCGATTATAGCCTTTTCTTTCCACATAAAGAATTACAGTTAATATTTTTGGAAAGTCTGGTTTAGTGGCAGTAAACTCCTGTTACTTTTGTTTTTTCTGGGAAACTATCTCTCCTCATTTTGTGAATGATAGCTTTGCTGGATACAGAATTCTTGGTTGCAGGTTTTTTTTTTTCTTTTCAGCACTATGAATATACCATGACCCTACTTTTAGGATTTCAAATTATCTGCTGAAAAATCAGCCATTGACTTGTGAGGTTTCACTTGTATATAAGTGTTTTCTTTTGCTGCCTTTAAAATAGTCTCATTACTTTGTGATATTTTAATTAGTATGTGCCTTGATGTCATCCTTCTTGGGTTATCCTTCTGTAAGGATCATTCTGTCATCCTTCTGTTAGGAACTCTCTGTGCATGTATCTGTATGTCTGTTTCTTCCCAAGATTTGGGAATTTTCAACTAGTATTCCATCAAATTAATTTCCTTCTCTCTAATTTCTCTCGTCTGCTTTTGGAATTGTTATAATGCAAATATTACACTTGATGAAGACTGTTTCCCTCAACCTATTCTCATTTTTAAAATTTCATTCCCTTGACCTATTTATATTTTGTTTATGTTTATTTTTATTTATTTATTTAGTCAGTCAGTCAGTTGGTTGTATATAGTGCAATAATGATTTCAAGAGTAGATTCCAGTGACTCATCCCCTACGTATAACACACAGAGCTCATCCCAACAAGTGTCTTCCTCGATGATACTTACCCATTTAGCCCATTCCCTAACCCACAACCCCTCCAGCAACCCTCAATTTGCTCTCTGTATTTAAGTCTCTTATATTATGTTCTGTCGCCTCTCTGTTTTCATATTATTTTTGCTTCCTTTTCCTCATGCTCATTTGTTTGGCATCTTAAATTCCACATATGAATGAAATTATATGATATTTGTCTTTCTCTGACATATTTCGCTTAGCATAATACCCTCTAGTTCCATCCATGTGGTTGCAAATGGCAATATTTAATTCTGTTTAATTGCTGAGTAATACTCCATTGTATACATATACATATATACATACATATATATATATATATATATATATATATATATATATATAACATCTTCTTTATCCATTAATCCATCGATGGAAATTTGGGATCTTTCCATACTTTGGCTATTGTTGATAGTGTTCCTATAAACATTGAGGTGCATGTGCCCCTTCAAAACACACCTATATCACTTAAATAAATACCTAGTACTGCAATTTCTGAGTCATAGAGTAGTTCTATTTTTACTTTTTTGATGAACCTACATACTGTTTTCCAGAGTGGCTGAAACAGTTTGCATTCCTACCAGCAGTGCAAAAGAGACCCTCTCTCTCTTCATCCTTGCCAACATCTGTTGTTGACTGACTTGCTAATGTTAGCCATTCTGACACGTGTGAGGTGGAATCTTATTGTGGTTTTGACCTGTATTTCACTGATGATGAGTGATGCTGAGGATTTTTTCATGTGCCAGTTGGCCATCTGGATGTCTTCTGGAGAAGCGTTTATTCATGCCTTTTGCCCATTTCTTCACCTGATTATTTGGTTTTTTTGGGGTGTTGAGTTTGATAAGTTCTTTATAGATTTTGGAACTAACCCTTTATCTGATTTGTCATTTGCAAATGTCTTCTCCCATTCCGTCAGTTGTCTTTTGGTTTTGCTGTATGCTTCTGTCACTGTGCAGAAGCTTTTTATTTTGATGAGGTCTCAATAGTTCATTTTTGCATTTGTTTCCCTTGTCTCCAGAGCCGTGCTGAATAAGAAGTTGCTGTGGCCGAGGTCAAAGAGGTTTTTGCCAGCTTTCTCCTCGAGGATTTTGATGGATTCTTGTCTTATATTTAGGTCTTTCATCCATTTTGAGTTTATTTTTTGTGTATGGTGTAAGAAAGCCATCCAGGCTCATTTTTCAGCATGTCCCTGTCCAGCTTTCCCAGCACCACTTTCTGAAGAGACTGTCTTTATTCCATTGGATATTCTTTCCTGCTTTGTCAAAGACCAGCTGGCCATACGTTTATGGGTCCATTTCTGGGTTCTCTATTCTGTCCCATAGATCTCAGTGTCTGTTTTTTGTGCCAGTACCATACTGTCTTGATGATTACAGCCCTGTAATACATCTTGAAGTCCAGGATTGTGATGCCTCCAGCTTTGGTTTTCTTTTCCAAGACTGTTTTGGCTATTCAGGGTCTTTTTTGCTTCCATACCAATTTTAGGATTGTTTCTTCTAGCTCTGTGAAGAATGCTGGTGTTATTTGGATAGGGATTGTATTGAACATAGATTGCTTTGCGTAGTATTGACATTTTGACAATATTTGCTCTTCCTATCCAGGAGCATGGAATATTTTTCCATATTTTTGTGTCTTCTTCAATTTCTTTCATAACCTTTCTATAGTTTTCAGTGTATAGATTTTTCACCTTTTGGTTAAGTTTATTCCTATGTATTTAATGGTTTTTGGTGCAATTTTAAATGGGATCAAATCCTTGATTTCTCTTTCTGTTCCTTCACTATTGGTGTATAGAAATCCAACTGATTTCTGTGCATTTATTTTATATCCTGCAACTTGGCTGAATTCATGGATCATTTGTAGCAGTTTTTTGGTGGAATCTTTTGGGTTTTCCATATAGAGTATAATGTCATGTGCAAAGAGTGAAAGTTTGACCTCCTTCTGGCCAATTGGATACCTTTTATTTCTTTGAGTTGTCTGACTGCTGAGGCTAAGACTTTCAATACTATGTTGAATAACACTCAGTACCACTAAATGTTAATCATGGATAAAATAACCAATTATAGACCTTAAAAATGAACTTTTGATAGGAAAGAATCATCAATTACAGGTCTAAACAGTGAAATATATACATTGCATCTCCTACAAGAAATTGACTACTGCTGCAACTTAGTCCACAAGAAACTGTCATTACTCTGAACACTTGATATTCTCCAGTGGATTTTCTTTCAAAAAAAACCCTCCTGGAGAGGACTTCAAGGAAAATGGAAGAGGTGGAGGATCCTAAGTTCAGTCGTTCCATGGGCACACCTAGATAACAGCAATATCAGTGCAACCAACACAGAAAATGACCTGAATACTGGCAGAACATACTTTCCTTAGTTAATTGTAGAGAGGAGGACACATCAAAAAAGGTAGGAGGGTCAGAGATGCATTTGGGAACCAAACTCACAGTGCAACTAAAGACAAATGGGAGAAGCACCACAAACACAGAGAAAGGAGTGGAGCAGACCCTGTTCCCGGCATCCCAGAAATAAGTGCATTCTCACATGCACTGAGAATATAAGTCCCCATAATATTTGGCTTTGAAAACTATACGGGATTAACAGCATTTTTTTTTTTACAACCAGCAGGGCTAACTCCACATACTTTAAAAATCAGTGATCTCTACTCTGGGAGAGACAAACAGCAATAAGAAACTGAATCACCCATAAAGATACAGAGAAACAAACAACCCCACTGATGTACACCATAAAAACATCAGTTTGAAAAGCACCTGGCATACATGTGAAATTTTATTCACTAATATAAGACAGAGAACTGGATGAGCAGGAATCTTTAGGAGACTTCTCTAAGAACAAAAGAGCTATCAAGTGTCATTTCCCACCCACCCAGCTTAGTTACACAGACACTTGTAGGAAACAGTATAAACACTCTCCATGTATTTTATTAACACCATGTGTCCTGCCTCCATGTTCTCCTGCAGATCTTCCCTGTCCACCCTGCCCCACTCAGCAGGACTATCTCATGCCACTCCTGCCATGTATTCTCCTGAAAGTGGCCTCTGTAGCGACTGGCACCACTCCGAAGTGACTCTTGCCTTTGGAAGAAGGGAAAATAAACACACACACTTGTATGCTTGGGTCCCAGGAGATAAACCTTTTAATTGGTAATGCAGAAAGAGTGCCATCCTGGCAGGCATCAGGCCTGACTGCCAGCCCCACCTACCGAAAAAAAGTGTCTCAGGGGAAAAGGAAGGAAGAGGTTTTTTTGTTTTTTTGTTTGTTTGTTTTTGTTTTTGTTTTTGTTTTTTTTACTACTCAACCCCAACAGAAAAACTCAGAATAGACATCTGGTTTGTCTGCAAGTCACACTCACCAACAAATGCATCTCGGGGACAACACAGGGCTGAGAGCAGGCATATGGTCAAACTGCTGACACTAACCAACTATAAGTATGTGATGACCCCATTCTGATCCACAGGTCAGAGAAGAAACATAGCCCACAGCAGGCAAAGTGAAACATTAGAGTTGACTGGACTGAAGGCAACCAAGGCTAAACCACAACAAGTAGGGCACACAACCCACATAAGAGACACCCTTGAAGAGTCTGGTTTTGATGAACAGAGAACATTGCAAAATGGGGCACTACATAAACCCTCTTCATAATGTCACTACTTTCAAGATCAGGAAACATAAATGACTTTCAAATTCATAGAAACAACACAAGACTCAGAAAAAAAAGTGAAGATATAGAAGCATATGTCCCAGTAGAGGAGCACCTGGGTGGCTCAGTCAGTTGAGAATCTCACTTTGGCTCAGGACATGATCTCACAGTTTGTGGGTTCGTGACCCATGTCAGGCTCTGTGCTGACAGCTCAGAGTCTGGAGACTGCTTCAGATTCTGAATCTCTCTCTCTGCCCCTCACCCACTCATGCTCTGTTTCTCAAAAATAAACATCAAAAACATAAATTTCTTTAAAAAAAACATATGTCCCAGAGGAATGAATGAAAAAAAATAAGCAAAATATAAATGAAATAGAGGTAAGTAATATGCCTGGTAAAAAACTCAAAGTAATCATCATCAAGATATTCATTGTACTTGAAAAAAGAGTGGAGGATCTTTGTGAGACAGAATTAAAGACAAACTACTCAATGACTGAAATTAAAAATACCTAGAAAGACAAATAGTAGATTAGATGAAGTATAGAATGAATCAGCTAGCTGGAAGACAAAGTATTGGAAAGAGACCAAGATTAACAGCAAAAAGAAAAAAAATAATAAAAATGAGAATATTATACAAAAAATTACAAGAACTGATCCATGAATTCAGCCAAGTTGCAGGATATAAAATAAATGCACAGAAATCAGTTGGATTTCTATACACCAATAGTGAAGGAACAGAAAGAGAAATCAAGGATTTGATCCCATTTAAAATTGCACCAAAAACCATTAAATACATAGGAATAAACTTAACCAAAAGGTGAAAAATCTATACACTGAAAACTATAGAAAGGTTATGAAAGAAATTGAAGAAGACACAAAAATATGGAAAAATATTCCATGCTCCTGGATAGGAAGAGCAAATATTGTCAAAATGTCAATACTACGCAAAGCAATCTATGTTCAATACAATCCCTATCCAAATAACACCAGCATTCTTCACAGAGCTAGAAGAAACAATCCTAAAATTGGTATGGAAGCAAAAAAGACCCTGAATAGCCAAAACAGTCTTGGAAAAGAAAACCAAAGCTGGAGGCATCACAATCCTGGACTTCAAGATGTATTACAGGGCTGTAATCATCAAGACAGTATGGTACTGGCACAAAAAACAGACACTGAGATCTATGGGACAGAATAGAGAACCCAGAAATGGACCCATAAACGTATGGCCAGCTGGTCTTTGACAAAGCAGGAAAGAATATCCAATGGAATAAAGACAGTCTCTTCAGAAAGTGGTGCTGGGAAAGCTGGACAGGGACATGCTGAAAAATGAGCCTGGATGGCTTTCTTACACCATACACAAAAAATAAACTCAAAATGGATGAAAGACCTAAATATAAGACAAGAATCCATCAAAATCCTCGAGGAGAAAGCTGGCAAAAACCTCTTTGACCTCGGCCACAGCAACTTCTTATTCAGCACGGCTCTGGAGACAAGGGAAACAAATGCAAAAATGAACTATTGAGACCTCATCAAAATAAAAAGCTTCTGCACAGTGACAGAAGCATACAGCAAAACCAAAAGACAACTGACGGAATGGGAGAAGACATTTGCAAATGACAAATCAGATAAAGGGTTAGTTCCAAAATCTATAAAGAACTTATCAAACTCAACACCCCAAAAAAACCAAATAATCAGGTGAAGAAATGGGCAAAAGGCATGAATAAACGCTTCTCCAGAAGACATCCAGATGGCCAACTGGCACATGAAAAAATCCTCAGCATCACTCATCATCAGTGAAATACAGGTCAAAACCACAATAAGATTCCACCTCACATGTGTCAGAATGGCTAACATTAGCAAGTCAGTCAACAACAGATGTTGGCAAGGATGAAGAGAGAGAGGGTCTCTTTTGCACTGCTGGTAGGAATGCAAACTGTTTCAGCCACTCTGGAAAACAGTATGTAGGTTCATCAAAAAAGTAAAAATAGAACTACTCTATGACTCAGAAATTGCAGTACTAGGTATTTATTTAAGTGATATAGGTGTGTTTTGAAGGGGCACATGCACCTCAATGTTTATAGGAACACTATCAACAATAGCCAAAGTATGGAAAGATCCCAAATTTCCATCGATGGATTAATGGATAAAGAAGATGTTTTATATATACATACATATATATATATATATATGTATATGTATATATATGTATATGTATATATGTATATATATACAATGGAGTATTACTCAGCAATTAAACAGAATTAAATATTGCCATTTGCAACCACATGGATGGAACTAGAGGGTATTATGCTAAGTGAAATATGTCAGAGAAAGACAAATATCATATGACTTCACTCATATGAGGACTCTAAGACACAGAACAGATGGCCACAAGGGAAGCAAACATAATATAAAAACAGGGAGGGGAACAAAGCATAAGAAACTCTTAAATATGGAGAGCAGAGTGTTACTGGAGGGGTTGTGAGAGGGGGATGGGCTAAATGGGTAAGGGGCATTAAGGAATCTACTTCTGAAATCATTGTTGCACTATAGGCTAAATTGGATGTAAATTGAAATCATCATCATCATCATCATCATCTACTTGAACATAAGGAAAAAAAGAATCATTGAGTAGTACTGGATCCTCTTTCAACCTCTCCTTCTAGTCCTCTGACTTAACTTTAGTTTTCCCTTTATTAATTTTCACATTCCCCCTTTTGATCATTTTTCCTTAAAAATATCACTGATCAAGGGTCAAGTTCCCTTAATTCAGTGGCCTTTTGTCTCTTGGTGACAGTAAAGACTTTTTCTGGGTGTCATTTCCCACCTTGTAAGGAAATTATACAGATTGGGAAGCTACTGAAGTCACATTCATGTAACAAAGAGTGGTAGCAGGGAGAACTTATATGTGTTTCCCATCTATAGTCCATATTTGTCAATATTACAATCATTGGAGGTCATATACTTATTGGGTACATTTTTTAAATAAAGGTTTCACAAGAAACAAATACAGAATCAAGAGTAACATGAATATTAAAAATTATATAATGGCTCTAAACCAGGATCATAGATCAAAAAGTAGCCAACTAAAAATATATGTTGGCTGTTATTCAGACTTATGGGAGAAACATTCCCACTATGGGGATAAACCCAGAATCACATATGCTTTCAGGAAGTCTTTGCTTAAACTGTCCATAAAAACATAATAGTGAATATTACAAGAACACACATAATGAATTAACTGAGCCCATTTGGGAAGATACAGTGTAGGTATAAATATGAAGCAACAGTTGTGAATTTTTGCCAAGCAGCAAAACTTCAAAGACTTTTTAAAACAGTATAATCTCAAAAGAACTATTTGATTTGTTATTAATAATATAGTAAAAGTGGAAAATAAGAAACTATGAATTCTAAAAAAGCATCCAGAGTCAGTTCACAGTCTAGGATAGAAAGAGAGAGTTCTAGGGGCACCTGGGTGCTCAGTCGGTTGAGCGTCCGACTTTGGCCCAGGTCATGATCTCGTGGTTCATGAGTTCAAGCCCCGTGTCAGGCTCTGTGCTGACAGCTCGGAGCCTGGAGCCTACTTTGGATTCTGTGTCTCCCTCTCTCTCTGCCCCTCTCTGGCTTATGCTCGCACTCTTTCTCTCTGTCAAAAATAAATAAACTTATTTTTTTTTAAATACAGAGTTCTGTGAATCAGGACCTTCCAAGAGTCCTGGTTTAGACATCTTGGGAAAGTTGTCTCATCAGGTGTTTTCTGCTTCAATTCCAGTAACTCTTTACTTTCATGTCACTATATGGTGTTGACGTACACTCAGGGTTGAGACCTTTCTTTAAATATGTTACATGAAATCAAGACTCTATTTACCAGATTTGGCAGAGTTTGATTAGCAGTACTGAAAGGAACTTTTCCAATGAGGTTGAAGTCACTCTTCCTGCAGGTATCTTTTCCAATAGACAAAATTTTCAGTCTTCCAGTGTGATGCCTAACATCTTCATCCAAAGTACTGAACAGTGTAAACATTGCTCTATCAAACCATTGTTATTTTCAATAGAAACATTTAGGCTTTACAATTCTAAAGTATATCTTGTTTTATCAACTGTGGGTCAAATGATGGAGGGGACCAGTGCATTGGACATCCATGGATTATCTCAAAGTTTAAGAATCTATGAGTTTCAAAGGGAATTAATCTGAGATTTAGAAGGACCAATGGCAATACTTTATAACAAGATATTTTAAGGGACTATACAAATTTTGCCAGTTGAGTCTTATTAGTGCCATTAATATATTAAACTAACAGTGAGCATTCAGAATGATATGAACAATGAAAATGCTATAAAACTGGACAAACAACACAGATTTGGTGAAGCACTGATATGTAAAATGGGTTCCTTATCACTACAAAGTTTGAGGTGTTCCCCCCATAGGAAACTTTTTTTTTCCTAACAAAATTTTAGCCATAGAAGAAGCAGTGTCCTGTCTGTAAAGGAAAGGATTGGTCCCGTGAGAAAACATAAAAGAGGTTGAAAAACATTTATAGCTATGATATGGAGGAAGCTGTATGAAATTTATTTGCCAAAATTTGAATGGTCCATTAGGTGTGTCCAGGAGCATTGGAAACAATGTTCCCTGGGTTCTGTTTTGGACAAGTGTGACAAACAGGTAGGCATTGTGATTTTTTGTTTCTTTATTTGTTTCAGGAGTAGAATTCAGTGATTCATCACTTATATACAACACCCAGTGCTTATTACAAATAAGTGCCCTCCTTAATACCCATCACTTATTTACCACATCCACCACCCACTTCTCTTCCAGAAACCCTCAGTGTGTTCTCTATAGTTAATAATCTCTTATGGTTTGCATTCCTCTTTTTTTTCCTTCCCCTATATTCTCTGTTTTCTTTCTAAATTCCACATATGAGTGAAATCATATGGTATTTCTCTTTCACTGACTTATTTTGCTTAGAACAATACTCCTCTCTGGCTCCATCCACGTCATTCCTAGTGGCAAGACTTCATTTTTTTGATGGCCCAGTAGCATTCATGACATTTTCTGGACACTTGGCATCTTTCCATAATTTGACTATTGTTGATAAGGCTGCTGTAAACATAGGGGTGTGTGTGCCCCTTCAAATTTGTATGTTTGTAACCTTTGGGTAAATACGTAGTGGTACAGTTGCTGGATCGTAGGCTATTTCTATCTTTAACTTTTTGAGGAAGCTACACACTGTTTTGCAACGTGGCTATACCAGTTTTCATTCTGACCAACAATGCAAGAGGGTTTCCCTATCTCCATATCATACCCACAACTGTTGTTTCCTGTGTTGTTCATTTTAGCCATTCTGAAATGTGTGAGGTGGCATCTCATGAGGTTTTTATTTGTATTTCCCTGATGTTGAGCATCTTTTCATGTGTCTGTTACCCATCTGTAAGTCATCTTTGGGAAAATGTCCATTCATGTATTCTGCTCATTTCTTAGCTGGATTATTTGGTTTAGGGGTGTTGAAGTTGATAAGTTCTTTATAGATTTTGAATAGTAAACATTTATCAGATATGTCATTTGCAAATATCTTCTTCCATTCCATTGGGTGCCTTTTAGTTTTATTGTTTGTTTCCTTTTCTGTGCAGAATCTTTCATCTTGATTAAGTCCCAAGTTCATTTTTGCTTTTGTTTCCATCACCTCTGGGCATGTGTCTAGCAAGACATTTATAAGGCACATGTAAAAAAGATTACTTCTTGTGTTTTCCTCTAAGATTTTGATAGATTCCTTTCCCACATTTAGGTCTTTCATCCATTTTGAATTCCTGTTTGTGTAAGGAGAAAGAAAGTGGTCCAGTTTCATTCTTCTGCGTGTTGCTGTTAAATTTTGTCAACACTATTTTTTGAAGACTGTCTTTTTTCCATTGGATATTCGTCCCTTCTTTGAAGATTAGTTGAACATATATGTGTGAGTCCATTTATTGGTTTTCTATTCTGTTTCAGTGATCTATGTGTCTGTTTTTTTGCCAGTACCATAATGTCCTGATGACTACAGTTTTGTAAGGTAGCTCGAAGTCCAGAATTGTGGTGCCTCCAGCTTTACTTTTCTCGTAAAAGAGTGCTTTGTTTAGCTCTGTGAAAACTTCTGGGGGTATTTCAATGGGGATTGCATTAAATGTGTAGATTACATTGTGTGGTATAAACATTTTAGCAATATTTTTTCTTCCAATCTATGATCATGGAATGTTTTCCATTTTTTTATATACTCTTCAAATTCTTTCATAAATTTTCTATACTTCTCAGAGTACAGATTTTTTTTTACCTCTTTGTTTAGGCTTATTCCTAGCTATGGTTTTTAGTGCAATTGTAAATGGGATAAATTTCTTGATTTCTCTTTTTGCTGCTTCGTTATTAGTGTATAGAAATGCCACAGACTTCTGTACATTGGTTTATATCCTGTGAATATACTGAATTTGTGTAACAGTTCTGGCAATTTTTTGAGTCTTTTGGGTTTGCTATATAAAGTGTCATAACACCTGCAAAGAGAGAAAGTTTGACTTATTCCTAATTTTTCATAATAATCCCTTACAATTGTATTTCTGTGGTGTTGGTGGTGACCTCTCCTCTCTGGTTTGTTATGTTATTTATTTGTGTCCTTTCTCTTTTTGATAAGTCTTGGTATGGGGTTATCAATTTTATTAATTTTTTCAAAGGACCAGTTCCTAGTTTTATTGCTATATTCTGCTTTTTAAATTTCTATATCATTTATTTCTGCTTTAATCTTTATTATTTCCTTTCTTCTTCTGGCTCTAGGATTAATTTGCTGTTCCTTTACTTGGTTTTTTAGGTATAAAGTTAGGTTATGTATTTGAGATTTTTAGTTCTTGAAGTAGGTCTGTATTGCTATATACTTCCCTCTTATGACTGCTTTTGCTGAATCCCAAAAGTTCTGGGCTTTTGTATTTTCATTTTCATTTACCTCCATGTGTTTTAAATTTGTTTTTATATTTCTTGGTGAACCGAATCATTCTTTAGTAGGATGTTCTTTAACTTCCATGTGACTGTGGTCTTACTAAATTTGTTCTTGTGGTTGAATTCAAGTTTCATAGTGTGTGGTCTGACAATATTCATTACATAAACTCAAGTTTTTCTATCTATCTATCTATTTATTGAGATAAAGAGAAAGAGAGCAGAGGATGGACAGAGCAAAAGGGAGAGAGATAGAATCCCAAGAAGGGTCTACACTGTCAGCACAGAGCCCAACACAGGGCTTGAACTCACAAACCGTGAGATCATGACCTGAGCCAAAATCAAGAATTGGACATTTAAGTGACTAAGCCAGCCAGATGCCCCTATAATCTCAAACTTTTTGGATTTGTTGAGGCCTGATTTGTGACCCAGTATGTGATCTATTCTGGAGAATGTCCAATGTGCACTTGAAAGGAATATATATTCAGCTGCTTTAGAATGAAATGTTCTGGATATATCTGTTAAGTCCCTCTGTTACAGTTAGTCGTTCAAACCATTGTTTCCTGGTTGATTTTCTGCTTAGTTAATCTGTCCATTGTGGTAAGAGGGGTGTTACAGTCTCCAAAGTCTCATTGTATTATTATAAGTGAGTTTCTTTATTTTTGCTATTAATTGATCTATATATTTGTGTTGTTTCAAGTTGGGAGCACAAATATTTACCATTGTTGGATCTTCTTGTTGGATAGACCCTTTTATTTTTATATAATGTCCATCTCTTGTTACAGTCTTCGCTTTAAAATGTAGTTTATATAATAGAAGTGTGGCTACTCTGCCTCTCTTTCGACATCCATTAGCATGATAAATGTTTTTCCATCCCCTCACTTTCAATCTGTCGATGTCTTTGGGTCTAAAATGAGTTTCTTGTAGGCAGCATATATTTTGGTCTTTTTTAATCCATTCTGATATCCTATCTCTTTTTATTGGAGCATTTAGTCCACGTACATGCAGAGTAATTATTGATAGATACGAATTCAGTGCCATTGTATTACCCGTAAAGTTGTTGTTTCTGGAGAGTATCTCTGTTAGTCTGTAGTCTTTTTTTTTCCTTTTAGTCTTTACTTCTCACTCAAAGAGTCCCTTTAATATTTGTCGCATGGCTAGTTTAGTGGTCATGAACTCCTTTAGTTTTTGTTTGGGAAATTCTTTATTTCTCCTTCTATTCTGAATGGTATCTTTGGCACATAGGGTATTCTTGTCTGCTGCATATTCTTACCATTGAGCACATTGAATATATCATGCCACTTCCTTGTAGCCTGTGAACTTTCTGTGGATAGAACTTCTGCTATCCTTGTTTGTCTTCCCTTGTAAGTTAGATATCTTCTCCTTTGCTGTTTTTAAGATTTTTTTTTCCTTATCTCTGTATTTTTCAAATTTTAGTATAATACATTTTGGTGCAGGCCTGCTTTTGTTGATTATAATGGGAATTCACTGTGACTCCTAGATTTGGGTGTATTTTTTCCAACCCCGGATTAAGGGGTTTCAGGTATAATTTCCTCACATAAAATTTCTGCACCTTTTTCCCTCTCCTCTTTTTCTGGGACTCCTGTAATATGAATGTTATTGCACTTTATGGAGTTTCCAAATTCCCTAAGTGTACCCTTATAATCCAATATGTTGCTTTCACTCCTCTTTTCAGCTTCATCATTTTCCATAATGGTGCATTCTATATCACTTTTTCATTCCTTTGTTTCTTCCATCCTTGTGGACATTACGTCCAGTTGGTTTAATCATTCAGTTACAGCATTTCTTAAAATTTTGGCCTGACTAGTTTTTAGGTCTTTTATTTCTGTAGTAAAGGACTACCTGGTCTTTACATGCTTTACTCAATTCCAGATACTATCTTTATGACTTTAAAGGCAGTCACATAGGGGCTTGGAAATTATAGTGAAGTGAAGCAAAATGCTGACTTCCAGACTAGCTCCCTCACCAGGTGTTTCTTCCCCTATGCTAATGAATGAGGAAGTGCAATGGTGCCCACCAGCTCTCTTGTCCCCTGAAAGGCAGTTCAGTCTCTCCCAAATGCACACCAAGAAGGGAAATTTTCTCTCCCAGAGTGATCCAGGGGATTATCAGATGATGCTGTCCACTCTTTAACCTCTGCTTTCCTTCTCCACAGGAGGACCACTATGTCCACCAGTCTCCACACTGGCCATGGCATGGACTTCTAAAACTTCATATTTCAAGCTCTACTGCTTGTAAAAACTCATGATAATCAGAGCCTCTCATTTACCCAATCAATGGTTTTTGGTAAGTGTTTGTCTTGTTCAGTCTCCTTTGCACTTCTCTCTCTCTCTCTCTCTCTCTCTCTCTCTCTGATCAGGGCTCTCTCCCCTGTGCAGAACCCATGATTCTTTTCTCCCTCAAATGCCATCTCCCCACCTCCTCCAAGATGTGGTTTATTTTCTCCTTATAGTTGTGAAGTTTATTCTATCAGTCCTCAAATTGATTTCTTGGGTGTAAGAATGATTTGATATTCATCTAGCTGTGTTTGAGGGGGGAGGCAAGCATAAGGTCCTCCTATTACTTTTACATCTTAACTCCTCTTAACTACTTTTCCCACCAATAGTAGTTCATGAACACTATGATTTTTTCAGTAGACCAATGATTTAATGCATGTACACTGGTGAGTAGTTGATATTTAAATTTCTGATAAAGCTGAATTGTTTTTGGTCCAAACCAGAATGCCCTTTTTATCAAACCAATTATTATTAAATTTTAAATATTGTTTTTCCCCTATTCTGGGGCCAATTATGGGACATTTCTGGACAATTTTTTCAAATTATTATTGGGAAGAACATCCTTTCAACCATGACAGAGGTTTTGCTGATGATTTCCCTGAATACAGTATTTTGGGCAGAAATACAAGCAATGTGGTTTATTTGGGCCTCCAAGGAATCAATTCTCGAATTCCCAGGAACCTTAATAATAACTAGGTTAGGCAGAAAAAGTGTAGCATCTAATAAATTTGGACATAACAACCAATTTTAATTTTATCCTCTTCACAGGGAAGGAGACCTTATTTTTTTCCATAACATACTGGCTATCAATATAAATGTTTGTGGTTTTACCCTTTGGCTAATGTACAAGCTCAAGTAAGGCCATATAACTCACCTGTGGAGCTGAAGTAGCCAAAGGTAAATGTGCTGCCGTAATGAATTCAAAAGGGGTTGCAATAACACACCCAATATGGCATTTACCATGTTAATCCTTTAAATAAGAGCCATGAAAAATCTGCATTGATTAGAGATGATGCTTATAAATTGTCATGGAAAATCTAAAGTTAATATGCCAGCATTAATCAGCCATGAGGTATTTTGTCTGTGAAGGAAGGGAGAACGATAGAAGGGTTACTGTTATTGCAGTGAGCAGGAGGCATGAGGAGCAGTTAATGGGAAGATTTCATAAGAGGTGAGATGACAGAAAAGTGTTGAGTGTAATAATAATTTAGGAGGGCATCTACCTCATGAGACAATAGACAATTAAAGAGGATTCCATGATTATTTATTCAATGACTTTATTTTTTTTAATTTTTTAAAAATGTTTTATTTATTTTTGACAGAGAGAGAGAGAAAGAGCATGAGTGGGGGAGGGTCAGAGAGAGAGGGAGACACAGAATCCGAAGCAGGCTCCAGGCTCTGAGCCATCAGCACAGAGCCCGATGCGGGGCTCGAACTCACAGACCGCGAGGTCATGACCTGAGCCGAAGTCAGACGCTCAACCGACTGAGCTACCCAGGCGCCCCAATGGCTTTATTTTTTAAAAAGATTTTATTTTTAAGTAATCTCTACATTCAACATGGGGCTCAGACTCACAACCACAAGACCAAGAATCACACACCCTAACAACTGAGCCAGCAGGAATCCTGTCAGTGTCTTAAATTAAAAGTAAAGTGGCAGGAATGGCTCTGAAGCCAGGATTTCCTCATGCCATAGAATCTAATTGTTGGCTATAATACCCTATGGGTTGATGATGGTTCCTATGGTTTTCAGAGAGCACTTCAAGTATAGTCCTTTCTTTCTTACATACAAAGTGGAAAAGAGAAGTCGATAACTAAGATGTCTGAAGGTGGATGCGGGGGGTAATTAGATTATTTATTTATTTACTCATTTTTATGAGACTATTTTTTCATTGATTTTTAGCTTCAACTTGAGTGTGATTATATTTAATGGCCACTTAGTGGTTTTCCATTGCTATCCTATAAACCAAACTTTGAAAGCATTTTATAGTCAGAAAGAAAACAGAAAAATATGGAATCTAAACATTTTACTAACAACCAGTGGATCAACAAAGAAATCAAAATGAAAATAAAGAAGTACGTGGAGACAGATTAAGTGAAAACACAATGGGCCAAAACATTTGGGATTCAGTGAAATAAATTTCAAGAGGGAAATTTACAGTGATACAAGTATACCTTCAGAAAATCTCAAATAGGGCCACCTGGGTGGCACCGTTGGTTAAGTGTCCAACTTTGGGTCAGGTCATGATCTCATGGTTCATGAGTTCAAGCCCCACATCAGGATTTGTGCTGATAGCTCAGAGCATGGAGCCTACTTCGGTTACTGTGTTTCCCTCTCTTTCTGCCCCCTTCCCACTTGCTGTCTGTCTCTTCCTCTCCCTCTCTCAAAAATGAATAAACATTTTAAAAAGTTTTTCAAAGAAAAAAGAAAATCTCGAGTAAACAATCTAACTTTGCAACTAAAGCAACTGGAAAAAGAACAAACAAAGCCCAAGGTTAGTGGAAGGAAGTACATAATAAAAATTAGAGCAGGAATAAATGAAATGGACACTAAAAACAATAGTAAAAATCAATGAAGGTCAATGAAATTGAGAGCTGCTTTTTTTTTTTACTTTTTCAGTTTCTGTTTAAATTAGTTAGTTAACACACCATGTAATAATGACTTAAGATATAGAAATTATTGATTCATCACTTATATACAACACTCAGTACTCATCATAACAAGTACCTTTCTTAATACCCATGACACATTTATCCCATACCCCAGCCCACCTCCACTGCATTAACCCTAAGTTTCTTCTCTATAGTTAAGAGTCTGTTTACTGGTATGCCTCTCGTTTCTATTTTTTCCCTGTGTTCAACTGTTTTGTCTCTTAAATTCCACATGTGAGTGAAATCATATACTATGTGTTTTTCTTTAACTTATTTCACTTAGCATAATACTCTCTAATACCATCCATGTTGTTGCAAATGGCAATATTTCATTATTTTTTACAGCTGAAAATACTCCATTGATTATATATATATACATATATATATATATATATATATATATATATATATACATATACATATATATATAACCACATCTTCTTTATCCATTCATCAGTGGATGGTTTTGTCTTTCTCCATAATTTGGCTACTGTTGATAATTCTGCAATAAACATTGGAGTGTATCATTTTAAACAAGTATTTTTCTATTCTTTGGGTAAATAACTAGTAGTTCAATTGCTGGATCATAGGGTAGTTCTATTTTAACTTTTTGAGGAACCTACATATTGTCTTCCAAAGTGACTGTAACAGTTTTAATTCCCACAAACAATGTAAGAGGGTTCCCATTTATCCACACCCTCACTAACACGTGTTTATGTGCTGTTAATTTTAGGCATTCTGACTAGTGTGAGGTGATATCTCATTGTATTTTTTATTTGTATACCCCTGATGATGAATGGTGGTGACAATCCTTTCATGTGTCTATTGTCTTTCTGTATGTCTTCTTTGGAAAGATGGCTATTCATGTTTTCTACCCATTTCTTTATTGGATTATTTGTTTTTTTGCATGTTCAGTTTGATAACTTCTTTATAGATTTTGGATACTAACCCTTTATCAGATATGTCATTTACAAATATCTTCTCCCATTCTATAGGTTGCCTTTTAGGTTTGTTGATTGTTTCCATTGCTGTGAAGAAGCATTTTACCTTGATGAAGTCCCAATAGTTTATTTTTGCTTTTGTTTCAAGATACATCCTCTGGAGATGTATCTAGTAAGAAGTTGCTTTGGCTAATATCAAAGACGCTACTGCCTGTGTTTTCTTCTAGGATTCTGATGTTTTCCCGTGTCACATTTATGTCTTACATCCCTTTTGAATTTATTTTTGTGTATGGACTAAGTGGTCCAGTTTTATTCTTCTGCATGTTGATGTCCAGTGTTATCAACAACATTTGTTGAAGAGGCTGTCTTTTTTCTACTGGATATTCTTTCTTGCATTGTGGAACATTAGTTGACCATATAGTTGTGGGTTCATGTCTGAGTTTTCTATTCTGTTCCATTCATTTATATGTCTGCATTTTGGGTTTTTTTTGTTTTATTTCGTTTTGTTTTGTTTTTTTCTTTTGTTTGGTTTTGTTTTGTTTTTGCCAGTAGTATATTATCTTGACCTCTACAGCTTTGTAATATAATTTGAAGTATGGAATTATGATACTTCCAGCTTCGCTTTTCTTTTTCAAGATTACTTTGGCTCTTTGGGGTCTTTTGTGTTCCCATACAAATTTTAGAATTGTTTGTTATAGCTCTGTGAAAGCTGCTGGTGCCATTTTGAATGGATTGCATTAAATGTGTAGTTTTCTTTGGGTAGTGTAGACATTTTAACATTTGTTCTTCTGATCCATGAGCTTGGAATATTTTTCCAATTCCTTGTGTTATCTTCAATTTATTTCATAAGTGTTTTATACTTTTCAGAGTATAAATCTTTTATCTTTTTCATTAGGTTTATTCCTAAGTATTTGATGGGTTTTGGTGCAATTGTAATTGAATTTCCTTGATTTCCCTTTCTACTGCTTCATTACTGGTGTATAGAAATGTCACAGATTTCTGTACATTGATTATGTATCCCACAAAGTTACTGAACTTGTTTATCAGTTCTAAGAATTTTTTGGTAGAGTCTTATGGGTTTTTATAGAGAATCTCATATAATCTGCAAATAGTGAAAATTTGATTTTTTATTTGCTGATTTGAATGTCCCTTTTCTTCTTTTTATTTTTTTTTTTAAGAAAGAAAGAGTGTGAGTGGGGAGGGACAGAGAGAGAGGGAGACACAGAATCTTATATTGATGTCGGTTCCTTCTATCCATAATTTGTTGAGGGTTTTTATCATGAATAGATGTTGTACTTTATCAAACGCATTTTCTGCATCTGTTGAGAGAATTATACTGTTCTTTCTTTTATTAATGTGGTGTATCACGTTGATTGATTTGTGAATACCGAACCACACTTACAGCACAGGAAGAAATCCCACTTGATCATGGTGAATGATTATTTTAATGTACTGTTGGATTCAATTCACTAGTATTTTGTTGAGAATTATTGCATCTATATTCATCAGGGATATTGGCCTCAAGTTCTCTTTTTCAGTGGAGTTTTTGTCTGGTTTTGGAATAAGGATAAGCTGGCCTCATAAAATGAATTGGGAAGTTTTCCTTCCATTTCAATTTTTCAGAAGACTTTGAGAAGAATAGGTATTAACTTTCCTTTAAACTTTTGGTATAATTTCCCTGTGGAGCCATCTGGACCTGAAGTTTTCTTTGTTTGGAATTTTATTATAATAATAATCATTATTAGTATTACTATTATTACTGATTCAATTTAATTGCTAGTAGTCAGTCTTTTCAAGCTTTCTATTTCTTTCTGTCTCAGTTTTGGTAGTACTGATGTTACTAGGAATTTATCAATTTCTTCCATATTGCCCAATGTGTTGACACATAATTTTTATAATGTTCTCTTATAATTGTATTTCCATGGCATTGATTATTCCTCCTCTCTCATTTGTGATTTTATTTATTCGGTTTCTTTGTATTATCTTTTTGATAAGGTTGGCTAGGTGTTTATCAATTTTATTAATTTTTTTAAAGAACCAGCTCCTTGTTTCATTGATCTGTTCTATTATTTTGTTTTGTTTTGGTTTGTTTTCTATATCTTTTGTTTTCTTTTCTAATCTTTATTATTTCCCTTCTTCTGCTGCCTTTGGCCTTTGTTGTTATTTGTCTAGGTCCTTTAGGTGTAAAGTTAGGTTGTTTATTTGTGAGTTTTCTTGCTTCTTGACTTAGGCGTGTATTGCCATATACTTCTGTCTTATGACTGCTATTGTCACATCTCAAAGGTTTTGGACTGTTCTGTTTTCGTTTTCATTTTTTCCATATATTATTATTTTATTTCTTTTTAATTTCCTGGTTGACATATTAATGGATTTGTAACATGTATTTAACCTCCACGTATTTGTGTTATTTCCAAATTTTGTCTTGAGTTTGACTTCAAGCTTCATAGCATTATGCTCACAAAATATTCATGGTATTATCTCAATATTTGTACCTGTTGAGACCTGATTTGTGACCCTGTATATGATATGCTCTGGAGAATGTCCCATGTGCTCTTGAAAATACTGTGTATTCTGCGCTTAATGATGAAATTTTCTGAATATACTTGTTCAGTACATCCGATCTAGAGTGTTATTCAAAGCCATTGTTTCCTTGTTGATTTTCTGCTTGATAATGTGTCCATCGCTGCAAATTGTGTGATGCATTCCCCTACTACTATTGTATTGTCAATGAGTTCCTTTTTGTTTGTTGTTAATTGTATTATGTATTTCAGTGCTCGAAAGTTTAAGGCACAAATTTGTAATTGTTAGATATCCATTTTTTTTAATTATGAAGGAGTAATTTCTATTTATTTATTTATTTATTTATTATTTTAATTTAAGTTAGTTAACCTACAGTGTAGTCTTGGCTTCAGGAATAGAACTCAGTGATTCGTCTCTTATATATAACACCCAAATAGTGCCCTCCTTACTGCCCATCACCCACTTAGTGCATCCCCCCACCCACCCCATCCAGCAACCCTCCGTTTGTTCTCTTTATTTAAGAGTCTATTATGCTTGCCTCCTTCTCTGCTTTTGGCATATTTTCCCCTGCCTTACCCTTTGTTCATCTGTTGAGTTTCTAAAATCCTAGATATGAGTGACATCATATCTGTCTTTTTCTGACTGACTTATTTCACTCAGCACAATACCCTCTAGTTCCATCTATGTTGTTACAAATGACAAGATTTCATTTTTTTTTTATCATGAAGTAGTATTCCATTATATATCTATCACATCTTCTTTATCCATTCATCATGCCATGGACATTTGGTCTCTTTCCATAATTTGGCTATTGTTGATAACACTGCTATAAACATAGGGGTACATGTGCACCTTTGAATCACCATTTTTGTATCCTTTGGATGAGTTCCTAGCAGTGCAATTGCTGCTGGGTCATAGGGTAGTTCTATTTTTAACTTTTTAAGGAACTCCCATACTGTTTTCTAGAGTGCACCAGTTTGCATTCCCACCATCATTGCAAAAGTGATCCCCTTTCTCCACAACCTCGCCAACATGTTGTTTCCTGAGTTGTTAATTTTAGTCATTCTTAAAGAAAGGAAGACTTCCAAAATCATTCTATGAATCCAGAATTATCTTGATTCCAAAACCAGACAAGATCACAATAAAAAGAATTATATACCAATATCCCTGACGACTCCAGATGCAGAAATTCTCAAGAAGATGCTATCAAATTGAATTCAACAGAACATTAAAAGAATTATTCACCATTATCAAGTGAGATTCATTCTGGGGCTGTAAGGCTGGTTCAGTATTCACAAATCAATCCACATTATACACCACATTAATTAACAAAAGATAAGAACCACATGATCCTTTCAATAGTTGAAGAAAAGCCATTTGACAAAATACAGCATCCTTTATTGATAAAAACCCTCAAGAGAACAAGGATAGAAGGAGCATACCTCAACATCACAAAATCCATATATGAAAGGCCCAAAAATAATATCATCCTCAATGGGGAGAAATTGAGAGCTTTCCCCCTAAGACCAGGAACACGATAGGGATGACCACTGTCACCAATGTTATTCAGCATAGAACTGTAAGTCCTAGCCTCATAAAACAAAATGAAATAAAAGGCATCCAAATTGGAAAGGAAGAAGTAAAACTATCACTCTTTACAGATGACATGTTACTCTAGACAGAAAACCTGAAAGACTCCACCAAAAAACTTTTAAAGCTGATATATGAGTTCAACAAAGTCACAGTTATAAAATCAATGTACAGAAATCATTTGAATTTCTACACCAATAAAGAAGCAGCAGAAAGAGATATCAAGGAACTGATCCAATTTACAATTATACCCAAATCCATGAAATACCTAAGAATAAGCCTAACTATGGGCACCTGCATGGCTCAGTCAGTTAAGCATCTGACTTTGGCTCAGGTCATGATATTATGGCTTGTGAATTTGAGCCCTGTGTCAGACTCTGTGTTGACAGCTCAGAGCCTGGAGCCTGCTTCAGATTCTTTGTCTCGCTCCCTCTCTCTCTCTGTCCCCCTTCCCTGCTCATGCTCTTTCTCTGTCTCAAAAAAAAGAAAACAACTTTAAAATATTATAAATAAATTAAGCTAACCAAGAGGTAAAAGATCTGTATGCTGTTAACAATAGAAAGCTTATGAAAGAAATTGAAGAAGACACAAAGAAATGGAAAGACATTCTATGCTCATGGATCAGAAGAACAAATATTGTTAAAGTGTTGATACTACCCAAAGCGCTACACATTCAATGTGATCCCTATCAAAATAACACCAACATTCTTCACAGAGCTAGAACAAACAATCCTAAAATTTGCATGGAACCACAAAAGACCCCGAAAGCCAAAGTAATATTGAAAAAGAAAAGCAAAGCTGGAGACATCACAATTCTGGTCTTTAAACTGTATTGCCAAGCTATAAAAATCAATTGTTAGATATTCTTGGTGGATGGTCCAATTCCCCTTATTTTGATATAGTGCCCTCCTTCATCTTTTTTTTTATTTGTTTTTAAAACCTTTGTTATAAATCTAGTATATCTGATATAAGTGTGGCTACTCCAGCTTTCTTTTGTCATCCATTAGCATGATAGAAGATTCTCCATCCTTTCACTTTCCATATGCAGTGTCTTTAGGTTTAAAATGTGTCATGGAGTGATTTGGGAAGATAGAGCAGCATGGAGACTCTCAGCTTTTCTCAACACTGAAACACAGCTAAATCAGCAACAATTTTGCACACCTAGGAAATTGATCTGAAGATTAGTACAACAATCTGCATAACTTGAGCCATAAAGCTTAGAAGGTAGGTGGTTCAGAGAGGTGAAGTGGGGGAAAGAAAAGCTGCCTAGGGTAGGGAGCTGTTTTTTCAGAAAGAGGACAGAGAAAGACCAAGGGGAAGAGTGCAGTGAATGGGGATTGTGCTAGAAAAGCACTCCCCCAAAAGCAGCTGGAGAGAAGGAGACAGAAAGAGTGAAAACACTTGTAGGGAACTGAATAAGAAATATGCTCCCAAAAACCATTGATGGGGAGAAAAGTGAGGGTTTTAATGCCATTAGGATTCTATAAACAGTGGAACACAGAGTCTGACATTCTGGAGCTCAGTTCTTGATGGTGCTCTGGTGAAAAAAGGAGTGAATCCTTAGGAGCAGGCAGCGAGGTTTGAGGGCTCCCTGTGCCACACAGGGAGAAGTGGTTCTCCTGCTTGGAGCACATTTGGTAGAGGCCATTTGGCCTCCACATTGGCAAAGGTCCCATTGACCCCGGAGAGCAGTCATGTTTGCTGGTATTGGGACAAAGATGCCTAAGTATTGTGAAATCTAGCACTGGCTGTGTGTTGTAATTTATCACAATCTCTGAACCTCTGCCACTGTACAATCTTATGAATGGTTTCTGGGGCAAGCCAGCACCCAGCCATTACTCAGTGAGACCCTCCCCCAGAAAGACTACCCGGATCCAAGCCACAGGGGTCTCTGAAGTGAGGGGTTTTGAAACACCACCCCATCTGAGATAAAACTCTGGAGGGAGGTGCTGCCTGGAAGATGGACGGCTTGGAAATGGACAGGATAGAGGATGGAGTGGACAGAGCACTGAGAGGGGTGCTCAGTGGAGGGGTGTTTTATCATGGGTTGGTGAGAATGCAACGTTCTTGTGCCAAAGACTAGGGAGCTGGGTGAAGCCATTTCCACTTCTCCCACACATGTGCAAGCACGAGCATGCATATGAGCATCACACTGATCCACCCCAGTAAGCTAATCAGTGCCACCAAGGGGATAATGGAGGCATTACACCAAACCATGCCCAACTATGCCCTCCAAGCACATCCCCTAGAAAACCAGCACAAATCTCAGTCTGCTTTGTGTACAGACAATAGGGTGCTTCATACTTTGAGTTCGAGGGGAGACTGAATATAACTTCATTCAGGTTTCTTCTGTTTTCTGGTTCATTTTTTTTTTAATTATTTTTGTTTCCTTATTTCTCTTTTTCTTGGATACAGAAAGAGAAAAAATATTTCTTGTTTTTAATTTAAAAATTATTTATTATTTTTAATATGTTTTAAAAACTTTAAATTCTATTTAATTTTCTTTATTTCATTTTAGTCAATTTTATTATATTTTTTAAGTTTAAAATTTTTCCTTTTCTTCCTTTTTTCCTTTTCTTTCCTTTCTTTCCTTTTTTTCTCTATTCTTTCAAGCTTCTTTCAACAAGCAGACAAAAACACACCTAGGATCTAGCTTCCTTTATTTATTTTTGTCTTGTTTTGTTTTGTTAACTTTTTAATTTTTAATTTTTATTTTATTAACTTTTTTTCTTCATCCAAAATAGCAAAATGGAGTAAATCACCCCAACAGAAAGAACAGGAAGAAATGACAACCAGAGGCATTATCAACACAGGTTTAATCAAGATATCTGAACTAGAATTTAGAACCATGATAATAAGAATACTAGATGGGGTTGAAAAAAGCATAGACTACCTTTCTTCAGAGATAAAAGAAGTGAAACTATTCAGAACAAAGTTTAAAGTGCTGTAAACGAGATGCAATCTTGAATAAATGCTGTGACAGCAAGGACAGATGAGGCAGACAGTGAATCAGCAATATAGAAGACAAAATTATAGAGAATAAGGAAGCAGGGGAAAAAAGAGGTAAACAAAGGCAAAAGAACATGACACAAGACTTAGAGAACTCAGTGACATATTAAAAAGGAATAACATCTGAATCATAGGAGTCAAAGAAGATGAAGAAAGAGAAAAGGGGAAAGAATATGTGAGCAAATATAGGGAAAACTTTCCTAATCTGGGGAAGAACACAGACATCAAAATCAAAGAAACACAGAGAACCCCCAATAGAGTCAACAAAAACTGGCCATTAGCAAGACATATTATACTAAAATTCACAAAAGACACAGACAAGGAAAGAATTATGAAATCAGCAAGGGAATAAAAGTCCTTAACCTACAAGGGAAGATAGATAAGGTCCAAAGCAGACCTATACACAGAAGCTTGGCAGACCAGAAAGAAGTGGCAGGATAAATGGAATGTGGTGAATCAGAAAAATATGCAGCCAAGAATTCTTTATCCAACAAGGCTGTTATTAAAAATAGAAGGAGAGACAAACAGTTTCCCAGACAAACAAAAACTAAAGGAGTTTGTGACCACTAAACCATCCCTGCAAGAAATTTTAAGGGGGGGGGGCTTTGAGTGGGGAAAAAATGAAACAAAGTAAAAAAGACAAAAAGCAACAAAGACTAGAAAGGACCTGAGAACATCACCAGAAACTCCAATTCTACAGACAACAAAATGGCAATAAATTTATATCTTTCATTATTCACTCTAAATGTCAATGGATTAAACACCCTAATCAAAAGACATTGGGTATCAGAAAGGATAAGAAAACAAGACCCATCTATCTATATGCTGCTTACAAGAGACCCATTTTTTACATAAAGACATCTGCAGATTGAAAGTAAGGGGATGGAGAACCATCTATTATGATAATGGTCATCAAAAGAAAGTTAGAGTAGCCATACTTACATCAAACTGTAACAAGAGATGAAGAAGGGCATTTTAAAATAAAGACTGTAACAAGAGATGAAGAAGGGCATTATATCATACTGAAGGGGTATCCATCAAGAAGATCTAAGAATTATCCAAGAAGATCTAAGATAAATATTTATGCCCCCAACTTGAAGCACATAAATATATGTCAATTTATCACAAACATAAAGACACTCATTCATAATAATACCATAATAGTAGAGGACTTTAACACCCCACTTACAGCAATGTACAGGTCATATAAGTGGAAAATCAACAAGTAAACAATGGATCTGAGTGACACACAGGACCAGGTGGGCTTAACAGATATATTCAGAACATTTCATCCTAAAGCAGCAGAATACACTTTCTTCTCAAGTGCACATGCAACATTCTCCAGAATAGCACATACTGAGGCACAAATAAGCCTTCAAAAAGTACAAAAACATGGCGATCAAACCTTGCATATTTTCAGACCACAATGCTATGAAACTAGAAATCACTAACAACAAAAAAAATTGGAAAGACCTTGAATACTTAGAAATTAAAGAGCATCCTCCTAAAGAATGAATGGGTTAACTAAGAAATTAAAGAAAAATTTAAAAGTACATGGAAGCAAGTGAAAATGAAAACATGACAGCCCAAAACCTCTGGGATGAAGCAAAGGTGGCCTAAGAGGGAAGTATATAGTAATCTAGGCCTTCCTAAAGAAGGAAGAAAGGTGTAAAATAAACAACCTAACCTTACAGCTAAAAGAGCTGGAAAAAGAACAGCATATAAAGCCCAAAATGAACACAAGAAGGAAAATAATAAAGATTAGAGTGGAAATCAATGATATCAAAACAAAATGAAACATTAGAACAGATCAATGAAACCAGGAGCTTGTACTTTGACAGAATTAACAAAATTGATGAACCTATAGCCAGATTGACCCAAAGAAAAAGGAAAGTACCCAAATAAATAAAATGATAAATGAAAGTGGAGAGATCACAAACAACACCACAGAAATACAAACAATAATAAGAGAATATTATGAACAATTATATGCCAAAAATGTGGGCGAGCTGGAAGAAATTGACAAATTCCTAGAACATATGAACTACCAAAACTGAAACAGGAAGAAATAGAAAATTTGAACATACCCATAACCACCAAAGAAATTGAATCCATAATCAAAAATTTCCCTACAAACAAGAGTCCAGGGCCAGATGGCTTTCCAAAGGAATGCTACCAAACATTTAAAGAAAAGTTAACAACTATTGTTTTGAAGCTTTTCCAAAAAAATAGAAATGGAAGACAAATTTACAAACTCATTCTATGAAGCCAGCATTCAGACTAAGACCCCACTAAAATAGAGAACTACAGATGAATTTCTCTGATGAATGTGGATGAAAAAATTTTCAACAAAATACTACCAAAAGGATCCATCAATACATTAAAAGAATTTCATCAATACATTATAAAGTGGGATTAATTACTGTGATGCAGGGCTGGTTCAATATACACACATCAGTCAATTTGATATATCACATTAATAAAACAAAGTATAAGTACCACATGATCCTTTCAATAGATGCAGAGAAAGCATTTGACAAAATATATCATTCTTTCTGGATAAAAAAATGCCTCAAGAAAGTAGGGATAACATTATCATTCCTCAAGATCATAAAAGCCATATATCAAAGACCCAACACTAATTACTTCAATGGAGAAAAACTGAGTGTTTTACCCCTAAGGTCATAAAAAAGACAAGGATGTCCACTCTTACCACCGTTGTTCAAAATAGTGTTGGAAGTCCTAGCCTCAGCAATAAGACAGCACAAAGAAATAAAAGTCATCAAAATTGGCAAGGAGGAAGTAAAACTTTCACTCTTCACACACAACCTGATACTCTATGTGGAAAACCCAAAATACTCCACCAGGAAGCTGCTAGAACTGATACATGAATTCAGCAAAGTCGAAAGATATAAAATCAGTGTACAGAAATTGTGTGCATTTCTATACACCAATAATGAAGCAACAATAAGAGAAATCAAGGAATCAATCCCATTTACAATTGCACCAAAAACATCAAATACCTAGGAATAAACAACCAAAGAGGTGAAAAGTTTATACACTGAAAACTATAAAAAGCTTATGAAAGAAACCAAAGAAGACAAAAAAAAATTAGAAAAACATTCTATGCTCATAGAACAAACATTGTTAAAATGTTTCCTTTAAAATGTTAAAAGCAATCTATATATTCAATACAATCTATCAAAATAACACCAGTCTTCTTCATAGAGTTTGAACAAAAATCCTAAAACTTGTATGGAACCACAAAAGACCCTGAATAGACAAAGCAATCCTGATAAAGAAAACGAAAGCTGGAGGCATCACAATCCCGGACTTAAAGGTGTATTACAAAGCTGTAACCATCAAGACAGTATGGTACTGGCACAAAAACAGACACATAGATCAATGGGACAGAATAGAGAACCCAACAATGGACCAACAAACACATAGCCAACTAATCTTTAACAAAGCAGGAAAGAATATCCAATGGAGAAAAGACAGTCTCTTCAACAAATGTTGAGAAAAGTGGACACCAACATGCAGAATAATGAACCTGGACCACTTTCTTACAGCATACACAAAAATAAACTCAAAGTGAATGAAAGTTCTACATGTAATACAGGAAGCCATCAAAATACTAGAGAAGAAAACAGGCAACAACCTCTTTGACCTCAGCCACAGCTATTTCATACTTGAAATTTCTCTGGAGACAAGGGAAACAAAAGCAAAAATGAACAATTGGGACCTCATCTAGATAAAATACTTCTGCAAAGCAAAGGGAACAACCAGGAAAATTTAAAAATATTTTTTTAACGTTTATTTATTTTTGAGACAGAGAGAGACAGAGCATGAACGGGGGGGGGGTCAGAGAGAGGGAGACACAGAATCTAAAACAGGCTCCAGGTTCTGAACTGTCAGCACAGAGCCCGACGCAGGGCTCGAACTCACGGACCGCGAGATCATGACCTGAGCCGAAGTCAGCCGCTTAACTGACTGAGCCACCCAGGCACCCCACAACCAGGAAAATTTAAAGGCAACCAATGGAATGGAAGAAGATATTTGCAAATGACATATCAGATAAAGGGTTAGTATCCAAAATCTATAAAGAACTTATCAAAATCAACTCCCCAAAAAAACAAATAATCCAATGAAGAAATGGGCAAAAGAAATGAATAGATAATTTTCCAAAGAAGACATCCATATGGCTACCAAACATGAAAAAAAATGCTCAGCATCACTCGTCATCAGGGAAATACAAAACTACAATGAGATACTCCTTTACAATGACTATAATTAACAACTCATGCAGCAGATGTTGTCAAGGATGTGGATAAAGGGGAACCCTTTTGCACTGTTGGTGGGAAGGCAAACTGGTACAGCCACTCTGGATAACACTATAGAAGTTTCCCAAAAAATTAAAAATGGAACTCCTCTATGACCCAACAATCGCAGTACTAGTTATTTATCCAAAGGATACAGGAGTGCTGTTTAAAAGGGACAAATGCACCCCAATGTTTATAGCAGTGCTATTGACAATAGTCAACATATGGAAAGAGCTCAAATGTACATTCACTGATGAATGGATAAAGAAGATGTGGTGTATATATACAAACAAATATTTGGCAATTAAAAAAATGAAATCTTTCCATTTGCAACAACATGGATGGAACTAGAGTGTATTATGCAAAGTGAAATAAGTCATTCAGAGACAGACAAATGTCATATGACTTCACTCATATGTGGAATTTAAGATACAAAACCGATGAACATAAGGGAAAGGAAGCAAAATTAATATAAAAACAGGGAGATAAACCATAAGAGACTCTTAAATACAGAGAACAAACTGAGAGGTGCTGGAGGTGTGTTGACTGGGGGATGGGCTAACTAAGCAAGGGGCATTAAGGAGGACAGTTGTCAGGATGAGCACTGGGTGTTACATATAAGTGATGAATCACTAAGTTCTATTTTGAAATCATTATTATACTATATGTTAACTAACTTGTATTTAAATTTAAAAAAATGAAATGAAATGAAATAGAAAAAATGAGTCTTTTTTCAGCAGCATAGAGATAGAGCTTGTTTTTTTATGAATTCTGACATTCTATGTTTTTTGATTGGAGGATTTTGTCCATTTATATTCATAGTTATTATTCATAGATATGTATTTATTGCTTTTTTATTACTTGTCATTTTTCTGGAGATTTTTTTGTATACTTTTCTATTTTTTTGTCTCTGTCATTCTTTACTTCATACTCAAATATTCCTCTTTAAGATTTTCAGTGATGATTTAGTGATCATGAATTCCTTTAGTTTCTGTTTGTCTAAGAAACTCTTTGTCTCTCCTTCTATTCTGAGTGATACCTTTGCTAGATAGAATATTCTTGGTTACAGATCTTTTCCACTCAGCACCTTGAATATATCATGCCACTTCCTCTGTCTTCCCATTTTTCTGTCTAGAGATCTGCTGTTGCATTATTGATCTTCTCTTGTATTTTAAGTATTTCTTTTGTCTTGATGCTTTTAGGATTTTTTTGGTTAATCACTATATTTTATAAATTTAACTACAATATGCCTTGGCATTGGCCTGCTTGTGTTGACTTAATTGGAGTTATCTATGCTTGGTGGATTGGATGTATGTTTCCTTTCCCAGATTAGAGAAGCTTTCAGATATGATTTCCTTCAAATAAGCCTTCTGTTCACTCCCTCCTTTCTCTTCTTCTGGGACTCCTATGATACGAATGTAAATATGCTTTTACATTCAGAGTGTCACTGAGTTACCTAAGTATATTCTCATGATCCAAACTTTTCCTTTGTTTTTTGTTCAGCTTTATTATTTTCCATTATTCTATCTTCTATATCACGTATTCATTCGTCTGCTTCTTCTATCCTTGTGGTCATTACATTCAGTTGGTTTCAAATATCAGTTATTGGATTTTTCAGTTCAGTCTGATTGTTTTTTAAGCTCTTTCATCTTTTCAGTAAGGATACCCCTTATTTCTTCTATCTTTGTCTCAAGCCCAGCTAGTATCGTTGTGATTGTTCCTTTGAATTCTACATCAGGCATATTACTTTATTTGTTTCAATTAGATCCTGACAATAACTTTTTCTTTTTCTCGCTCTTTTGCTTGCTTTATCTTTCTTTCTTTCTTTCTTTCTTTCTTTCTTTCTTTCTTTCTTTCTTTCTTTCTATGAATTCCTCTGTCTTGACATTTTATCTAGGTCTCTGTCTTCCTCTGTGTGTTGAAAGGCCTGTTAAGCTTCCTTCTCCTGAGAGTAATGTCTTTATGAAGAAGAGGTCATATACCATCCAGGGTCTGGTACTTCAGGAAATGCCTCCAGTGTGTTGTGCATGCACTCTGCTATTGTGTTTTGGCTACTCTATCCCTTAGGCCAGTATTCTGAAAAGGTTTTCCTTGCCTGAAGGGGAAGTGCTTGGACCTTAGGCAGACTGTGGTGAGTTTTAAGTAGGCTTGCTAAGAGACCTGATGCTATTTCCACTAGAACTGAAACTTTGCAAAACTCTATAGTCAGTAGAATATGGGGCATGCGGGGAGTTTTTGCTTATCTTTGGGAAAGGGGTCCATTGTAATGGTCCTTAGTATCACTTGCCAGAAAGAAAACAGTACCAGTAGAGTACAGGTGGATAGAATTTGGTGTAAGCAGGTTAGGAAGCACATTGGCATTGTGCTATTCACTGAAGTTGGTTTAAGCTGAAGGTAATGGTAAGTAAATGGAACCAGCCCATTCCTTTATCCCCCATGAGGGAAATCCATATTTGTCGCTCTGAAGGAAGAATTCAGAGGAGTGAATAATTGCCCCTTGTGCACCTCAGGCATTATTCAGGTCACTGTTTTCACACTGTCTGTGAAGGAGTTCGGCACCCTTGGGCTGTATCTCAGTGACAACGGCTGACTTTTAAATTTCCAAACTGGAGGGACCTGATGTGGGGAAATGCACTGGTCCTCTGGTAAAGGATCTCGCCATGCTGGGACTGATGCAGTTTTGACCCAGAAGGGCATTAACATCAGAGTGAAGTAGGATGGGATTTGGAGCAAAGCAGGCTAACAAACCCAGTGTCTGAGTTAGCCACATTCAGCAGTTGTCCATACCTATACTGAAGGGCAGAGGAGGGAAATAGTCCCCTCGGTTCTTTTGTCCCAGAGAGGGAATACCACTTCATACAAATATACTCCAAAAAGTACACTCTTTCCCTATGAACCTTAGGTGTTCCTCCATCACAGTATGTTCAAGTTTATTTGCCTGCCTCCCTTCAAGGAGTACAACAGCAACCTCAGGTCTCTTCCAGCCAAGCACAGGCACCTCTAAAACTCTAGTTATTGGAGTTGCAAAACCACAAAAATGCTGGTTGCAAAAACACAAAAATCAACCCCTCTTGTTTTCTCAACCCATGGCTTTGTGGAATTGTTATTTTTGTGCTAATCCCTGTGAGTCATATTTTATCTTGTTTTTCTCTATGTCCAAAGCTCTCCCCCCTCCACAGCACCCACAACCCGTTTTCCCCAATACCATGTCTCTCCCTTCCTACCTTCCTCAATGTGGCCTCTTCTCTCCCTCAGGTTGTGGAGTTGGTTCTATCTCTCCTCAGGTCAATTTCTTGGGTATTCAGAAATATTTGATAGTTACCTGGCTATGTTGGAAGTATGAGACAACACTAGGGTCTTCCTACAATGCTTAGCCTGCTTTTCATTTTTTTTTCTTTTGGTATAATTTATTGTCAAATTGGTTTCCATACAACACCCAGTGCTCATCCCAGCAGGAGCCCTCCTCAATGCCCATCATCAACTTTCACCTCTCCCTCACACCCATCAACCCTCAGTTTGTTCCCAGTCCTTAAGAGTCTCTTATGGTTTGCCTCCAGCCCTCTCTGTAATTTCTTTTTCCCTGTCCCCTCCTCCATGGTCTTCTGTTAAGTCTCTCAAGATACACATATGAATGAAAACATATGGTATCTGTCTTGCTCTGCCTGGCTTATTTCACTTAGCACAATACCCTCCAGTTCTATCCATGTTGTTGCAAATGGCCAAATTTCATTCTTTGTCATTGACAAGTAGTAATCCATTGTGTATATAAACCACATCTTCTCTATCAGTTTGTCATTTGGTGGACATTTAGGCTCTTTCCATAATTTGTCTATTGTTGAAAGTGCTGCTATAAACATTGGGGTACATATGACCCTATGCATCAACACTCCTGTATCCCTTGGATAAATTCTCAGCTGTGCCATTGCTGGGTCATAGGGTAGTTCTATTTTTAATTTTTTGAGGAACCTCCACACTTTTTTCTAGAGCAGCTGCAACAGTTTGTATTCCCACCAACAGTGTAAGGGGTTCCCAATTCTCCACAACATCACCAGAATCTATAGTCTCCTGATTTGTTCATTTTAGCCACTCTGACTGGCGTGAGGTGGTATCTCAATGTGTTTTTGATTTGTATTTTTCTGATGAGGAGTGATATTGAGCATCTTTTCATGTGTCTATTGGCCAACTGGATGTCTTCTTTGGAGAAATGTCTATTCATGTCTTCTGCCAATTTATTCATTGGATTATGTTTTTCAAGTGTGGACTTTGGTGACTTTTTATAGATTTTGGATACTAGCCCTTTATCCAAAATGTCATTTGCAAATATATTTTTCCATTCCGTTGGTTGTCTTTTAGTTTTGTTGACTGTTTCCTTTGCAGTGCAGCTTTTTATCTTGATGAGGTCCCAATAGTTCATTTTTCTTTTAATTCCCTTGCCTTTGGAGATGTGTCAAGTAAGAAATTGCTGCAGCTGAGGTCAGAGGGGTTTTTCCCTGCTTTCTACTCTAGGTTTTGATGGTTTCTTGTCTCTTATTCATGTCCTTCATCGATTTTGAGTTTACTTTCTGTATGGTGTAAGAAAGTGGTCTAGTTTCATTCTTCTGCATGTTGCTGCACTGTTCTCCCTGCACCATTTGTTAAAGAGACAGTTTTTTTTTTCCATTGGATACTCTTTCCTGATTTATCAAAGATCAGTTGGCCATACAATTGTGGGTCCAAGTCTGGGGTCTCTATTTTATTCTGTTGGTCCATGTGTCTGTTTTTGTGCCAATATTATACTGTATTGATGATTACAGCTTTGTAGTAGAGGCCAACGCCTGGAATTGTGATGACTCCTGCTTTGGTTTTCTTCTTCAACATTACTTTGGCTATTCAGGGTCTTTTGTGGTTCCTTAGAAATTTTAGGATTATTTGTTCTAGCTTTGAGAAGAATGCTGGTGCATTTTCATTGGGATTGCATTGAATGTGTAGACTGCTTTGGATAGTATTAAAATTTTAACAATATTTATTCTTCTAATCCTTGAGAATGTAATATTTACCTATTTCTTTGTGTCATCTTCAATTTCCTTCATAAGCTTTCTATAGTTTTCAGCATACAGATTTTTACATATTTGGTTGGGTTTATTCCTAGGTATTTTAGGCTTCTTGGTACAATTGATCAGTTTCTTTATTTCTGTTTCTGTTGCTTCATTATTAGTGTATAGATATGCAACCAATTTCTGTACATTAATTTTGTACCCTGAGACTTTGCTGAATTCATGTATCAGTTCTAGAAGACTTTTGGTGGAGTCTGTCGGGTTTTCCACGTAGAGTATCATATCGTCTGTGAAAAATGAAAGTTTGACTTCATATGTGCCAATGTTGATGCTTTTTATTTCATTTACTTTTCTGATTGCTGATGCTAGGACTTCCAACACTATGTTAAACAATAGTGGTGAGAGTGTACATACCTGTCATGTTCCTTATCTCAACGGGAAAGGTCTCATTTTTTCCCCATTGAGGATGATATTCACTGTGGGATTTTCATAAATGTCTTTTATGATGTTTAAGTATGCTTCTTCTATCACGACTTTCTTGAGGGTTTTTTATGAAGAAACAATGCTGAATTTTGTCAAATGTTTTTTCTGCATCGATTGACAGGATCATATGGTTATTTTATTTTATATGAAATTTATTGTCATACTGGTTTCCATACAATATCCAGTGATCCTCCCAACAGGTGCCCTCTTCAATGCCCATCGCCCATAATCCCCTCTCTCCCACTCCCCATCAACCCTCAGTTTATTCTCAGTTTTTAAGAGTCTCTTATGCTTTTGCTCTCTCCTTCTCTCTTTTTTTTTTCCTTCCCCTCCCCATGGCCTCCTGTTAAGTTTCTCAGGACCCACATAAGAGTGAAAACATATGGTATCTGTCTTTCTCTGCATGACTTCTCTCACTTAGCATTACAATTTCCAGTTCCATCCACATTGCTACAAAAGGCCATGTTTCATTCTTTCTCATTGCCATGTAGTATTCCATTGTGTATATAAACCACAATTTCTTTATCCATTCATCAGTTGATGGACACTTAGGCTCTTTCCATAATTCGGCTATTGTTTAAAGTGCTGCTTTAAACATTGGGGTACAAGTGCCCCTATGCATCAACACTCCTGTGCCCTTTAGGAAAATGCTTAGCAGTGCTATTGCTGGGTTAAAAGGTAGATCTATTTTTAATTTTTTGAGGAACCTCCATACTGTTTTCCAGAGTGGCTGCAACATTTTGCATTCCCACCAACAGTGTAAGAGGTTTCCCATTTCTCCACATCCTCTCCAGCATCTATAGTCTCCTGATTTGTTCATTTTAGCCACTTTGACTGGCGTGAGGTGCCATCCCAGTGTGGTTTTGATTTGTATTTCCCTCAGGGGGGTGACATTGAGCATCTTTTCATGTGCCTGTTGGCCATCTAGATGTCTTCTTTAGAGATGTGTCTATTCATGTTTTCTGCCCATTTCTTCATTTCTTCACTGGATTATTTGTTTTTTTTTTTGGGGGGGGGTGTGGAGTTTAGTGAGTTCTTTATAGACACTGGATACTAGCCCTTTGTCTGATATGTCATTTGCAAATATCTTTTCCCATTCTGTTGGTTGCCTTTCAGTTTTGTTGACTGTTTCCTTTACAGTGCAGAAGGTTTTTATCTTGATGAGGTCCCAATAGTTCATTTTTGCTTTTAATTGTCTTGCCTTTGGAGAGATCTCGAGTAAGAAATTGGTGTGGCTGAGGTCAGATAGGTTTGTTCCCCACTTTCTCCTCTAGAGTTTTGAGTTTGTTTTTGTGAATGGTAAGAAAGTGGTCTAGTTTCATTCTTCTTGATATTATTGTCCAGTTCTCTCAGCACCATTTGTTAAAGAGACTGTCTTTTTTCCATTAGATACTCTTTCCTGCTTTGTCAAAGATTAGTTGGCCATACATTTGTGGGTCCAATTATGGAATCTCTATTATATTCCATTGGTCTATATGTCTGGTTTTGTGCCAATACCATGCTGTCTTGATGATTACAGCTTTGTAGTAGAGGCTAAAGTCTGGGATTGTGATGCCTCCTGCTTTGGTCTTCTTTTTCAATACACTTTGGCTATTCGGTGTCTTTTGTGGATCCATATGAATTTTAGGATTGCTTGTTCTAGCTTCAAGAAGAATGCTGGTGCAATTTTGATTGGGATCGCATTGAATGTGTATATAGCTTTGGGTAGTATTGACATTTTAACAATATTTATTCTTCCAATCCATGAGCACGGAATGTTGATCAATTTCTTTCTACCTTCTTCAATTTCCTTCATAAGCTTTGTATAGTTTTCAGCATCCAGATGTTTTACATCCTTGGTTAGGTTTTTTCCGAGGTATTTTATGATTCTTAGTGCAATTGTGAATGGGATAAGTTTCTTTATTTGTCTTTCTGTTGCTTCATTATTAGTGTATAAGAATGCAACTGATTTCTGTACATTAATTTTGTATCCTATCACTTTGCTGGATTCATGTATCAGTTCTAGGAGACTTTTGGTGGATTCTGTCGGGTTTTCATATATAATATGTCATCTGCAAAATGTGAAAGCTTGACTTCATCTTTGCCAATTTTTATGCCTTTAATTTCCTCTTGTTGTCTGATTGCTAATGCTAGAATTTCCAACACTATGTTAAACAACAGCAATGAGAGTGGACATCCCTGTTGTGTTCCTGATATTGGGGGGGAAAGCTCTCAGTTTTTCCACATTGAGGATGGTATTAGCTGTGGGCTTTTGATAAATGGATTTTATGATGTTTAATTATGTTCCTTCTATCCTGACTTTCTCGAGGGTTTTTATTAAGAAAGAATGCTGGGGCGCCTGGGTGGCTCAGTCGGTTGAGTGTCCGACTTCGGCTCAGGTCATGATCTCACAGTTCGTGGGTTTGAGCCCTGCATCAGGCTCTGTACTGACCGCTTGCTCAGAGCCTGGAGCCTGCTTCAGATTCTGTGTCTCCTACTCTCTCTGCTCCTCCCCCATTCATGCTTTGTCTCACTCTGTTTCTCAAAAATAAATAAATGTAAAAAAAAAAAAAGAAAGAATGCTGAATTTTGTCAAGTGCTTTTTCTGCATTGATTGACAGGATCATATGGTTATCTTTTCTTTTATTAATGTCATGTATCATATTGAGTGATTTGCGAGTGTTGAACTGCCCTTCAGCCTATGAATGAATCCTACTTGATCATGGTGAAGAATTCTTTTTATATGCTGTTGAATTTGATTTGCTAGTATTGTATTGAGAATTTTTGCATCCATATTCATCAGAGATATTGGCATGTAGTTCTCTCTTTCTCTCTCTCTCTCTCTTTTTTTTTTTTTTTTTTTTTGCTGGTCTCTGTCTGATTTAGGAATCAAAATAATACTGGCTTCATAGAATGAGTCAGGACGTTTTCCTTCCATTTCTATTTATTGGAACAGCTTGAGACGGATAGGTATTATCTCTGCTTTAAATGTCTGGTAGAATTCCCCAGGGAAGTCACCTGGTCCTGGACTCTTATTTGTTGGGAGACTTTTGATAACTGATTCAATTTATTCGCTGGTTATGGGTCTGTTCAAGTTTTCTATTTATTTCTGTTTGAGTTTTGGAAGTGTGTGGGTGCTGAAGAATTTGTTCATTTCTTTTAGGTTGTCCAGTTTGTTGGCATATAATTTTTCATAGTATTCCCTGATAATTGCTTGTATTTCTTAGGGATTGATTGTAATAATTCCATTTTCATTCATCATTTTATCTATGTGGGTCATCTCTCTTTTCTTTTTGAGATGCCTGGCTAGAAGCTTATCAATTTTTTTATTTTTCAAAAAGCCAACTGTTGGTTTCATTGGTCTGTTTGTTGTTTTTTTTTTTTATTCTATATTGTTTATTTCTGCTCTGATCTTTATCATTTCTCTTCTCCTCTGGGTTTAGGGTGCCTTTGCTGTTCTGCTTCTAGTTCCTTTAGGTGTGCTATTGGATTTTGAATTGGGGATTTTTTCTTGTTTCTTGAGATAGGCCTGGATTGCAATGTATTTTCCTCTCAGGACTACCTTTGCTACATCCCAAAGCATTTGGATTGTTGTATTTTCATTTTCATGTTTCCATATATTTTTTTAATTTCTTGTCTAATTGCCTGGTTGGCTCATTCATTCCTTAGTAGGATGTTCTTTAACCTCCATGCTTTTGGAGGTTTTCCAGACATTTTCTCATGATCGATTTCAAGTTTCATAGCATTGTGGTCTGAAAGTATGCATGGTGTGATGTCAATTTTTTATATTCATTGAGGGCTGTTTTTTGACCCAATATGTGATCTATCTTGAAGGATTTTCCAGGTGCACTGGAGAAACAAGTATATTCTGTTGCTTTGGGATGCAGATTTCTAAATATAACTGTCAAGTCCATCTGGTCCAATGTATCATTCAGGGCCATTGTTTCTTTACTGATTCTCTGTGTAGATGATCTGTCTGTCCATTGTTGGAAGTGGAGTACTAAAGTCCTCTACAATTACCACATTCTTATCAATAATATTGCTTATGTTTGTGATTAATTGTTTTATATATTTGGGTGGTCCTGAATTCTGTGCATAGACATTTATTATTGTTAGCTATTCCTGATGGATAGACCCTGTAATTATTATACAATGTCCTTCTTCATTTCTTGTTACAGCCTTTAACTTAAAGTCTAGTTTGTCTGATATAAGTATGGCTACTCCAGCTTTCTTTTAACTTCCAGTAGGATGATAGTTAATTCTCCATCCCGTCACTTTCAATCTGAAGGTGTCCTCAGGTCTAAAATAAGTCTCTTGTAGACAGAAAATATATGGGTCTTGTTTTTGTTTGTTTGTTTGTTTGTTTTCCATTCTGATACCCTATGTCTTTTGGTTGGAGCATTTAGTCCATTTACATTCAGTGTTATTATTGAAAGATATGGGTTTAGAGTCATTGGGTTGTCTGTAGGTTTCATCCTGTAGTGATGTCTCTGGTACTTTGTGGTCCTTGCAAAATTTCACTCACAGAGTCCTCCTTAGGATATCTTGTAGGGCTATTTTGGTGGTGATGAATTCCTTCAGTTTTTGCTTGTTTGAGAAAACTTTTATCTCTCCTTCTATTCTGAATGACAGACTTGCTGGATTAAGTGTTCTCGACTGCATATTTTTTCTCTTCATCACAGTGAAGATTTCCTGCCATTCCTTTCTGGCCTGCCATGTTTCAGTAGATAGGTCTGCTATTACCCTTATGTGTCCACCTTTGTATGATAAGGCCCATTTATCCCTAGGTGCTTTCAGAATTTTCTCTTTATTCTTGTATTTTGCCAATTTCACTATGTCATGCAGAAGACTGATTCAAGTTATGTCTGAAGGGAGTTCTCTGTGCTTCTTGAATTTCAATATCTGTTTCCTTCCCCAGATGGGGGAAGTTCTCAGTTAAGATTTGTTCAAGTATACCTTCAGCCCCTTTATCTCTCTCTTCTTTTTCTGGAATTCCTATGATATGGATATTGTTCCATTTGATTGCATCACTTAGGTCTCTAATTCTCCCCTCATACTCCTGGATTTTTTTTATCTCTCATTTTGTCAGCTTCTTCTTTTTCCATAATTTTATCTTTTAATATACCTATTCTCCCCTCTGTCTCTTCAACCCACAATGTAGCCACTTGCATTTTATTGTGCATTTCATTTACCACATTTCTTAATTCATCATGACTATTATTTAGTTCCTTGATCTCTGCAGCAATGGATTCTCTTCTGTCCTCCATGCCTTTTTCAGGCCCAGCGATTAATCTTATGACTATTATTCTACATTCTTCTTCAGTTATATTGCTTTTATCTGTTTTGATCAATTCTTTAGCTGTCATTTCTTCCTGTCACTTTCTTTTTAGGAGAATTCTTCCGTTTCATCATTTTTACTAGTTTTCTTCCCCTTATGAGTTTAAAAGTCTTGTTATGGTCTCTGCACCTGTGAGCATGGCTCTATTGCAGGGGTGTCATACACTGTCCAGGGCCTGGCCCTTCAGGAGGTGTTTGTTGGACACTGTCACTTTCTCTCTGTTGTTGTGTCTTTGGTTACTTTATTTCTAATGGAAGAGCACATACAAAGAGAGAAATGACTGCACTAGGACAAAGAGAAAATAAACATTGACCAGGAAGAGAGACTAAGTGGCTTAATCCAGAGAGAAAGGAAAATAAATAAAGAGGTGGGGGAAAAAAGCAAAGATAAAGTTACCCAGACAAGGAAACTATTGATTATCCCAGAGACAGAGAAAGGAAAGTAAAGAAGGAGGTGTAGAACATGTATCAAGAGAATGGGTTAAATATTTCTGCTTAAACAAACCAACAACCAGAGTAACCAGCCAAGAGTAGGGAAGAGATAAGAAGGAAAAACGGAAGGGAGAATATATGTAAATAACAAGTACTGTCCTGGAATTAATCCAGGTTACGCAGCAGTGCTGGTCTGGAGGATGGAGCCATCTGGTTCCACAGCGTCTATCCTGCTCCAGTAGCTTTGCAATTACCCGATGCAGATGGGCATGGTTTGGTGTAGGCTAGTTCCGCCTCCACTGTGGGCCCCATGGACCAATCCTTGAGGCTCCACCTTGGTGGTGGGGGATGAAAATGGTGATCCCCAGTCTCTTCACAGACCTGGTGGACTCCATTCGAGATGTCCTCACTGTGCCACAGGCACAGATGGGATGATCCTTCTTGCTCCACTGACTCCCCTCACCCAGTTCTTGGCATGGATTCAAACTCCTGCTCCTTGTGCTCTGGCACTGGGGAAGCCTCTTTGTGTGGCTTGATATGTGGCCCCAGCTGGCTTTGTGCCACAGCACTTCAGGGAGTACCACCTTCTCCTGCTGTGGACTGTGCCCCTGACCTAGCCACTGAGCCTGGGGGTGGGGTGGTGGTGGATGCAGGCAGACTTTGTCCTGTCCCACAGCACTTCAGGGAGGGGACCACTTTCTCCTACTGTGAACTGTGCCCTCAACATAGTCAATGAGGTTGGAGGTGGTGGATGCAGGCAGGCTTTGTCCTATCCCACAGCACTCCAGGGAGGGGGTCACTTTGTCCTATTGGGGACTATGCCCCTCACCTAGCCCCTGAGCTTGGGGGTGCCATATGCAGGCAGTCTTTGTCCTGTCCCACAGCACTCCAGTAAGGGGACTGCTTTCTCCTACTGCAGACTGCACCCTCCACCTGGCCACTGAGCCCAGGGGTGGTGGATGCAGGAAGGCTTTGTCCTATCCTGCAGCACTCCAAGGAGGGAGTTGTTTTCTACTGCTGACTGCACCCCTGACCTACCACTGAAACCAGGTGTGGCTCCCTTCATCCCCAGATGCATGAACAGGTCAGCCAGCCTCAGCACAAAGAAAGACCCACAGTTAGAGATGGGATCCCTCTCATCCAGTCAGAAGTTTTTCTCTTGTCCGGGTACAGTCCTACACTTCCCCAGCAGCTCTTTCTCTACCCTTTGTCACTCTACAGAAGGGTATCCATCCCCTCTGTGCCTATATAGCCCATTTTATCTCCCCCAGTTCGCAATCACCCACCTATAAACCATCGAGGTTGTCCCCCGTGTCTCCCTTTTAGACTCAGTCTCTTTTCTTCCCAGACTCTTGGGGTTCAGAGTCTTTTGACTTTAGCCCTTCTTTATTTGAGAGATGCAGGAAGTATGGATCCTCCTATTTCTCTGCCATGTCGACCCAATTTTTTCAAAAAAAATGTAATATTTGTTTATTTTTGAGAGACAGAGAGACAAAGCACAAGCAGGAGAGGGGCAGAGAGAAAGGGAGACACAGAATCCAAAGCAGGCTCCAGGCTCTGAGCTGTCAGCACAGAGCCCGGCAGAGGGTTTGAACTCACAATATGCAAGATCATGACCTGAGCTGAATTCAGACCCTTAACAGTCTGAGCCACCCAGGCGCCCCTTAGCCTGCTTTATATATATATATATATATATATATATATATATATATATATATGCATATATATATATATGCATATATATATATGCATATATATATGTATATATGCAAAATTTATAAATCTTTAGCCAAACCCATCAAGAAAAAAAAAGGAGTACCTAAATTAATAAAACCAGAAACAAAAGAGAAGTAACACCAATATCTCAACACAAAGATCACAAGAGTCTCCTATGAAAAATTATATGCCAACAAACTGGGAAACCTAGAAGAAATGAAAATTCTTAGAAATATACAGTCTTCTAAAACTTAATTAAGAAAAACAGTGTGGAGGTTCCTCAAAAAATTAAAAATAGACCTACCCTATGACCCAGCAGTAGCACTGCTAGGAATTTACCCAAGGGATACAGGAGTGCTGAGGCATAGAGGCACTTGTACGCAATGTTTATAGCAGCATTTTCAACAGTAGCCAAATTATGGAAAGAGCATAAATGTCCATCGACTGATGAATGGATAAAGAATGTGTGGTTTATATACACAATGGAATACTACATGGCAATGAGAAAGAATGAAATATGGCCTTTTGTAGCAACGTGGATGGAACTGGAGAGTGTTATAAGTGAAATAAGTCATACAAAGAAAGACAGATACCATATGTTTTCACTCTTATGTGGGTCCTGAGAAACTTAACAGAAGTCCATGGGTGAGGGGAAGAAAAAAAAGAGAGGTTAGAGAGGGAGAGGGCCAAAGCATAAGAGACTCTTAAAAAACTGAGAGCAAACTGAGGGTTGATGGGGAGTGGGAGGGAGGGGAGGATGGGTGATGGGCATTGAGGAGGGCACCTTTTGGGATGAGCACTGGGTGTTTTATGGAAACTAATTTGACAATAAATTTCATATTTAAAAAACTTAATTAGGAAAAGGTAGAAAATTTGAACATATGCATTAATAGTAACAAAATCAAATCAGTCAAAAAGCTCACACACACACACACACACACACACACACAAATTCCAGAATGAAGTGTATTTACAGGTGAAGTCCATGAAATATTTAAAGAGTTTATGCTTATATCCCTCAAACAATTCCAAAATTAGGCAAAGAAAAACTTCCAAATACATTATACAAAGACAGCATTATCCTGATGTAAAATGAGGCAAAGACATGAGAAAAGAAAACCATGTGCCAATATACCCAACAAAACACCCGTAAACTCCTTTCAACAATATGTTATGTGGTTTATTCATTACAATCAGGTCTGTTCCATTCCAGGGATGCAAAGGATGGTTCAACATGGTGCACATTATCAAAAGTAAGGATAAAAATCATATGATCATCTCAGTAGATACAGAAAAAACACCTGACAAAATAGAATATCTGTTCATGATTAAAACTCTTAACAATTGGGCTCAGAGGGAGCATACCTCAACACAACAATGGCTACACATGACAAAACAACAGTGAACATCATATTCAGTGGTAAAAAGAATTGATCTTCTAAGATCAGAAACAAGTCAAGGATAACCACCCTCACTACCTTACTCAACATTGCTATCCATAGCAATCAGACATGACAAAAAGATATAAAAGGCATCCAAATTGGCAAGAAAGACATTAAACTCATCACTAGCAGATGACATGATACCATACCTAAGAAACCCCAAAGACTCCACCAAAAATCTATTATAAGTAATAAATGAATCCAATAAAGTTCAAGGATGCAAAATTAATATACAGAAATAAGTTGTGTTTCTATACACTATTATTTAAGTAGCAAAAAAGAAAAAAAAATCAATAAAACAATTCTGCTTATAGTTGTACCAAAAGGAACAAGACACCTAGGAATAAACTGAAAAAAGGAGGTGTAAAACCTGCATTCCAAAAACTACAAAGCACTGATATAATAAATCAAAGATGACAAAAACAAATGGAAATATACTCAATGCCCATGGATCAGAAGAATTAACACTGCTAAAATGTCCATGCTACTCAAAAAAAATTTATGAATTCAATCCAACACCCATAACTACCAACAGCATTTTTCACAGAGCCAGAACAAATACTAAAATTTTTAAGGAACAACAAAAGACCCCAAATAGTTAAAGGAATCCTTAGAAGGTACAAATATAGGGGTATCACTATCCATATCTCAAGACGTATTACAAAGATGTAGCAATCAAAACAGTATAAGACTGGTACAAAAAAAGACACATAGATTAGTGGAACAGAACAGATCCCAGAAACAAACCCACACCTACATGGTCAATCAATCTATAACAAAGGAGGCAAGAACATAAAATAGGGGAAAACACAGTCTTTTAAACAAATGGTGTTGGAAAAATAACAGCCACATCCAAAAGAATGAAGCTCAGCCACTTTTTCACACCACACACATAAAGAAACTTAGAATGTATTAAAGAGATAAATGTGAGATCCAAAACCACAAAACTCCTAGAAGAACACATAGGCAGTAATCTCTTTGACATCAGCCCTAGCAACATTCCTGTAGATCTGTCTCCTCAGGCAATGAAAACAAAAGCACTGAACTAAGAGGTTTTGGCACAGCAAAGGAAGCCATCAACAAAATGACAAGGCAACCTACAGAATGGGATTGGACACCTGCAAATGACACATCTAACAAATGGTTAATATCCAAAATATACAAAGGACATACACAATGCAACCCTAGAAAAACAAATGATGTGATTAAAAATTGGGCAGAATACATGAATAGACACTTCTCCAAAGGAGACACACAGATGGGAAACAGACACACAAAAAGATGCTCAACATCACAAACCACTATGGAAATATAAATCAAAAACACAATGAGACATCACCTCACACTAGTCAGAAAGGACAGAATCAGAAAGACAGCAAATAATAACAAGTGGTGGTGAGGATGTGAATATAAGCCCTGGTGCATTATTGATGGAAATGCAATTCAGTGCAGCCGCTGTGGAAAACAGCATGGGAGTACCCCCCAAAATTGAAACTAGAATTACCATATGATCCAGTAATTCCACCACTGGGCATCCATCCAAAGAAAATAGTAACATCAGTTTGAAAAGATATTATAACCCCCATGTCTACGCAGCACCACTGGCAATAACCAATGCATGGAAACAACCCAAGTGTCATCCGCATATGAATGGATAAAGAGGTACACACACACACACACACACACACACACACTCTGAAATATTACTCAGCCGTTTAAAAATGACATTCTTCCACCTGCGACATATGGATGCATTCATAGGGCTCCATGACAAGTGAAATAAGTCATACAAAGACAAATATCATATGATCCATCCACATGTAGAATCAAAAAAAAAAGAAGAAATGAACACAGAAAAAGCTGAAATGGGAGCAACTTGGTGGCTCAGTCAGTTAAACATTCAACTCTTGACTTTGGGTCAGGTTTCTGAGTTTGTGGTATTTAGCCTTGCATTGGGCTCCATGTTGACAACATAGAGGCTGTGGAGGATTCTCTCCCTCTGTATCTACTCTTCCCTGTGTTCTTCTCATTCTCTCTCTCTCTTTCTCTCTGTCTCCTTTCTCTAAAAATCAGTAAAATTGAGAAAAAGATGAAACAGACCCTTAAATACTGCCAAACTGATGGTTGCTAGAGGGGAGGTTGGTGGGGGATGGGCAAAATCACTAAAGGAGTGTGAAAGATACAGGCTTCAAGTTATCAAACAAATAAGTCATATTGTACCTTGATTGAAAGTACAAAGGGGACTCTGTCACTGATATTGTAATACTGTTGTAGGTGACAGTTGGTAGCTACACTGAGCATAGCAACCATAGATTTGTCAAATCATGGTGATTTACAGTGAAAAGTAATGTAATACTGTATGTGAAATATACTTCAATTAAAAGAAGGATTCTGGAAGGGAGATCCAAGTGGCAGAGATGGAGGGGCAACTGAAGTGCCCTCATCCCCCAAACACAGCAGTGTTGAGGCCAGATGATATGGAATTCCAAGAATTTGGGCTACAGAGTGACAGAGATGTCTTCAGGGGACCACAGGGACAACCTGGAGGTCCATAGATTCATTATTATGAACTGGGAGAGATAAAATGGGCAGCACAGGCATGGAAGGGAGGGATACCCTTCTACAGAGAGACAAAGGGAAGAGAAAGAGAGGCTGTGGAAGTGTTGGACTGTATTTGAATAAGAGAAAAACACCAACTGGGGATTAGAAAAAAAAAGGGAGAAAGATCCAATTTCTAATTGTGGGGCTTTCTATGAACTGGGGCTGGCTACCCTGTTCGTGCACCTGGGGAGGAGGGGTGCCAACTCTGGACTCAGTAACTAGCTCAGAGGCTCAGTCCACAGTAGGAGAAAGAAATCCCCTCCCTCAATGCTGTGGGAAGAAGGTATATAGCTGTTCAAAGGACAAAAGACCCTGCCTGTCTGCACTTGCCAGCCAGAGGCCCTTTGTTGGCAGGACAGAGAGGCACTTCCCTGCAACTGGGTGTGCGGAGCAGATCTTGTAAAACATTGGGGTGAATCCCAGCCAAGTACCAGGGAGGCCTGGGAGTAGGCAGAGTTGGACAAACCACCTCGTTCACATCCACATAGCACTGTGAGGAGGCTCTGCATTGGTGGGGCAAGTGGCACCTCCCTGGAACTGGGGAACATGGAGCAGGATACTTTAAGACATTGGGGTTTGAATCCCAGACAAATGCCAGAGAGGCATAGGAGACTGTGGAGTGGTGGTGGGCGGGGGGGAAGGCCTCACCACTGTGAGGACAGCCTCAACAGAGTGGTTTGGGAAACCTGGGCTGGGGAGGAGAGACTGAGGTGTCACCATTTTCTGACCATCACCAACAAGGTGAGGCTTCAGGAAATGGACTCCCAAAGTGGAGGCAGGACCCACCTACACCAAACCATGCCTCTCCAAGCCTGGTGACTGTGTATCTACTTGAGTGAGATTGACACTGGCCAACCAGATAGCCCCTCTTCCAGACCAGCACTGCCACCATTTCCAAGGCATCCAGCACTTTTACATATTCTAATTTAATTTTTGGACAATTCTTTGTATATATTCATATAAATTCATATTCATATATATAAATATATATATATATATAGAGAGAGAGAGAGAGAGAGAGGGATGTTTATATTCATATATATATATTCTTCATATATATATTATATAATAAATGTTATTACATGTTATATATTATATATAATATCATTATATATTATATATATATATTCTTTTTCTCGTTCTTATTTCTTCTCTTCTTTAGTGTGGTTATTCTGGTTTTTGGTATGTTTAAGCAGATATACTTAATCTATTCTCTTTACACCTGTTCTATATCTCCTTCTTTATTTTCCTATCTCTGTCTGGATTAAGCCATATAATTTCTCTGCCTGGTCAATTTTCTTTTCTTTTCATTTTCCCCGCCCCTGTCATTTCTTTCTTTGCATGGGATAAGGCCTTTTCCACCACCATCACTCCCTCCCTTTAAAATAGTATTTTTCCAGGTTTACTTCAATCAAAAAATCAAAGCACACCTGGTGGAGGGTCCAAAACATCACTACAAGTAGGGAGATAAAGCAAACAGAGTCACAATGACAGAGAACAAGTAACATACTCCAAGAAAACAATTCATGAAAGGCCCGGCCCTGGACACTGTATTATCCCTCTTTAATATAGTAGTACTGTCAGGTGCAGGACACATAATAAGCTTTAAAAACACACAAGGAACAGAAAACTAGCCAAAATAATGAAACAGAAGAATTCTCCTCAAAAGAAATTCCGGGAAGAAATGACAGCTAAAGAATTCCTCAAAGCAGATGTAAACAATATATCTGAGCATCAATTTAGAATAGTAGACGTAAGATTAATAGCTGGGCCTGAAAAAAGCATAGAAGACAGCAGAGAATCTATTGCTGCAGAGATCAAGGAACTAAAAAATAGTCATGATGAGTTAAGAAAAGTAGTAAGTGAGGTGGAAAATAACTAGGTGCAGGCAATGATGGAAGAGGCGGGGGGGAGAATAAGTGAAATAGAATATAAAATTATGGAAAAAGAGGAAGCTGAGAAAAAGAGAGATAAAAAAAAATCTAGACCACGAGGGGAAAATTAGGGAACTAAGTGATTCAATGAAATGTAATAGTATCCATATCATAGGAGTTTCGGAAGAAGAAGAAAGGGAGAAACAGGCATAAGGTTGACTTGAACAAATCACAGCTTAGAACTTCCCCAATCTGGGGAAGGAAACAGACAGTGAAGTCCAGGAGACATGGAGACCTCCCACCAGATGTAACAGGAATCGATCTTTTCCACAACATATCATAGTGAAACTTGCAAAATAGAAAGATAAAGAAAGATTTCTGAAAGCAGCTAGGGACAAATGTGCCTTAACATACAAGGATAGACACATAAGGGTAGAGAAGACCTATGCACTGAAACCTGGCAAGCCAGAAGGCAGTGGCAGGAAATATTCAATGTGATGAATAGGAAAAATATACAATCAAGAATCCTTTATCCATCAAAGCTGCCATTCAGAATAGAAGGAGAAATAAAGGCTTTCCCAGACAAACAAAAACTGAAGGAATTCATCACCATTAAATAAGCCCTACAAGAGATACTCAGGGGGACTCTGTGAGTGGAATGTTACAAAGACTACAATGGACCAGAGATATCACTTCCAACATGAAAACTACACATAAAACAATGACATTAAATCCATATCTTTCAATAATAATGCTGAATGTAAATAGACTAAATGCTCCAATCAAAAGACACAGGGCACCAGAATGGATAAAAAAAAAAAAAAAAAGATCCATCTATACACTGTCTAAAAGAGACCCATTTTAGACCTGCAGACACCTTCAGATTGAAAATGAGGAGATTAAGAATCATCTGTAATGTTGCTGGAAGTCAAAAGAAAGCTGGGCTAGCCACTTATATGAGACAAACTAGATTTTAAACTATAGGCTGTAACAAAAGATGAAGAAGGACATTATATCATAATTACAGGGTCTATCCATCAAGAAGAGCTAACAGTTTTAAATGTTTATGCCTCCAATTTGAAGAAACCCAAATATATAAATCAATTAATCACAAACATAAGCAATCTTATTAATAATAAAAAAAACAGTAACTACAGGTGACTTTAATACTCCACCTACATCAATAGGCAGATCATCTAGGCAGATAATCAATAAAGAAACAATGGCCTTGAATGGTACACTGGACCAGATGGACTTGACAGATATATTCAGAACTTTTCACCCAAAAGTAGTGGAATACACATTCTTCTCAAGTGCACATGGAACATTCTCCAAGATAGATCACATACTGGGTCACAAAACAGCCCTCAATATCTATGTATATGTATATGTCTATACATATATATATATATATATATATATATATATATGTGTGTGTATATATATATATATATATATATATATACACATATGAAATGAGATCATACCCTGCACATTTTCAGATCACAATGCTATGAAACTTGAAATAAAACATAGGAAAAAATGTGGAAGACCTCCAAATGCATGGAGGTTAAAGAACATCCTACTAAAGAGTGAATGGTTCAACCACGCAATTAAAGAAGATATTTAAAAATATATGGAAACAAGTGAAAATAAAAACATGACAGTCCAAACCGTTGGGATGCAGCAAAGGTAGTCCTAAGAGGAAAATATATTGTAATCCACGCCTATCTCAAGAAACAAGAAAAATCCCAAATAGAAAATCTAATGGGACACCTAAAGGAACTAGAAGCAGAAGAGTAAAGTAACCCCAAGGCCAGCAGAAGAAGAGAAATAATAAAGATTAGAGCATAAATGAACAATATAGAACATCCCCCCCCCACACACAAAAACAGTACAACAGATCAATGAAACTAAGAGCTGTTTTTTTTTTTTGAAAAAATAAACACACTTGATAACCTCCCCAGCCATAATTATCAAAAGAAAAGAGAGAGGATCCAAATAGATAAAATCATGAATGACATTGGATTTACCACAACCAATCTCTCAGAAATACAAACAATTATCAAAGAATACTATGAAAAGTTATATCCCAACAAACTGGACAACTTGGAAGAAATGGACAAATTCCTAGATACTCACACGGGACCAAAACTCAAATGGGGAGGAATAGAAAATTTGAACAGACCCATAACTAGTGAAGAAATTGAATCAATTATCAAAAATCTCCCAACAAATAAGAATCCTGGGCCAGAAGGTTTCCCAGGGGATTTCTATCAGACATTTAAAGCAGAGTTAATAGCTATTCTTCTCAAGCTATTCCAAAAAATAGAAATGGAAGAAAATCTTCCAGCCTCATTCTATGAAGCCAACATTTCCTTGATTCTCAAACCAGACAGAGACATCACACACAAAAAAAGAATTACAGGCTCATATCCCTGATGAAAATGGATGCAAAAATTCTCAACAAGATACTGACAAATTGAATTCCACAACATATAAAAATAATTATTCACCATGACCAAGTGGGACTCATTCCCAGGCTACAGGACTGGTTCAATATTTGCAAATCAATCAATGTGATATATCACATTAATAAAAGAAAGAATAAGAGCTATATGATCCTGTGACTAGATGCAGAAAAAGCGTTTGACAAAATACAGCATCTTTCTTAATAAAAACCCTCAAGAAAGTTGAGATAGAAGGAACATACATTATCATAAAAGCCATATATAAAAGCCCACAGCTAGTACAATCCTTAATGGGGAAAAACGGAGAACTTTCACCCTGAGATCAGGAGCACGACATGGATGTCCACTCTCACCACCATTATTTCACATAGTGTTGGAAGTCCTAGCATCAGCAATAAGACAACAAAAGAAATTAAAAAGCATTAAAATTAGCAAAGAAGTCAAACTTTCACTTTTCACAGATGACATGATACATGGAAAACCCAAAAGACTCCACAAAAAGACTGCGACAACTGATACATGAATTCAGCAACGTCTCAGGGCAAAAATCAATGTACATAAATCGGTTGCATATCTATACACCAATAATGAAGCAACAGAAAGGGAAATCAAGAAATCAATCCCATTTACAATTGCACCCAGAACCATGAAATATCTAGGAATAAATTTAACCCAAGTTTTAAAATATTCGTATGCTGAAGACTACAGAAACCTTATGAAGGAATTTGAATAAGACACAAAGAAATGGAAAAACATTCCATGCTCATGGATTGGAAGATAAAATATTGATAAAATGTCTATGCTGCCCAAAGCAATCTATGCATTCAAAGCAATCCCAATCAAAATTGCACTGGGAATCTTCTCAAAGCTAGAACAAACAATCCTAAATTTGTATGGAGCCACAAAAGACCCCAAATAGCCAAAATAATGTTGAAAAAGAAAACCAAAGCTGGAGGCATTACAACCCAGAATTTTACCTCAACTACAAAGCTGTAATCATCAAGGCAGTATTATATTGGCACAAAAACAGACACATGGACCAATGAAATAGAATATCAAACCTAGAATTGGACCCACAAATGCATGACCAACTAATCTTGACAAAGCAGGGAAGAGTATCCAATGGAAAACAGACAGTCTCTTTATCAAATGGTGCTGACAGAACTGGACAGCAACATACAGCAGAATAAAATTGGATGACATCCTTACACCATACACAAAAATTAACTCAAAATGGATGAAGGATTCCCACCAACAGTGCGAGAGGATTCCTGTTTCTCCACATCCTCTCCAGCAACTATAGTCTCCTGATTTTTTTCATTTTATCCACTCTGACTGGAGTGAGGTGATATCTCAGTGTGGTTTTGATTTGTATTTCCCTGATGAGGAGTGAACTGCTGAAAACATTCTAGAAAACAGTGTGGAGGTTCATCAAAACATTAAAAATAGAACTACACTATGACCCAGCAATAGCACTACTAGGAATTTATCCAAGGGATACAGGAGTGCTGATGCATAGGGACACTTGTACCCCAATGTTTATAGCAACACTTTCAACAATAGCCAAATTATGGAAAGAGCCTAAATGTCCATCAACTGATGAATGGATAAAGAAATTGTGGTTTATATATACAATGGCATACTACTTGGCAATGAGAAAGAATGAAATATGGCCTTTTGTAGCAAAGTGGATGGAACTGGACAGTGTTATGCTAAGTGAAATAAGTCATACAGAGAAAGACAGATACCATATGTTTTCACTCTTATGTGGGTCCTAAGAAACTTAACAGAAGACCATGGGGGAGGGGAAGGGAAAAAAAGTTAGAGGGGGAGGGGAAGGGAAAAAAATTTAGAGAGGGAGGGAGCCAAACCATAACAGACTCTGAAAAACTGAGAATAAACTGAAGGTTGATGAGGGTGGGAGGGAGGGGAAAGTTGGTGATAGGCATTGAGGAGGGCATCTGTTGGGATGAGCACTGGGTATTGAATGGACACCAATCTGACAATAAATTTCATATTAAAAAATGGATGAAGGACATGAATGTGAGACAGGAAACCATCAAAACCCTGGAGGAGAAAACAGGCAACAACCTCTTTGACCTCAGCTGCAGCAACTTCTTACACGATGTGTCTCTGAAGGCAAGGGAAACAAAAGCAAAAATGAACTATTGGGACCTCATCAAGATAAAAAGCTTCTGCACTACAAAGGAAACAATCAAAAAAACTAAAAGGCAACCGATGGAATAGGAAAATATATTTTCAAATGACATATTGGATAAAGGGTTAGTATCCAAAATCTATAAAGAACTTACCAAACTCAACAACTGGAAAAAAAATCCAGTGAAGAAATGAGCAGAAGACATGAATGGACATTTCCAAAGAAGACATCCAGATGGCCAACAGACACATGAAAAGATGCTCAACATCACTCATCATCAGGAAAATACAAATCAAATCGACAATGAGATATCACCTCACACTAGTCAGAGTGGCTAAAATTAACAACTCAGGCAACAACAGATGCTGGCGTGGGTGTAGAGAAATGGGAACCCTCTTGCACTTTTGGTTGGGATGCAAACTGGTGAAACTGCTCTGGAAAGCAGTGTGGAGGTTCCTCAAAAAATTAAAAATAGACCTACCCTATGAGCCAGCAATAGCACTACTAGGAATTTATCCAAAGGATGCAGAAGTGCTGATACATAGGGGCAAATGCACCCCAATGTTTATAGGAGTGCTACTGACAATAGCCAAATTATGGAAAAAGCCTAACTTTCCATCAACTGATGAATGGATAAAGAAGATGTGGTTTATCTATACAGTTAACTACTACTTGGCAATGAGAAAGAATGAAATCCTGTCATTTGCAGAAACATGGATGGAGCTGGAGGGTATTATACCAAGTGAAACAAGTGAGTCAGAGAAAGACAGATATCATATGTTTTCACTCATATGTGGAACTTGAGAAACTTAACAGAAGACCATGGGTGAAGGGAAGGGGAGAATATAGTTACCAATAGAGAGGGATGGAGGCAAACCATAAGAGAGTCTTACACATAGAGAACTCAGGTTTGATGGGGGGATGGGGAATGGGTAAAATGGGTGATGGACATTGAGGAGGGCACTTGTTGAGATGAGCATTGGGTGTTGTATATAAGGGACAAATCATGGGAATCTACCCATGCGCACAAACCAAGAGCACAGTGTTAGGGTTAGGGTGAAGATTAGGTTTAGGCTTAGGGTTAGAGTTAAGGTTAGGGTTAGCCAACTTAACGATAAATTATATTTTTAAAAATCCCTGATAACTCTACCTTCAAAGCATGCATCAAGGGGCGCTTTGGTGTCTCAGTTGATTGAACATGTCACTCTTGATTTCCATTCAGATCATGATCTCACAGTTTGTTATATTGAGCCCTGCATTAGATTCTGCTCTGACAGCATGGAACCTGCTTGGGATACTCTCTCTCCTTCTCTTTCTCTGTCCTTCCCCAACTTGCATGCACTCCTTGTCTCTCAAAATAGATAAATAAACATTTTTTTTAAATAAAATGAAAGAAGTGTTCTGGGTGCCATGGCGGCTCAGTCAGTTAAGCCTAGGGCTCTTGGTTTCTGCTCAGGCCATTATTCTCTTGGTTTGTAAGATGGAGCCCCATGTTTGGCTCCATGCTGACAGCGTGGAGCCTGATTGGGATTATTTCTTCTGTCTCTGCCCCTCCTTCACCCATGCTCTCTTTCTCTCTCTTTCAAAATAAATAAATTAAATTAAAAACATAAGTGGTCTGTGGTGAAGTAAGCTTAACAAATACTGCTATGCTGGGGGCCATTTTTACAGATATATGTTTAAAGGGGCACAACTACAAAAACATTGCATTTTCCTATTCTGACAACTTTCACAAAAGGCAAGGGGGTAGTATTTTTACTATTCAAATTATGGATGGATCTGAGTAATGAATTATTCATTGGGCAACTGACTTCCACTGGCAATATCAATGTAATTTACATGTCATAGATCAATGCCACAACTTCTAATTAAAGTCCTGGGAACAAACAATTTCTGCCAGGGTCCTATAAACATACAGCAATGGTACGAAGACTTATGCAGTAACATGACAAATCCACAGGCTAAAAGGCATTATGCTGTGTACACTCAGAGACATCTTTGATGTTCAGGTTCTCACCAAGTGTTGCCATGTGTCCCATGTATTAGAATGCTTTGTTCTAGGGGCACCTGGGTGGCTCAGTCAGTTAAGCGTCCGACTTTGGCTCAGGTCACTATCTCGCGGTTTGTGAGTTCAAACCCTGCATCAGGCTCTGTGCTGACAGCTCAGAGCCTGGAGCCTGCTTCGGATTCTGTGTCTCCCTCTCTCTCTGCCCCTCCCCTGCTCATGCTCTGTCTCTCTCTGTCTCTGTCTCAAAAATAATTAAAACATTAAAAATTTTTTGAAAAGAATACTTTGTTCCATTCTAAACAAATACAATATTTTGAAGGTTTTTTCCAGTGTTTAACCTTCTGAAACTTCAAAGAAGTTACTCATAAGAAACTTGTCATTGGAGTGGTCCTCATAGACAAGGAACAAGGGACAACTGGAAGCAGAGATAAGTTCATGGGTATGCAAAAATAAATTTTGACATAATGATTAGAATATAACTTATTCCAAAAGCCTTGAGTACTGGTCCCCTTCATCATTCTCAAACCTTGGGAATGGTTAGAGACATATGTGTATATGTCACTAATTTTCTTTTCTTTTTTTTTAATATGAAATTTATTGCCAAATTGGTTTCCATACAATACCCAGTGCTCATCCCAATAGGTGCCCTCCTTAATGCCCATCACCCACTCTTTTCTGAGTCAGAATGGAAGTTCACAGTTCCCTCGGAATCCTTGAAAACAAGGAGTCTAGGAGGCAGATTAAGAGGCAGAGTTTTTCCTGTTTGCTGTTCCATGGGCAGTATTTGCACAGGTATTCTGATGTGAGGGGCAAAATCAAGATTCTGTGTGGCCTCCAATGCTTTCATTGCACACAGGGATGGTGTGGACTCTATCAGCAAACTAGGCATTGACCATGTCTCCATATTTCTCTTCAGGCATCCTTTAATCTTTGCAGTGTATGACATATGTGTTTGTAAGTGGGCCATTGCTCTTAAGACTAATATTTATCATCTCTCAATATTTTATTTTATTTTTTTATATTTATTTTTATTTCTTCTCAAATTAGATCACATACAGTGTAGTCTTGGCTTCAGGAGTAGAACCCACTGATTCATCACTTACAACACCCAGTGCTCATTCCAACAAGTTCCCTCCTTAATGCCCATTAACCATTTTCCCCACCCCCATCACCCCTCAATTTGTTATCTTATGGTTTGCCTCCCTCTTTGTTCCTATCTTATTTTTCCTTCCTTTCCACCATGATCATCTGTTAAGTTTCTCAAATTCTTCATATGAGTGAAAATATATCTGTCATTCTCTTACTGACTAATTTAGCATAATACCCTCCGATTCCATCCACATTGTTGCAAATGGCAAGATCTCATTCATTTTCATTCCCAAGTAATATTCTAGTGTGTGTGTGTGTGTGTGTGTGTGTGTGTGTGTGTGACATCTTCTTTATCCATTCATAAGTTGATAGACATTTGGGATCTTTCCATGATTGGCTACTGCTGATAGTGCTTCTATAAACATTAGGGTGCATGTGCCCCTTTGAAACAGCATTTCTGTATCCTTTGGATAAATAGTAGTGTAATTGCTGGGTCATAGAGTAGTTCTATTTTTAGTTTTTGGAGGAACTTCTGTAGTGTTTTCCAGAGTTGTTGTACCAGTTTGCATTCCCACGAAAAATGCAAGAGGGTTCCCCTTTCTCCACATCCTCGCCAACATCTGTTGTTGCATGAGTTGTTAATTGTAGCCATTCTGACAGGTGTGAGGTTATATCTCATCGTGGTTTTGATTTGTATTTCCCTGATGATGAGTGATGATGAGTATTTTTTCATGTGTCTGTTGGCCATAGGATGTCTTCTTTGGAAAATTGTCTATTCATGTCTTCTGTCCATTTCTTCACTGGATTATTTGGTTTTTTGGAGTTGAGGTTGGTAAGTTTTTTTTTTTTGTTGTTGTTTTTTTTTTTTTTTTATAGATTGTTGATATTAACCCTTTGTCAGATGTCTCATTTGCAAATGTCTTCTCCCATTACGTCAGTTGCGTTTTAGTTTGGTTGATTTTTTTTTCCTTTGCTGTACAGAAACTTTTTATCTTAATCAGGTAACAATAGTTCATTTTTGCTTTTATTTCCCTTTCCTTCAGAAACATGTCAAGTAAGAAGTTGCTGTGGCTGAGATCAAAGAGATTGCTGCCTGGTTTCTTCTGTGGGATTTTGATGGTTTCCTGTCTCACATTTAGGTTTTTCATCTATTTTGAGTTTATTTTTGTGTATGGGATAAGAAAGTGGTCCAGCTTCATTCATCTGCAAGTTGCTGTACAGTACTCCCAGCACCACTTGCTAAAGAGACTATCTTTTTTCTATTGGATACTCTTTCCTTCTTTGTCAAAGATTAGTTGGCTATGCATTTGTGGGTCCAATTCCGGAGTCTCTATTCTATTCCATTGGCCTATGTGTCTCTTTTTTTGCCAATACCATGCTGTCTTGATTACAGCTTTATAATACAGGTTAAAGACTGGGATTGTGATGTCTCCAACTTTGGTTTTCTTTTTCAACATTATTTTGACTATTTGGGGTCTTTTGTGTTTCCATTCAAATTTTAGGATTATTTCTTCTAGCTCTGTGAAGAATGCTGGTATTTTATCAATTGGGATTGCAGTGAATGTAGATTGCTTTGGGTATTATCGAATTTTAATAATATTTGTTTTCCCAATCCATGAGCATGGAATGTTTTTCTATTTTTTTGTCTTCTTCAATTTCTTTCATAGTTTTCTATAGTTTCCAACATACAGATCTTGTACCTCTTTGGTTAGGTTTATTCCTAGATAGTTTATTGTTTTGGTGTAATTGTAAATGGAATCAATTCCCTGATTTCTCTTTCTGTTGCTTCATTATTGGTGTATAGAAATGTGACCAATTTCTATACATTGATTTTATATCCTGTGACTTTACTGAATTCCTCTATCACCTCTAGGAGTTTTTTCATGGAGTCTTTCAGGTTTTCTACTTCCATGTAGTGTAGAGTCTTTCTTTCAGGTGTTCCATATAGAGTATCATGTCATATTTGAGGAGTGAAAATATGACTTTTTCTTTGTTAATTTGAATGCCTTTTCTTTCTTGTTGTTGTCTGATTGCTAATGCTAGGACTTCCAACACTATGTTAAACAACAGTGGTGAGAGTGGACCTCCCCGTTGTGTTCCTGATCTCAGCGGGAAAGCCTCTCAGTTTTTCCCCTTTGAGATTGATATTAGCTGTAGGTTTTTCATATATGGCTATTGTCATGTTAAGATATGTTTCTTCTATCCCAACTTTCTTGAGGGTTTTTATTAAGAAAGGATGCTGCACTTTGCTAAATGCTTTTTCTGCGTCTATTGATAGGATAATATGGTTCTTTTCTTTTTTTAACGGGATGTATCATGTTGACTAATTTGCAAATATTGAACCAGTTCTTCAGCCCAGGAATGAATCCCACTTGATCATGATGAATAATTCTTTTAACGTTTTGTTGAATTTTATTTGCTAGTACCATGTTGAGAATTTTTGCATATGGTTCCATTAGGAATATTGACCTGTAATATTCCTTTTTAGTTGGGTTTTGTCGGGTTTGGGAATCAAGGTAATGCTGAATTCCTAGAATGAGCCTGGAGTTTTAATTTCATTTCTATTTTTTGAAACAGTTTAAGAAGAGTAGGTATTAATTCTGCATTAAATTTCTGATAGAATTCCCTGGAAAGCCATCTAGCCCAGGACTTTTGTTTGTTAGGAGATTTTTGATTATTGATTCAATTTCTTTGCTGATTATGGGTCTTTTCAAATTGTCTATTTCTTCCCATTTGAGTATTAGTAGTGTGTGAGTTTCTAGGAATTTGCCCATTTCTCCATATTGCCCACTTTGTTGACAATATTTTTCATAATATTGTCTAATAACTCTTTGAATTTCTGTGATGTTGATTGTGATCTCTCCTCTTTCATCTGTGATTTTATCTGTTTGGTTCTTCTCTCTTTTCTTTTTGAGAAATCTGTCTTGGGATTTATCAATTTTGTCTATTCTTTCAAAACTCAGGTCTTAGATTAATTGATCTGTTGTACTGTTTTCTGGGGTTCTATAATGTTTATTTCTGCTCTAATGTTTATTATTTCTCTTCTGCTGGCCTTGGGCTTTCTTTATCTAGCTTCTTTAGGTGTAAGGTTAGGTTGTTTATTTTGGGCCTTTCCTGCTTCTTGCGACAGGCCTGAATTGCAATGTATTTTCCTCTTAGGACTGCCTTTGCTGCTTCCCTAAGGGTTTGGACTGTTGAGTTTTCATTTTTATTCACTTCCATATATTTTTTAATTTCTTCTTTAATTTCCTGGTTTACCCATTCATTCTTTAGTAGGATGTTCTTTAACCTCTCTGTATTTGAAGACTTTCCAATTTTTTTCTTGTGGTTGATTTCAAGTTTCACAGAATTGTGATATGAAAATATGCATGGTATGATCTCAATTTTTTTATCCTTGTTGAGGGCTGTTTTTTGACCCAGTATGTGATGTATTTTGTAAAATGTTCCATATGCACTTGGGAAGAATGTGTATTCTCCTGCCTTAAGATGAAAAGTTCTAAATATCTCTCTTAAGTCCATCTGGTCCAATGCATCACTCAGAGCCATTGGTTCATTAATGGGTTTCTGTCTATATGATCTGTCCATTGCTGTAAGTGGATTTTTAAAGTCCTATACAGGGGCGCCTGGGTGGCTCAGTCAGTTAAGCGTCCGACTTCGGCTCAGGTCATGATCTCACGGCCCGTGAGTTCGAGCCCCGCGTCGGGCTCTGTGCTGACAGCTCAGAGCCTGGAGCCTGTTTCAGATTCTGTGTCTCCCTCTCTCTGACCCTCCCCCGTTCATGCTCTGTCTCTCTCTGTCTCAAAAATAAATAAATGTTAAAAAAAAATTTTTTTAATAAATAAAGTCCTATACAATTACAGTATTATTATTTAAACATTTGTTTGTTTGTGATTTATTTATTTGTTTATGTATTTCATATTCCCACGTTGGAGACATAAACATTTATTATAGTTAGCTCTTCTTGATGGATAGTCCCCTTAATTATGATATAATGCCCTTCTTAATCCCTTGTTACAGTCTTGGTTTTAAAACCTAGTTTATCTTATATAAGTGTGACTACTCTGGCTTTCTTTTGACATTCATTATCATAATTGATTCTCCATCTCTTCACTTGCAATCTGCAGGTGTCCTTCCTTATTTCTAAAATGACTCTCCCATATGCATAATATTGATGGTTCTTGTTTTTTTAATTCATTCTAATACCCTATGTCTTTTGATTGGGTATTTAGTCCATTTACATTTAGAATGATTACTGAAAGATATGGATTCAGTGCCACTGTGTTATCTGGAGGTTTTGTGTTTGTGGTGATGTCTCTAGTACTTTGTAGTCTTTGCTGCCTTCCACTAACAGACCTCCCCTTAGGATCTCTTTCAGGGATAGTTTAGTGTTCATGAACTCCTTTAGGTTTTGTTTGTCTAGGGAAGCCTTTATCTCTCCTTCAATTCTGAATGACAGCCTTGCTGGATAAAGGATTCTTGGGTGTATATTTTTCCAATTCAGCACATTGAATATTTCCTGCCACTCCCTTCTAGCCTATCAAGTTTCAGTGGACAGGACTGTTACTACCCTTATGTGTCTACCCTTGTAGGTTAAAGCCCGTTTGTCCTAGCTGCTTTCAGAATTCTCTCTTTTGTAGCTGTGCACAGAAGGAAAAGTTCTCATACACTTTGAGCAGATGTGCAGAGCTGCCTCTGCCAGCAAAACAGCAGCAGCAGCAAACTGCAGATAGCCCTTATTTCATTATTTCATTAGATAGAAGTATCAAATAATATCAAATCAAGGAAAGAGAGCACAAAAGATGTTTAAACATTAGCCATATATATGTCTGATGGCTATGTTAAGGCACGAAGGGAGTGTTTGTGGTTTCAAGAGATGTCAGGGAGTTATAGTGTGTTGTATATAAACTGTCCTTTGGGGGATTGTGGGGCTCTGTATCTCCTACTGCTATCGCGTTGGACAGCCTTGAGACCAAAACATTGCTGACCCCATTCACCCTTCAGGACTTACAATACACTCTTTAGAAATAACTCCACACTCTTTATCTTGTATTTTGCAAGTTTTGCTCTCACATGTCATGGCATTGACCTGTTTTCATTCATTTTGAAGGGAGTTCTCTTTGCCTCTTGGGCTTGGATGCCTGTTTCCTTCCCTAGATTAGGAAAGTTTTCAGCTATAATTTATTGAAATAAACTTTACACCTCTTTCTCTCACTCTTCTTTTCTGGTACTTCTATAGTATGTATATTGTTTAGTCTTATGGAATCACTTAGCTCTCTAATTCTTCCATGATGTTCTAGTGATTTCCTTTCTCTCTTTTTTTTCAGCTTTATTATTTTGCATAATTTTACCTTCTATTTCCCCTATTCTCTCCTCTGCTTCTTCACCCTCACTGTCACTGTATCTAGTTTGTTTTGCATCTCATTTATTATATTTCTTAATTCATCCTGACTAGTTTTATATCTTTGATCTCTGCCACCATGATTTCTCTGGTGTCTTCTATGCTTCTTTCAAGCCCAGATATTAGTCTTATGACTTTTATTTTAAATTATTGTTCAAATATATTGTTTATATCTGTTTTGAGTAATTCTCTGGATGTCTTTTTTTCCTGAATTTTCTTTGAGGAGATGAATTCCATCTCATAATTCTGGTTCAGTTTATGTCTTTTACATGTTTTAATAGTTTGTTATATGTCCTGCATGTGTGACTACTAATATATCAAAAAGGCGTCATACACTGTTCAGGGCATGGCACTTCAGGTAGTGTTTTTGGAGTGTGTTGTGTGCACCTGTTGTTGCGTTTTGACTTCTATATCCCACTGTCAGTCCTCTTCAAAGCGTCTCCTTGCTTGTAGTTGTGAAGTGTTTGTATCCTCAACCAGGTGTGCTTTGATTCATTCACTGAAGTAACTGTGGGAAAAAAATGAGGGGGGTGGTTAGCATGATCCCATACAAAGTGAAAATGAAAAGGGAGAAAAGAAGACCAAGCAGAGAATCAAAAGAACTATAAGGTATTAACCCAGAGAGAAAGGAAAGTAAAGAAAAAAAATTAGAAAAAAAGTGTAAAAACAGTAAAAATGCCTGTTTAAACAAACAAACCAACCAGAGAGAATTACATATGTATAGACATAGATATAAATATAGATATAGATATATAGAAATCAGAAATATAAAAAGAAATCAAAACTGTGAACCTGATTCCAAGAGAAAAAATAAAAAAGAAGAGGGTAGAAAGAAAAAGAAAATTGAAGAAAAGATTAAAGAAGAGAGGAACAGAGCAAACTGACAAATGGGAAGATAAACAGTCAAAAACAAAAAACCATTGTCTGTTGGTGCCTGGGACCTGTGGCTATGCTGGTCTGGAGGAGAGGCTGTCTGGTTGGCTCAGTGTCATTCTTCCTCTAGTAGATAAGCTGTTGCTAGTCACAGAGGGGTGGGGTTTGGTGTAAATGGCGCACTTCCACTGGGGGCCACTGTGCTTTCTATGAAGTTCCACTGTGTTCGTGATGGAGAGAAAAATGGAGACACCCCAATCCCTCCTCCCTGGTCTAGGTGTCTCAAAACACGCTATTCAGGCACCCATCACAAATTAGCATTGGTGATCAGCTTGCCGTGCTCCATAGTTCTCTGGTGGCTTCTAGGCACTTGGCTGGGATTAAAAACCTGATGTTTTATAGGGCCCTGCACTTTGTAGGCCCTGTTCTGGTGGAGCACCCCCTCAGCCCTACCAATTAAAGGCCTTTAGCTAGCACCTACAGGGTCTTTAGCCCTTGCAGAGGCAATATACCCTCTTCCCACAGTACTTAGGGAGGGAATTGTTCTCTCCCAGTGCACTGTGAGATTGCTTCAGTGCCCCAGAGCCAGCTCCTCATCCCACCCACCTACCCCCAGGCATGCACACACAGCTGGCTCTGGTCCAGAGAAAGTTGCACACTTTTGAAACCTCTGAGCTTCAGCTCCTAAGGCTGTTTGCAAAATAGAAACTGGAACTTTTCATGTTTCTCATTCCCCAGTCCGTGATCCAGACAGGTTTTCCTCTTGTGCTAAATAGATACTGAAGCCCTCCCTCTTTCTCTCCCTTTTGTCTCTCCACAGAAGGGGTTTCTTCCCCTCTGTGCCTACACTGTTTTATCTCCCACAATTCACATACATGCACCTTGATCCTGCCATGCTATTGTCTTCCACCTGTGGAGATCCTTCTGCCACTCCACAGATTGATATCCTGGGTGTTCTAAGTGATAAATACAGCTGTGTTTGAGAAACAAGAGAAACCCCAGTTCCCTTACTTCTCTGATACTTTAACTTCTCTGAATATTTTAAGATCTTTGGTCTCCATACAAAACAAAGCAAAACAAAACAAAACCATCACTCGGTAAAGATTCTTATCACAGACTCAGGGCTCCTCATGGTCTCACCCATACCCCAGCTTCACCAACAAGACAGGGCCAGGATTAGGGAACAGAGCCACCAAGACTGAGTGGGAAATGATTTTCTAGACCTGCAGGAAAGGTGCTCAAAAACGTTTGGTTTTACTAAGGAGATTTAGTGGGACCAGGAGGCTAGAGAAGAGCTGGAGAAAGGCACCTGAGTATGTATGTATGTAATTAATCTTGCAGGGAATGCCAGGGTGGCCCAAGTATGTGAGATCAGCATCTACACTTCTGTATTTGAACTTTATGAACAAGTTCAGTGAATCTGGTACGTCAGGTTTTTCATAAAGTCAAGGTCTCTATACCATTACAGGAGCAAGGACCTAATTTTCAAAACAAAGGACCTGGGAATGGAGGCTATTTAATGGTGACTAAGAGGGAAGATTCATACTAGTCTCAAATACTACATCTTCCTAATCTTTCCACACAGTAGAGTAAGATTTGTCATTTTTTAGTAAAACATATGGGGTTTGAGCCATAGAGAAAAAAAAATGGAATTCACTTTTGACAGTAGCTAGCCAGTCCAAGAAATTTTCATAGTTGGTGTTTAGTTTTAGGTTTGGTGAAGTTCAGGATGCTGTGAAGCCTACCTAGACTCAAATGCAGCCTCTGTTCTGAGATTAGGTTCACTAAGTATCTAAGCAAACTGCAATTTTTTTTTTCCTTTGGAAGCTTTGTGTCCATTTAAGACAAAAAGTTTTAACTGCATGGGACACATAGACAATTAAAAAGGATCCCATGATTATTTCTCCAGTGGCTTTAACTGAAAAGGCACTGACAGGAATGGCTGTCAGGCAAGAGGGACATCCCCATGCTACAGGTTCTATCTGTTGACTATAATACCCTATGGTGGATTCTGTCTTCTTGTCAAGAGATTTGAGAAGGGAGCAGAAAATCAAATCATCTATGTATTCTAACAACGTAGAGCCTACAGATGATAACAGTTTTTAAGACTTGTGAAAAGTAAAAAGAACTGTTGGTGTAACCTTGGAACATTACTCTCCAGGTATATTATGATTCTTCCCAAGTGAAAACAAACATGTATTGGTTATCCATGTCAACTGGAATACTAAAAATGCACTGCATATATCAATTACAGTGAAAGAGTTGCTTTTATTGAAAATGGATGTCAGAATATTGTGGTTGAGAACAAAAGAACGTCAAGGGATAACAATGTTATTTATTGCCTGGAAGTCCTGGGAAAACTTCCAAACTTGGCCATTGGGTTTTCTCATGGGTTAAATGGGGGTGTTGCAGGGACTAGTTCAGGGGACAATGAGGCCTTGAACCTTGTAATCCTCTACAATGGGATGGATGCCACAAAGGCTGCTTCACTTGTAAATAATTCTGAGGGGAGGTTTTGAGGGATCTATTTGAATCTTGATAGGAGGTGTACTTTGGATTCTGCCAATTAAAGTTGTAGATTTGACCCATAAAGAGGATGATAGCTGATCTAATAAAGCCAAATAATCAGTGTCTCCAGACTCAGCTATAGTGCAGTCAATGATTATGCAAATAAAAGATGTCAAATTATCATTTAATTCACCTAATTGGTTATTTGTATCACTACTGTAAAATTCTAAAAGTATTTACCCCTTTTCTCCTGGCATAATACTTTTTTCCAAGAAATTTCACCCCAGTAAATTAAAAGGAGTGGGGGACTAAGGAGAAAAGGATGAGTATCTTTCAAAGGGCCTAAACAAATGTGAACGAGTTCTGAGACAGGAATCTGTTGATGTTTATTAAAAAAAAAAACTGTTTAAACTGGTTTAGTACTCTAAGGCAGGAGTTACTTTATAGCAGTGGAATTGAGCACCAGAAATGTAGCTCCAGTGTCCATAAGGACGGAGAAATATTCGTTTCCAATCTCGAGTGTGGTCTTTCCAAGGTGAATATGAGGAAAGATTGGGAGGAGCCTCTGTAGTTTCCTGGAGCATCATCATTAGGAATTAGGAGAGTATTGGAAAGTCTGGATAAAGGGCTGAAGGTGCCTGAAGCACTTAAGTTTCTAACAATCTTTTCCAGTTCCTTTGCAATAATAGCAGAAACCAGGGTGCTTTGGGGTTTTTGAGGTCATTTTCTAGAGTTGAAAGTTAATTTTAGTAGTACTTATTTTAGGGGAATTATCTATGATATGAGTGAGTTGGTTTGCCAAGGTAACTAAATATGGTGTGGATGTAGTTTCCCATTCCATTCTGTTCTTTAAACAAAATGAGAAAGTTCACGGTTCTGTTCATTAATAAACATTGAGTTAAATGTTGCCTGGTTGAATTCAGCATCTAAATGAAGATGAGAATTTTCTTTAAAGACAATTTGCAGTCTTTTGTAATAGTCATGAACAGGTTTACCAAGCTTTTGCGTGTAAGCCTGAATTTTGTTCCAGTCAACAGGCTTAGGTAAAGCCACTGCAATTGCTCAGTGAAGATTCCTGGTAAATGTTCTTGTCAAATGTTCTCGCTAGGAGGTCTGTTTCTCTATTTCTTTTTCAGGGTATTCCTATTAGGCTAATTTTATCCGATGTTTGCAATGGCCCTCACCAATAAGCATGTGGACTAATTAATGTAAATCTGATAAACCAGCTTAGTAAATTTGAATTAACCATGTTAAATTCTTCAGCAACCCTTGGAGTTTTCAGTCACTCCAGGTGACTCTTTAACATGATTCATAACTCGGACTTAGTCTAGGGAATATAAGAAATTTGTGGGATTATTTGGATTCTCATAAGATTTAACTTTAAAGACACAGGTTTTAATAGTTCAAGAGAAGAAGGAGTAGGGAGAAGTTTGGAGGAAAAGAGAAATTCAGAAAAAGAATTAAAATGAAAGAAGGGGGGTACCTGGGTGGCTCAGGCAGTTGAGCATCCAACTCTTGATTTTGGCACAGGTCATGATCTCATGGTTTGTGGGTTTGAGCCCCACAACAGGCTCCATGCTGTTAGCACAGATTCTCTCTCTCTCCCCTTCTCTCTGTCCCTACCCCTTCCTCTCTCTCTCTCTATCAAGATAAATAAATAAACTTTTAAAAAGTTTAAAAATAGAATGAAAGAGTGGGGGATTGAGGATATGTGCATGGTGCAGAGAAAGTAGAGGAAAATCATGTTGAAGGTAGGGCCTGCCTGAACACAAGACAGCTGCCATGCATCTTCAAAGAAGATGACAAAGAAGACAAAAGAGACCTCAGAAGCCTTTTCTTTATTTTCCTTCCTTCCTTCCTTCCTTCCTTCCTTCCTTCCTTCCTTCCTTCCTTTTTTCCTCCCACTCTCCCTCCCTCCTTCCCTCAGTCTAGAAAACATATTTGGCAAAGAGGCAATTTTATATTCCTATAAAATATATTTTATATATTATATAAGCTTCATAATACTAGTCAAAAGAGGCATCTCATTCACTTCTGACAATTTTAGAGTCATGGATGTCTAATTCAGTTTTGAGAAAACCTTGGGGTTTTCAAAATTATCCCATAATAGTCACTGGATTTCTAAGTTATTTTTAGTTAAATTGGTCCATTCAGTTAGCCATACCCATGAGGAAAGACTGCAGGTTTTAAACAAAAATCCAATCGGTACCAGAAGTAAGGACTCCCTCAAAGCCTTATGATTACTAGAATCCCATTTTGTAAAGGTTTTTCTCTAAAGTAATACATAAAAATTCCTAAACAGTACAGTTTCAACAGGAACAGCCCAGCTTCAAAAGGAATCAGACTAAAAGCCAGCACAATGCCAATATGAATAAGCCATTTCTAAAAGACTTAACAAGAAAGTACACCTCCAATAAGAACAGTCCAGTTCCAAAACGAATTTGGAACAAAGGCTAACACAGTTCAAACAGGCACAGTTCCAACAAAAAGGAGTCAGACCATAGGCCAACACAGTTCCAACAGAAAGACTCCCATTCTGAAAAGCCATCAGAGCAAAGGCCAAAAAGTACTCTCAGAAATGACAAATCCTTAAAACATATCACAAGTAAAACCTGAGATCAAACACAAAGAGAACAAAGATAGAAATCCAGGAGAACTTACCATCAAACTCTAGAGTTGGCAAGAAAGCAATGAGCTCAACTGGCTTTGTGGGCATCAACATCTATTTTCACCATCCTCAGAGCTGTCATGGATCTTCTCAAGATCCCACTTCGAATCACTAAATAATGTTAGATATAAACCAGTTAATTACATTGCCAGTAAAAGTCAGTTCATTCGGAAATAGGAAATTGTAATTTGGGACAATTACAAGCTGTGGCAAAACCATAATCAAACAAACAAAGGAAATTAGTGTTGCTTTTTGAGAAGAAAGAAGTTGGCGGGGTGGGGGGGGGGGAGGTTTCTGAATGAAAGTCCATAGGAGAAAAGCAAAAGTTCAGAGTGATGTTGTTTCCTTATTGACTGAGGTAGGGGTAGTCAATTCCTTATAGGAGATGCAATGTACGTCTTTTGGGGACTTAGAATTTATTATTCTTTCCTGTTAAAGCGTGTAATTGACAATTCATCATAAGATTGACATTAAGTGGTACTGACACTCCCACCCCCTTGAAGCCTTGCATTCTAGTACCATAAATCCACTTTAGTGAGGTATTCCTATATTAATTTTCACAATTACTTATCTCTGTTTCATGAAAGTTTTCCCCCCTGAGGTTTTATCTTGTCAGTTATTGTTCAACCTATCCTAGTTCTTTGTTATGTCTTGAATCTTTCTGACAGCCCAAGCTACCTATTTTATTTGTAAATAGTAACCAGTTGTTCAGAGTGTGCCAAACCTATCAGTGCCCCCAAAGAGGGATCTCAGTCATCACATAAATTTAGGCTGATTGAATGCTAGGCTCTTGGAAACAGCTTTTAAAGTGTGCAAATATAGGTCTTCTGGGAAGATGGTGGTGTAGGAGGACGCTGGGCTCACCACGGCCTGCTGATCACTTAGATTCCATCTAAACCTGCCTAAATAACCCAGAAAACCACCAGAAGACTAGCAGAATAGATTCTCTAGAGCCAAGCACAGACGAGAGGCCCATGGAAGAGGGTAGGAAGGGTGGAGAGATGGTGCATGCTACACGGACTCGTGGGAGGGAGCCGGGGCAGAGGGGCAGCCCGCTGGCCAAGCAGAGGCCCCAAGTCTGGCTTGCAAAAGCAGAGGGGTCGACAGAGTGTATTCAGACAGCAAGTGGGACTTAACATCTGGGAGGTTATAGGTTAACAGCCCTGCTCGCAGAGCGGGAAGGCTGGAGGACAATGGGAGGGAGAGTTATGAGCCCCAGACGACAGAGCTCAGCTTGGCGGGGAACAAAGGTGCTTGCCATCGCCATCTCCCTCGCCCATCCCCCAGCCAAAATCCCAAAGGGAATCAGTTCCTGTCAGGGAACTTGCTTGCACCTCCCAAACACCCAATACTGTGCTTCTGCGGATCCATCCCTCTCCCAAATCTGATCACTGAAAAATAAGTGAACTGAGCCTGCCCCTCCTGCCCCTGTGCAACTTGATGATCCAGCCCAGCTAATACACCATATCCCCAGCACCACAAGCCTGTCAGTGTACATATAGCCCAGATGGGCCATGCCACCCCACATGAATCCTGCCCCTAGGAAAGGGGAAGAGAAGGTACACAGCAGTCTGACTGTGGCACAAGCAGTGGGCTGGGGGCAGACATCAGGTCTGGCTGTGGCCCCGCCCACCAAAGTAAGTTAGTCAAGACAGCACAGGGGAAGTGCCCTGCACTTCCACACCATGATGAAACAAAAGAATTCCCCTCAAAAGAATCTCCAGGAAATAACGACAGCTAATGAACTGATCAAAAAGGATTTAAACAATGTTAACAGAAAGTAAATTTAGAACAATAGTCATAAAATTAATAGCTGGGCTTGAAAACAGTATAGAGGACAGCAGAGAATCTATTGCTACAGAGATCAAGGGACTAAGGAACAGCCAGGAGGAGCTGAAAAATGCTATTAATGAGCTTCAAAATAAAATGGAGACAACCACGACTCGGATTGAAGAGGCAGAGGAGAGAATAGGTGAACTAGAAGATAAAATTATGGAAAAGAAGAAGCTAAGAAAAAGAGAGATAAAAATATCCAGGAGTATGAGGGGAAAATTAGAGAACTAAGTGATGCACTAAAGAGAAATAATCTATGCATAACTGGTATTCCAGAGGAGGAAGAGAGACGGAAAGGTGCTGAAGGTGTATTTGAAGAAATCATAGCTGAGAACTTTCCTGATCTGGGGAAGAATAAAGACATTGAAATCCAAGAGGCACAGAGAACTCCCATCAGACGTACCTTGATTCGATCTTCTACATGACATATCATAGTGAAACTGGCAAAATACAGGATAAAGAGAAAATTATGAAAGCAGCCTGGGATAAACAGGCTCTAACATATAAAGGGAGACTGATAAGACTCCTGACGGACCTCTCTACTGAAACTTGGCAGGCCAGAAAGGAATGGCAGGAAATCTTCAATGTGATGAACAGAAAAAATATGCAGCCAAGAATCCTTTATCCAGCAAGTCTGTCATTTAGAATAGAAGGAGAGATAAAGGTCTTCTCAAACAAACAAAAACTGAAGGAATTCATCACCACTAAACGAGCCCTACAAGAGATCTTAAGGAGGATCCTGTGAGACAAAGCACCAGAGACATCGCTACAAGCATGAAACCTACAGATATCACAATGACTCTAAACCTATATCTTTCTATAATAACACTGGACATAAATAGACTAAATGCGCCAACCAAAAGTCATAGGGTATCAGAATGGATAAAAAAACAAGACCCATCTATTTGCTGTCTACAAGAGACTCATTTTAGACCTGAAGACACCTTCAGATTGAAAGTGAGGGGATAGAGAACTATCTATCATGCTACTGGAAGTCAAAAGAAAGCTCGAGTAGCCATACTTAAATCAGACAAACTAGACTTGAAATTACAGGCTGTGACAAGAGATGAAGAAGGGCATTATATAATATTACAGGGTCTATCCACCAGGAAGAGCTAACAATTATAAATGTCTATGCGCCGAATACCGGAGCCCCCAAATATATAAAACAATTACTCATAAACATAAGCAACCTTATTGATAAGAATGTGGTAATTGCAGGGGAATATAATACCCCACTTAGAACAATGGATAGATCATCTAGATACAGGATCAAAAAAGAAACAAGGGCCCTGAATGATACATTGGACCAGATGGACTTGACAGATATATTTAGAACTCTGCATCCCAAAGCAACAGAATATACTTTCTTATCGAGGGCACATGGAACATTCTCCAAGATAGATCACATACTGGGTCACAAAACTGCCCGTCATAAGTATACAAGAATTGAGATCATACCATGCATACTTTCAGACTACAATGCTAGGAAGCTTGAAATCAACCACAGGAAAAAGTCTGGAAAACCTCCAAAAGCATGGAGGTTAAAGAACACCCTACTAAAGAATGAATGGGTCAACCAGGCAATTAGAGAAGAAATTAAAAAATATATTGAAACAAACGAAAATGAAAACAGCAATCCAAATGCTTTGGGATGCAGTGAAGGCAGTTCTGAGAGAAAAATACATTGCAATCCAGGCCTATCGCAAGAAAAAAGAAAAATCCCAAATACAAAATCTAACAGCACACCTGAAGGAAACAGAAGCAGAACATCGAAGACAGCCTAAACCAAGCAGAAGAAGAGAAATAATAAAGATCAGAGCAGAAATAAACAATATAGAATCTAAAAAAACTGTAGAGCAGATCAATGAAATCAAAAGTTGGTTTTTTGAAAAAAGAAACAAAATTGATAAACCTCTAGCCAGGTTTCTCAAAAAGAAAAGGGAGATGACTCAAATAGATAAAATCATGAATGGAAATGGAATTATTACAACCAGTCCCTCAGAGATACAAAGAATTATCAGGAATACTATGAAAAATTATATGCAAACAAAATGAACAACCTGGAAGAAATGGACAAATTCCTAAACACCCACACACTTCCAAAACTCAATCAGGAGGAAATAGAAAGCTTGAACAGACCCATAACCAGCAAGGAAATTGAATCAGTTATCAAAAATCTCCCAACACATAAGAATCCAGGACCAGATGGCTTCCCAGGAGAGTTCTACCAGACGTTTAAAGCAGAGATAATACCTATCCTTCTCAAGCTATTCCAAAGAATAGAAAGGGAAGGAAAACTTCCAGACCCATTCTATGAAGCCAATATTACTTTGATTCCTAAACCAGACAGAGACTCAGTAAAAAAAGAGAACTACAGGCCAATATCCCTGATGAATATGGATGCAAAAATTCTCTATATGATACTAGCAAATCGAATTCAATAGCATATAAAAAGAGTTATTCACCATGATAAAGTGGGATTCATTCCTGGGATGCAGGGCTGGTTCAACATTCGCAAGTCAATCAACATGATACATCATATGAATAAAAGAAAAGATGAGAACCATATGATCCTGTACAGTGATACAGAAAAAGCAGTTGGCAAAATTCCGCATCTTTTCTTAATAAAAACCCTCGAGAAAGTCGGGATAGAAGGAACATACTTCAACATCATAAAGGCCATTTTTGAAAAGCCCACAGCTAACATCATCCTCAATGGGGAAAAACTGAGAGCTTTTTCCCTGAGATCAGGGAACACGACAGGGATGTCCACTCTCACTGCTGTTGTTTAACATAGTGTTGGACGTTCTAACATCAGCAATCAGACAACAAAAGGAAATCAAAGGCATCAAAATTGGCAAAGATGAAGTCAAGCTTTCGCTTTTTGCAAATGACATGATATTATACATGGAAAATCCTATAGACTCCATTAAAAGTCTGCTAGAACTGATACATGAATTCAGCAAAGTTGCAGGATACAAAATCAATGTACAGAAATCAGTTGCATTCTTACACACTAACAATGAAGCAACAGAAAGACAAATAAAGAAACTGATCCCATTCACAATTGCACCAAGAAGCATAAAATACCTAGGAATAAATCTAACCAAAGATGTAAAAGATCTGTATGCTGAAAACTATAGAAAGCTTATGAAGGTAATTGAAGAAGATATAAAGAAATGGAAAGACATTCCCTGCTCATGGATTGGAAGAATAAATATTGTCAAAATGTCAATCCTACCCAAAGCTATCTACACATTCAATGCAATCCCAATCAAAATTGCACCAGCATTCTTCTCGAAACTAGAACAAACAATCCTAAAATTCATATGGAACCACAAAAATCCCCGAAGAGCCAAAGTAATTTTGAAAAAGAAGACCAAAGCAGGAGGCATCACAATCCCAGACTTTAGCCTCTACTACAAAGCTGTTATCATCAAGACAGCATGGTAGTGGCACAAAAACAGACACATAGACCAATGGAATAGAATAGAAACGCCAGAACTAGACCCACAAACGTATGGCCAGCTTATCTTTGACAAAGCAGGAAAGAATATCTAATGGAAAAAAGGCAGTGTCTTTAACAAATGGTGCTGGGAGAACTGGACAGCAACATGCAGAAGGTTGAAAGTAGACCACTTTCTCACACCATTCACAAAAATAAACGCAAAATGGATAAAGGACCTGAATGTGAGACAGGAAACCATCAAAACCCTAGAGGAGAAAGGAGGAAAAGACCTCTCTGACCTCAGCCGTAGCAATCTCTTACTCGACACATCCCCAAAGGCAAGAGAATTAAAAGCAAAAATGAACTACTGGGACCTCATGAAGATAAAAACCTTCTGCACAGCAAAGGAAACAACCAACAAAACTAAAAGGCAACCAACGGAATGGGAAAAGATATTTGCAAGTGACATATCGGACAAAGGGCTAGTATCCAAAATCTATAAAGAGCTCACCAAGCTCCACACCCGAAAAACAAATAACCCAGTGAAGAAATGGGCAGAAAACAAAAATAGACACTTGTGTAAAGAAGACATCCAGATGGCCAGCAGGCAAATGTCGCCCCTCATCAGGGAAATACAAATCAAAACCACACTCAGATATCACCTCACGCCAGTCAGAGTGGCCAAAATGAACAAATCAGAAGACTATAGATGCTGGAGAGGATGTGAAGAAACAGGAACCCTCTTGCACTGTTGGTGGGAATGCAAATTGGTGCAGCCACTCTGGAAAACAATGTGGAGGTTCCTCAGAAAATTCAAAATAGACCTACCCTATGACCCTGCAATAGCACTGCTAGGAATTTACCCAAGGGATACAGGAGTCCTGATGCATAGGGGCACTTGTATCCCAATGTTTATAGCAGCACTCTCAACAATAGCCAAATTATGGAAAGAGCCTAAATGTCCATCAACTGATGAATGGATAAAGAAATTGTGGTTTATATACACAATGGAGTACTACGTGGCAATGAGAAAGAATGAAATATGGCCCTTTGTAGCATCATGGATGGAACTGGAGAGTGTGATGCTAAGTGAAATAAGCCATACAGAGAAAGACAGATACCATATATTTTCACTCTTATGTGGATCTTGAGAAACTTAACAGAAACCCATGGGGGAGGGGAAGGAAAAGAAAAGGTTAGAGAGGGAGAGAGTCAAAGCATAAGAGACTCTTAAAAACTGAGAACAGAGGGTTGATGGGGGGTGGGAGGAGGGGAGGGTGGGTGATGGGTATTGAGGAGGGCACCTTTTGGGATGAGGACTGAGTGTTGTATGGAAGCCAATTTGACAATAAATTTCATATATTGAAAAGATTAAAAAATTAAAAAAATAAAAGTTTGTATTTAGGGACTGAGAAAATAAAAAGAAATAAATAAAGTATGCAAATATACAAAATTATGTGGGATTGAAACATATGACATGCTAGACCATACTAGGTTATCAGACATTAAACCTGGTGCATTATACATGTTTACAAGCTCCCCTATGTGAGATATGGATGCTATGACACCTGCTGAGGATAACAAACAAACAAAAAAGATGGCACCTGCCAATATAGCAATTCAGTGTGAGAGCAGAAAGATAGTGCCTGCTGAGATTTAAAATAAAAGTGTATAATTTAAAAATGGCACCAAACGTCTAGAGTAAAGTTGAGATCACAAAAATGGCACATATAAGTACCTCCATCCGTGAAGAGTATGCCAACAGGTCTGTGACTTTCTGATAAATACTTAAGATTAACAAATGAATCTATTTCACATATTTTCTGTATACTTTCAAACAGTTTCTTCTGCACTGAGCCCTAAGTGAGTATGCACATGAGCTATTTAACAATCTCAGTTTGTTACAGCCCCTTTGGTCTCATGGATGTAAGCCAATTGGTTTTCAATGAGATATCTTAGGGACTTATGTCTCAGGTGTAGGTCTTAAAAGTTAAGGTGACTTATGTGAGGTACAAACTTTTTGCTCCTCAGGGAGAAGCCACGGGTTTGTGAGTTCCTTCTGGATTGTGGATTGCCACACTGTGGTGGGGTTAATGTCAATACTGTGCCTCATTGTCACCTAACCACCTCAATCTGGCCTTTGTTTGTTACAGATGTGAAATATCTGTTTAGCTAGTTTTCAGGTTTTTATTTTCCAGAGGGAGGTTTCTATATGTAGAAGTAGATTTCATGTGTCCATGGAAGGAGGTGAGTTCAAGATCTTTCTATGTCACTGTCTTGAACTGCCTGTGAAAGAAATATTTAAAAGGAAGCTTATCATGTGTGGTTAAATTTGGCACATATCAGGATATAATCATTTATATTTTTAAGTAGCTTCAAAATTAGTAGTACACTGTTGAAAAATTAGAATTTGGTTCTATCCTCTGCTATATAAACAGGGTATTTGTAGATTATTGATTTGCACTTAATAAGATTTTTAAAAATTTTTTTATGTATGTACTATGTATTCTGCCAGGAAACTAAGATTTTATGAGTTACAATAATGTCCTGGTTTTGGGAGGAGCTAAGATAGCAGAGTAAGTGAAGGATCCTACACTTTCCTGGTCCCTAGAACTCATATAGATAAACATCAAATCATTCTCAATACCCAAGAATTCAATATAAGAACTGAAAGAAAAATGTGAACAACTAGAAGGAGAGAAGAGGCAACATGATGGTAGGTAGGAGGTGCAGAGATGTGATTTGGGGGATAAATGGATCATGGATGTCAGGGATCAGAGAGAGAAAGGTGAGAGAGAGTGAGTGTACAAGACATACACACACACACAAAAAAACACTTCCCTAAATCCATTGACTAAGAAAACAAGAGGGGCTGATTTTTATGTGTTTTTAAAACCGTGGGGCTCAAAGACTGGAGTTTTAGAGGTCTGTGGTGTGGCAGGTGTGGACCCAGCAGGCACTGCAGTGTTAATGTGGAGAAAGCAGACAGATAACTCAGGGGGCATATGGCATAATCAGAGGATCCCTGGGACACACTGGAAGAGAAGGTGCCCCTTCCTGGAGTATATCTGAGGTAGCATTGGCTCTACAGGGACAAAGAAGCCAGTGGACACTATTTCTCTGCTCTGCCCCTCAGCATAAACTAATTTCAGTAAGCAGCGCAGCACCAACATTGGTGGTCTAAACCCCTTACATCAAGCCCTACACCCCTGTGCTCTTCTGGTGCTGCTTTTCTAGGACAATTGTGCCTACAAACAATATAATGGGCCCTTCCCTAAAAGACCATCACAACCCCACCCTGCAGCATGCACCATGTCTACTGACCATACAGTTCTGCAAAGCTTCAGCTCTAGTGGAAATAGCATCAGGTCTCTTAGCAGGCAGACCAGAGCACACCTACTAAAACTTGCCACACTCTGGTCATGGTTGAAAAACTCTTCAGAGGACTGACCTGAGAGAAAGATCAGCGAAAACATAGGAGCAGAGGGCAGACAGCATACACCGGAAATAGTTGCTGAAGCACTAGGCCTTGGACACCGTATATATCTTTTTATAAAGCCATTACTCTCAGAAACAGGTAACATAACAAGCTTTCCTAACAGAGAAGAAATAGACCTAGAAAAAAGCCAAGACAGAGCAATTCATTCCAAAAGAAAAAAAAAGATTAATCCAAAATTTAAAACAACAATCATAAGGATACTAGATGGGCTTGGCAAAAGTATAGAAGACACCAGGGAGTCCCTTAACACAGAGATAAAAGACCTAAAACTAGTCAGGCTGAAATAAAAAATGCTATAACTGAGAGACAAAAACTGATTGGATGTAATGACCACAAGGATAGAAGACTCAGAAATATGAATAAGTTATACAGAAGATAAAATTATGGAAAATAATGAAGCTGGAAAGAAGAGAGAAAAGAAATATTGAATCACAAAGGTAGATTTAGAGAACTTAGTAACTCTGTAAAGCATAACATTTGTATCATAGGATTCCCAGAAAAAGGATGAGAGGGAAAAACGGGGGCAGAAGGTTTATTTGAGCAATTATAGTTGAAAATTTCCCTAATATGGGGAAGGAAACAGGCATCCAAATCCAGGAGCCACAGAAAACTCCCATCACAATCAACAAAAGCAGGCCAACACCAAGACATAGCATAGTTAAAACTTAAAAAATATAGACATAAAGAAAAAATCCTAAAAGCAACAAGAAAAAAAGAAATCCCTAATGTACAAGGGAAGACAACTAGATTAGCAGCAGATCTCTCCACAGAAATTTAACAAGGCAGAAGGGACTGACATGATATAATCAACATGCTGAAGGGGGAAAATATGCATCCAAAAATAATCTAGCAAAATTGTCATTCAGAATAGAAGGAGAGACAAAGAATTTCCTAACAAACAAAAACAAAAGGCATTCATGACCACTAAACCAGCCCTACAAGTAATATTAAAGGCAACTCTGAGTGGGAAAGAAATACCAAAAGAACAAAGACTGGACAGGAACAGACAACAACAACAGAAATGCCAACTTAAAAGGTAACACTATGACACAAAATTTATATCTGTCAATACTCACTGTCAATGTAAATGGGCTAAATGCTCCAATTAAAAGACACAGGGTATCAGAATGGAGAAAAAAATCATCTATATGCTGCCTACAAGAGGCTCATTTTAGACCTAAAGACACCAGCAGAATGAGGGAATGAGGGGATGGAAAACCATCAATCACACTAATGGATGCCAAAAGAAAGCCAAAGTAGCCATAATTATATCAGAAAAATAGATATTAAACCAAAGAAAATAACAGAAGATGAAGAAGGGAACTATATCATACAAAAGGGTAAATCTAATAAGAAGATACAACAATTGTAAATATTTATGCCCCCAACTTGAAACACCCAAATATAAAACAATAGTAACAAATATACAGAAACTCATTGATAATAATATAATAATAGTAGGAGACTTTAACATCTCACAGCAATGGACACATTATCTAAAGAGAAAATCAACAAGGAAACAATGGCTTTGAAGGACACACTGGATCAGAAGGACTTAGAGGCAGAATATTTCATCATAAAGCAGCAGAATACGTATTATTCTCAAGTGCAAATTGAGACGTTCTTCACAATAGATCACATACTAGGTCAAAAATCAACCCTCATCAAGTACAAAAAGATTGAAATTGTACCATGCATATTTTCCAAATACAACATTATGATACTTGAAGCTAACCACAAGAAAAAACTTTGGAAAGCCCTCAAATACATGAAGGTTAAAGAACATCCTACTAAAGAATGAATGGGTTGACCAGGAAATAAAAGAAGAAGAAAAATAGGTGAAAACAAAAGATGATTAAAACATTATGGTCCAAAACCTTTGCAATGCAGCAAAAGCAGTCAGAAGAGGGAATTATATACCAATACAGGTTTATCTTCAGAAGCGAAAAAAATCTCAAATACAAAACCTAACTTTACATCTAAAGGAGATAAAAAAAGGACAACAAATGAATCTTTAAGCTAGAAGAACAAGGGAAATAATAAAGATTAGAGCATAAATAAATGATAAATAAAAACAAGTGTAGAATAGATCAATGAAACAAGGAGATGGTTCTTTGAAGGAATTAATAAAATTGATAAACACTGACTCATTTATCAAAAAGAAAAGAGGAAGGACTTAAATAAAATCACAAGTGAGGAAGAGAAATCACCAACACCACATAAATGCAAATGATTATAAGAGAATATTATGAAAAATTATATGCAGCAAATTGGGCAATCTGGAAGAAATGGATAAATTGCTAGAAACAAATAGACTACAAAAACTGAAACAGGAAGAAATAGAAAACTTGAACAGACTGATAAACAGCAAAAAAAAAAAAAAACAAAACTGAATGAGTAATAAAAAATCTCTCAACAAACCAAAGTCCATAGCCTGATGGCTTCCTAGGGGAATTATATCAAGCACTTAAAAAGTTAATAATTATTCTTCTCAAAATATTCCAAAAAATAGTAATGGAAGGAACATTTACGAACTCTTTGTAGGAAGCCAACATTAACTTGACTCCAAAACTAGACATAGAGCCCACTAAAAAAGAGAATTACAAGTCAATATTGCTGAGGAAATTAGATGCAAAAACTCTCAAATTTGTTGAGCACTAGCAAATCATATCCAATAGTATATTAAAAGACTCATTCCTCACGACCAAATGGGACTTACTTCTGGGCTGCAAGGGTGGTTCAGTATTCATAAATATACCATCTTAATAAAGAAATTAAAAAATATATGATCCTGTCAATAGACACAGAGAACTCATTTGACAAATTCCAGCATACATTCAGGATAAAAATCATAAAAATGTAGGGACAAAGTGAACCTACCTCAACATCATAAAGCCCATATATGAAACACCTGCAGCTAGTATGATCCTTAATGGGGAAAAACTGAGAATTTTCCTCTGTGGTCAGGAACAAGACAAGTACTTCCACCCTTACCATTGTTATTTAACACATTACTGGAAGACCTAGTCTCAGCATTTATAAAACAAAAAGAAATAAGAGGCATCCAAATTGGCAAGGAAGAAGTCAAACTTTCACTGTTCACAGACAACTTGAGACTCTATGTAGAAAACACAAAAGAAGCCATCAAAAAATTGTAGAACTGATACATGAATTCAGTGTATCAGCAGGATACAAAATCAACGTATAGAAATCCATAGCATTTCTATACACAAATTAATTAAGGAGCAGAAAGAGAAATCAAGGACTCAATCCCACTTATAATTGTACCAAAAAAACATAAGATAACTACTAAGAAACCTAACCAAAGATGTAAAAGATCTGTGCTCTGAAAACTATATAGTATTTATGAAAGAAATTGCAGGTGACACAAAGAAATGGAAAAAAAATTCCATGCTCATGGATTGGAATAATAACTATTGTTAAAATGTATATACTTCCCAAAGTGATTTACACATTTAATTCAATCCCTATCAAAATGCCACCAGCACAGGCACCTGGATGGGTTGGGTGGTTAAGCACCTGACTCTTGATTTCGGCTCAGGTCAGGATCTCATAGTTCATGGGTTAGAGTCCTACATTGGTCTCTGCACTGACAGTATGGAGCCTGCTTTGGATCCTCTGTCTCCCTCTCTCTTCTCCTCTCTTGTTCATGTGCTCTCTCTCTCTTTCTCTCTCAAAAATAAATAAATATTTAAAAAAATACCACCAGCACTTTTCACAGAGCTAGGACAATCCTGAAATTTTTATGGGCCCACAAAGGACCCCATATGTCCAAAGCAATCTTGAAAAAGAAAAGCAAAACTGGAGGCATCCCAATTATAGCTTTCAAGTTATATTATATCACTGTAGTGATCAAGACAGTATGATTCAGTAATTGTACCGTTAGGTATTTACCCACAGTATGCAAAAATACTGATTTGAAAGGACACATACACCCCAATGATTATAACAGCATTATCAATAATAGCCAAACTATGGAATGACTCCAAATGAGTCAAATTGAGGACAAATGTCCATGGACATTTGGACTCATTCCATAGTTTGGCTATTGTTGATAATATATATATAATATATTATTGATTATATAGTCCATATATATATATGGAATATTACTGGGATAATGAATTATTATATATATTTGTATACTATATATTATATATACTATATACTATATATATATATATTTGTATACTATATACTATATATAATATATACTATATATATGATATATATAAAGTATATATCATATATATACTATATAATATATATAGTATATATACTTATATATATTTATTATATATATTTATTATATATTAATATATTTATAATATAGAAATATATTAATATATTATATATTTATTATATTTATAATATGTATTTATAATATATTAATATATATTTATATATACTATATATTGTATTATATATAGTATATATAATACAATATATATTATATTTATATAATTATGCATAAAATATATTTTGTATACTATAAATATAAAATATATTTATATTTTATACAATATATATATTATATATACACACACACAATGGAATATTACTAATCCTTAAAAATAATACAATCCTGCTATTTGCAATGATATGGATGGAGCTAGAGTGTATCATGATAAGTGAAATAAGTCAAAGAAAGACAAATACCACATGAATTCACTCATAAATGGAACTTAAGAAACAAAACAGATGAATATGGGGGGAAATGAGACAGGCAAACTATAAAATGGACTCTTAACTATAAAGAACAAACTGAGGACTGTTGGAAGTGAGGTGGGCATGAAGATGAATTACATGCTTGATGAATATTAAGGAGGGCACTTGTGATGAGCACTGTGTATTCTATGCAAGTGATGAATGACAAAATTATATTACTATAGCTAATATTACACTGTATGTTAACTAACAGGAATTTAAATTTAAAAATTAATGAAAAGGTAATAGTTTCCTGTGCTTCATGTTGTCTTTATCATGTTTTCAATTACTTAAATTGGAAAACTGAGTCTTTTCAATAATAGAAGAATGAAAATTTCAGAACTGTTAAACTTTCTGTATTTACCTTTGAAATCTTTTTTACAATGAACTTTATTTAATTTTAATTCTAGTATGATTAACATACATTATATTAGTTTCAAGTGTACAATATAGTGATTCAAAAATTCTATACTCAATCAGGTCTCATGAGGACAATGCAATCCTTCATCTCCAACACCTGTTTCACCCATACCCTGCCCACCTCCCCTCTGATAACCACCAGTTTGTTTTCTATAGTTAAGAATCTGTTTTTGGTTTTCCTCTCTGTCTTTTTTTTGTCCTTTGCTCATTTGTTTCATTTCTTAAATTCCACCTGTTGAGATTTTTCTTGTTTCTTGAAGCAGGCCTGTATTGCTATAATATTCTCTCTTAGAAATGCTTTTGCTGCACTCAAATAATTTTGGACCAATTTTAATTCATTTTAATTTGTCTCCATGTATTTTTTATTTCTTATTTGATTTCTTGTCTGACCCATTCATTATTTAGTAGCATGTTCTTTGAAATCTCTTAATTTTCTTTGGTTAAATGTATACCCAAATAAAGTTTCACATTTTTTTGTGATCCTATTTAGATAAGTCATCAAATCTTTTGACATGAAGACAGCTTCCCAAAATAAAGTTATACTTGGAGTAATCTGACCTTAAGTTAGTTTAAAAATCTAAACTAAATTTTAGACTATCAGGGAGCCCCTAGAAAAATATTTTCCTCTTCTTGTAAACTAATGACACTATTTTTTTCAGGCTTATTTGATTATTTAAACTTTAGGAGAAGCATTATCAAATAAGATATAAAACTTCTTAGGTTATATGTGTATGGGTATATGTTACTAATTCATTTATTCCACAAATTGTGTGACGTTTACAGAAGTTTAATAACTTCATTCTCAAGTTATTATTTTTAAATGTTGTGTGTCACAGAAATAACTAATTTTCCTTATCAAGTGAATGATCCTCAGAAATTTACCCATAGCCTTTTAAAGCCATTTCTCACTCATTGGTTCTTATTTGCAATTAGCTAAAGATAAGAATACTCTATGATGATAATATTTAAGTAATTTTCAGTCTATGCCTCTGGACTGATTAAGAATTTTATGAACCATTGAAGAAAGGGATTGATACATAAAACTACTGACCCATGTCAAGTGGGATTCATTCCAGAGATGCAAGCATGTTTCAACACATACAAATGAATTGATGTGATATACCACATTAAGTAAAATATAAAAATATAGGATTTCCTCATTATATGCATAAACATTGATAAAATTTAACATCTATGTATAATTAAAAAAAACTCTCAAGAAAGTGGGTATGGAGGAAACCTATCTCAACATAACAGAGGCAATACATCACAAGCCCACAGCAAACATTATACCAAATTGTGAAAACTGAATTTTTTCTCTAAAATAAGGAAAAAGATTGGGTTCCCACTCTTACATTTTTGTTCAACATAATATTTGAAATCTTAGCCAGAATAATTAAGCAGAAAAAAGAAATAAAAGCCATTCAAATATGAAGGTAAAAGTAAAACTGTCACTATATACAGATACATAATTTTATGTATAGAAAACCCTAAAGACTCCACCAAAAGACACTTAAAACTACTAAACAAATTTGGTAAAGTTGCAGTAAATGAAATGAAGATACAAAAATCAGTTGTGTTTCTGTACAGTAATAATGACCGATCAGAAAAAGGAAATAAGAAAATAATCTCATTTACAATTTCATCAGAAAGAATAAAATATCCTGAAATAAATTTAACCAGAGGTTAAAAACCTGTACAATAAAAACTGTAAGACATTGATGTACAGATCTTAATAAGACACAAATAAATGGAAAGACCTAATGTGCTCATCATGTACTAGAAGAATTTATACTGTTAAAATGTCTATATTACCCAAAGCTATCTACGGATTCAGTACAATCCCATTCAAAATTTCAATAGCATTTTTCACAGAAGTAGAAAAATAATACTATATTTTGTAAGGGAGGAAACAAGACCCCAAATATTCAAAACAGTTGAGAAAGAATAAGTTGTCAGTGTCACACTTTTTGATTTTAAACTATATTGTAAAGTTATAATTGTCAAAATTTGATGGTATTTGTATAAAAACAGACACAAAAATCAATGGAACAGAAAAGAGAGAACAGTAATAAGCATCCATATGTTGTTAATTGATGATAAAGGAAACAAAAATATACAATGTGAAAAGGAGGTTTCTTCAATAAGTGTTGTTGGAAAAATTGTAAGGCCACATGGAAAAGAATGAAACTGGACCACTATGTTACACCATACACAAAAGTCATCTCAAGACTGACTAAAGATTTAAATGAAAGACCTGAAAATACAAAACTCCTAGAAAAAGAAAAGACATAGACATCAGTCTTAATGACTTTTTTTTTATTTGATGGCAAAACAAAGGCAACAAAAGCAAAAATTATCAAGTGGACAAAATTTAACTAAAAATTTTTTGTATTTTTGACAGTACACGTGGCTGTTAACTTAGTTTAGAAGGATAAATGGCTAGATGTGGGATTATGTATTGTTTCATTCGCTGTGGCCAATATTTTGGTTAGAGTAAGGGACTTGAAGGTAACGCGATTGAAAAATTGGTGACAATAAAATATTGGAAAAGTATGTGGGCAACCCCCTCTCAGTAGGCCAAAATATGAAGATATTTGCATCTCATGTGAATGCCAACAAAAGGGTGACCTTAGTAGAGGGGGGCTTTAATAATTAAATCATAAATGCTGTGGATACCAGTCATCTTCCTTTCACAGTCACTCCTATTATAACCCAATGGACTTATGAACAAAGTAGCCATGGTGGCAGAGATGGATGTTATACATAGGTCATCAACAATGATTTCCACTCATAAAGGCTGTGTGCCTAATCTAACAGCAGCTGACAGTAACACTGAGTCCCTTATATGGCACCATTCCACGGGATGTCCATCTAACTACTGGGTAGCAAATTGACTGTAGTGGATTCCTTTTATAATGGGAGGGACTGTCTTTTGTCTTAACTAGAATAGATTCTTAAATTTGATACAGATTTGCCCTGCTTCCATGCAATGCTACTGCCATAACTATCATTCATGGAGTTTAAAGATGCCTAAACCACTGTCAGAATATTTCACTAAACTTCAGATAAAGGAACTTTCTTCACAACAGAAGAAATGTGTCAATGGGACCATGCTCATAGAATTCGTAGTCTTACCATCCTTCTGGCATCCTGAAGCAGATGGCTTGATAGAATGATGAGAGGACATTTGAAGACTCAGTTAAAATGTCAGCCAGGTGGCAATATGTTGCAGCACTGTGGCAGTTTTCCAGGAAGCTGTATATGCCCTTAATCAGCATTTAGTATATGGTATTGTTTCTCTAATAGCTAGGATTCATGGGTTCAGGAATTGATGGGTGGAAATGAGAAAAGGCACCACTTGCTATTACCAGTAGTGCCTACTACCAACAGTTTTGCTTCCTGTTTCTATAATATTATACTCTTCTGACAAAGAATTCTTAGTTCCAGAGTAAAAAATGCTTCCAATAAGATGCAAAATAATTATTCCCCTAAATGGAATTTAAAACTGCTACATGGTCACATTAAGCTTCCCATGCCTCTGAATCCATAGGTAAGAAAGAAATTTACTTGGCTGGCTGGGATGATTGAATATAAGGTGAGAGAACTAATAGCTGGACATTAGTTAAAGCAGTGAAAGCATATTTGTTCAGGAATATTGTAATAGAGAAACAAGAACTTCAGTAAGGAATCTTGTTAAAACCTATATACAGCATGAGTAAGTAGGAATTTATAGCCAAGGAGCCTAGTGGCAGTCAAGGCTTAGAAAATTTATAATAAGTAAGAGCAAGGGTAAGGAGGTATCTGGGTTAAATGACCTAACAGGGAATCCAAGCCAGGTTTATCAGTCACCATCTGTCAGTCACCTGGCAAATGGTAAAGGATGAGAAAATTGTGTGTGTGTGTGTGTGTGTGTGTGTGTGTGCGCATGCGCGTGTGCCAAGGGTGATCAAACATGTTCAATTAGGAATGCTTGTCAAATTGACTTCACGTGTTTCTTACTAAGGGTTTATAAAGAAATACACATATAGCCTATTAGAAATTTCAGGAGCCTGACTAAGGTTTCGTCAAGTGAAGAATATTTGTCAAACTCATCAATTGTTCAATAAAATAAGAGTTATTCTTTCTTTATTTGAACAACCTAAGTCCATTTCATCTTTGGTCATCCTTTGTTCATTAGGAACCAGTTGAAAGAGACTTTGAAAGTTGGTGGTGGAGTAAGAGGACCCTCAGCTGGCCTTATCCCATGAACACAACTAAACAACTATCAAATCATCCCAAACCCCAGAAATTGACCTAAAGAATGACAGAACAAATTCCACAACTAAGGGAGACAAGAGGCCACATTAACAAAGGTAAGAAGTGCAGAGACATAGTTGAGGGGAGGAATAGATCACAGGTGCTGTGGAAGAGAGGGAAATATGGTCACAGAGAAGGTCTAGAGAGAGAGGAGCACATAGGAAAATGTTTCCCCAAAGCCATTGGTTTGGAAATGAGAGGGGCTGAATATTGAGAAGTCTTGTTACCAGTAGGAATTAAAGCCTGGAGTTTTCAAGGTAAGTGGGCTTGGCTGGGATAGAGCCAGACACTGCACTCTTCCTGGGGAGAAGGCAGGCAGACATACCAGGGGAAGATAGGTTGGAAACAGCGATCTGAAAAATGCCTGGGCACTGTTTGGGGCATGCGGTGGAGTGACTATTCACTCTTATCAGAGCATGTACCTGAGAGACAGCATTCATGGAGATGCCTCTCTGGGAACAAATGAGCTGGCTAGCGTCATATCCCTCCCATGCATCTCAGCAAAAACAGCCCACCTACAAGAAGCAGTGCGGTGACACACTGGCTTCCTCATGAGCTTACACCAAGGCTCACTGCCTCCCAGTACTCTGACTTGACTTCCAGAGAATCAATCTTGCATCAGTCCCAGAGGGATGGGTCCCTCCTCTGAGAAGATCAGCAAAAACTCCTGCCCACACTATATCTATCAACCAGAGAGATATGCAGCACCACAGTTTTGGTGGAAGTGGTGTCAGGACTCATTTCACAAATGGACCAGAGCACACTCATTAAAACTCAAGACATTCAGGCCAGGGATGAAACACTGCCCACAGTGGGCAAGAACCTCTGCAAGATGACTAGCCTGAAGGATAGAAGAGCCAAAACACATACACAGCAAACATACCACACACTGGAGATATAGTCTGAAGCCCCAGGACCTGGGAACTATATGATCCCTTCATAAGGACATTACTTTCAGGAGCAGGAGACATAACTGGCTTTTCTAACACACACAATACGGTACAGACTTTGATAAAATGCCAAGACAGAATTTATCCCTAATGAAAGAACAAGATAAGGCCAAGGCCAGAGGTCTAAGCAAAACAGAAACGTAATATGCCTGATGGGGCACTTAAAGCAACAGTCTTGGGATGGCTACATGGCTCAGTCAGTTAAGTGTCCAATTCTTGATTTTGGCTGAGGTCATGATCTCATGGTTTGTGAGTTCTAGCCCTGTGACAGGATCTGTGCCGATGGTGTAGAGCCTGATTGGGATTCTCTTTCTCCCTCTCTCTGTGCCCTTCCTCTGCTCATTCTCTCTCTCTCTCTCTCTCTCTCTCTCTCTCTCTCTCAAAAATAAATAAGTAAAAAGGTAAAGCAACAATCATAAGGGTACTGACTGGGCTTGAGAAAAGAATAGAAGTCATAAGTGAGAGTCTTACCACAGAGATAAAATAATTTAAAAGGAATTAACCAGATATGTAAAATGCAATAAACAAGATTGGAAACAGGCTTGATGCAATGAACAGCAGGCAGGAAGAAACAGGAATTAATTGAATTAATTAATTACCTAGAAGACAAAATAATGAATCTGAACAAAAGACAGAGAGAAGAATTTTAAAACAAGAGAATAGCCTTAAGGAACTCAATGAATCCACAAGTGTAATAACATTCATTTTACAGGAATCCCAGAAGAAGAGAGAGAAAATTTATTCGAGGAAATAATTGAAAACTTCCTTAATCAGGGGAAGAAAATAGATACCCAGATCCAGCAAGTACAGAAAACTACCATCAAAACCAACAAAAGTAGGCCAACACCAAGACAGACTGTCTTTAATTTAAATTCAAAAAATATAAATAAAATATCTTAAAAGACAAAATAACTCCTTCACGTAAAGGGGAAGATGCATAAGGCAAGCTGCAGATTTCTCCACAGAAACTTAGCAAGCTAGAAAGGAGCTGCATGATATATTCAAAGTGCCAAATGGGAAAATTCTGCAGCCAAGAATACTTTATCCAACAAGACTATCATTCAAAAGAGAAGGAGAAACAGATTTTTCCTAGATAAAAACTAAAGCAGTTTGTGACCACTAAACCATCCCCTCAAGAAATAATAAAGGGGACTCTAAGTGGAAGGGAGAGATTAAAAGTGACAAACACAAGAAAGGGTCAGATAAAATCTCCAAAAACAATGACCATAGAGGTAATAAAATGGTACTAAATACATATCTATCAGTAATTACTTTGAATGTAAATGGACTAAATGCTCCAATCAAAGACATAGGGTGTCTGAATGGATTAAAAAATAAAGAAAATAAAACAAGACCTATCTATATGCTGCCTACAAGAGACTCATTTTAGACATAAAGTCACCTGCAGATTGCAAGTGAGGGGATGGAGAAAAAAATCATCACACAAATATCAAAAGAAAACTGGATACAGATGGCGGTGTAAGAGGACGCTGGGCACACCACGTGTCCTGCTGATCACTTAGAGTCCACCTACACCTGCCTAACTAACCCAGAAAACCACCAGAAGACTAGCAGAATGGAGTCTCCGGAGCCAAGCGCAGATGAGAGGCACACGGAAGAGGGTAGGAAGGGCAGCGAGGCGGTGCGCGCTCCACGGACTGGCGGGAGGGAGCCGGGGCTGAGGGGCGGCCTGCCGGCCAAGCAGAGGCCCCAGTCTGGCTTGCAAAAGCGGAGGGGCAGGGCGGGACGGAGTGTGTTCCTACAGCAAGCGCGACTTAGCATCTGGGAGGTCATAAGTTAACAGCTCTGCTTGGAAAGCAGGAAGGCTGGAGGACAAAGGGAGGGAGAGTTGCTGAGCCCCCAGACCACAGAGCTACTTGGCAGGGAACAAAGGCGCTCGCCAGCGCCATCTCCCTTGCCCATCCCCCAGCCAAAATCCCAAAGGGAACCAGTTCCTGCCAGGGAACTTCCTTGCTCCGTGCAAATACCCAACGCTGTGCTTCTGCGGAGCCATCCCTCTGGCAGCGGGTCTGACTCCCTACCACTGCCACAGGGCCCCTCCTGAAGTGGATCACCTAAGGAGAAGTGAGCTAAGCCTGCCCCTCCTGCCCCCGGCACCTTGCCTACCCACCCCAGCTAATATGCCAGATCCCCAACACCACAAGCCTGGCAGTGCGCAAGTGGCCTAGACGGGCCACGCCACCCCACAGTGAATCCCGCCCCTAGGAGAGGGGAAGAGAAGGCACACACCAGTCTGACTGTGGCCCCAGCAGTGGGCTGGGGGCAGACATCAGATCTGACTGCGGCCCCGCCCACCAACTCCAGTTATAAACCACAGCACAGGGGAAGTGCCCTGCAGGCCCGCACCACTCAAGGGACTATCCAAAATGACCAAACGGAAGAATTCCCCTCAGAAGAATCTCCAGGAAATAACAGCAGCCAATGAACTGATCAAAAAGGATTTAAATAATATAACAGAAAGTGAATTTAGAAAAATAGTCATAAAATTAATCGCTGGGCTTGAAAACAGTATAGAGGACAGTAGAGAATCTCTTGCTACAGAGATCAAGGGACTAAGGAACAGTCACGAGGAGCTGAAAAACGCTTTAAACGAAATGCAAAACAAAATGGAAACGATGACGGCTCGGATTGAAGAGGCAGAGGAGAGAATAGGTGAACTAGAAGATAAAGTTATGGAAAAAGAGGAAGCTGAGAAAAAGAGAGATAAAAAAATCCAGGAGTATGAGGGGAAAATTAGAGAACTAAGTGATACACTAAAAAGAAATAATATACGCATAATTGGTATCCCAGAGGAGGAAGAGAGAGGGAAAGGTGCTGAAGGGGTACTTGAAGAAATAATAGCTGAGAACTTCCCTGAACTGGGGAAGGAAAAAGGCATTGAAATGCAAGAGGCACAGAGAACTCCCTTTAGACTTAACTTGAATCGATCTTCTGCACGACATATCATAGTGAAACTGGCAAAATACAAGGATAAAGAGAAAATTCTGAAAGCAGCAAGGGATAAACGGGCCCTAACATATAAAGGGAGACCTATAAGACTCGTGACTGATCTCTCTTTTGAAACTTGGCAGGCCAGAAAGGATTGGCACGAGATCTACAACGTGATGAACAGAAAAAAATATGCAGCCGAGAATCCTTTATCCAGCAAGTCTGTCATTTAGAATAGAAGGAGAGATAAAGGTCTTCCCAAATAAACAAAAACTGAAGGAATTTTTCACCACTAAACCAGCCCTACAAGAGATCCTAAGGGGGATCCTGTGAGACAAAGTACCAGAGACATCGCTACAAGCATAAATCACACAGACATCACAATGACTCTAAATCCGTATCTTTCTATAATAACACTGAATGTAAATGGACTAAATGCACCAACCAAAAGACATAGGGTATCAGAATGGATAAAAAAACAAGACCCATCTATTTGCTGTCTACAAGAGACTCATTTTAGATCTGAGGACACCTTCAGATTGAGAGTGAGGGGATGGAGAACTATTTATCATGCTACTGGAAGCCAAAAGAAAGCTGGAGGAGCCATACTTATATCAGACAAACTAGACTTTAAATTAAAGGCTGTAACAAGAGATGAAGAAGGGCATTATATAATAATTACAGGGTCTATCCATCAGGAAGAGCTAACAATTATAAATGTCTATGCGCCGAATACCAGAGCCCCCAAATACATAAAACAATTACTCATAAACATAAGCAACCTTATTGATAACAATGTGGTAATTGCAGGGGATTTTAACACTCCACTTACATAAATGGATAGATCATCTAGACACACGGTCAATAAAAAAACAAGGGCCCTGAATGACACATTGGATCAGATGGACTTGACAGATATATTTAGAACTCTCCATCCCAAAGCAACAGAATATACTTTCTTCTCGAGTGCACATGGAACATTCTCCAAGATAGATCATATACTGGGTCACAAAACAGCCCTTCATAAGTATACAAGAATTGAAATTATACCATGCATACTTTCAGACCACAATGCCATGAAGCTTGAAATCAACCACAGGAAAAAGTCTGGAAAACTTCCAAAAGCATGGAGGTTAAAGAACACCCTACTAAAGAATGAGTGGGTCAACCAGGCAATTAGAGAAGAAATTAAAAAATATATGGAAACAAACGAAAATGAAAGTACAACAATCCAAACGCTTTGGGATGCAGCAAAGGCGGTCCTGAGAGGAAAATACATCGCAATCCAGGCCTATCTCAAGAAACAAGAAAAATCCCAAATACAAAATCTAACAGCACACCTGAAGGAAATAGAAGCAGAACAGCAAAGTCAGCCTAAACCCAGAAGAAGAAGAGAAATAATAAAGATCAGCGCAGAAATAAACAATATAGAATCTAAAAAAACTGTAGAGCAGATCAATGAACCAAGAGTTGTTTTTTTGAAAAAATAAACAAAATTGACACACCTCTAGCCAGGCTTCTCAAAAAGAAAAGGGAGATGACCCAACTTGATAAACTCATGAATGAAAATGGAATTATTACAACCAATCCCTCAGAGATACAAACAATTATCAGGGAATACTATGAAAAATTATATGCCAACAAACTGGACAACCTGGAAGAAATGGACAAATTCCTAAACACCCACACTCTTTCAAAACTCAATCCAGAGGAAATAGAAAGCTTGAACAGACCCATAACCAGCGAAGAAATTGAATCGGTTATCAAAAATCTCCCAACAAATAAGAGTCCAGGACCAGTCTGCTAGAACTGATACATGAATTCAGCAAAGTTGCAGGATACAAAATCAATGTACAGAAATCAGTTGCATTCGTATACACTAACAATGAAGCAACAGAAAGACAAATAAAGAAACTGATCCCATTCACAATTGCACCAAGAAGCATAAAATACCTAGGAATAAATCTAACCAAAGATGTAAAAGATCTGTATGCTGAAAACTATAGAAAGCTTATGAAGGTAATTGAAGAAGATATAAAGAAATGGAAAGACATTCCCTGCTCATGGATTGGAAAAATAAATATTGTCAAAATGTCAATACTACCCGAAGCTATCTACACATTCAATGCAGTCCCAATCAAAATTGCACCAGCATTCTTCTCGAAACTAGAACAAGCAATCCTAAAATTCATATGGAACCACAAAAATCCCCGAAGAGCCAAAGTAATTTTGAAGAAGAAGACCAAAGCAGGAGGCATCACAACCCCAGACTTTAGCCTCTACTACAAAGCTGTCATCATCAAGACAGCATGGTAGTGGCACAAAAACAGACACATAGACCAATGGAATAGAATAGAAACGCCAGAACTAGACCCACAAACGTATGGCCAACTTATCTTTGACAAAGCAGGAAAGAACATCCAATGGAACAAAGACAGTGTCTTTAACAAATGGTGCTGGGAGAACTGGACAGCAACATGCAGAAGGTTGAAACTAGACCACTTTCTCACACCATTCACAAAAGTAAACTCAAAATGGATAAATGACCTGAATGGGAGACAGGAAACTATCAAAACCCTAGAGGAGAAAGCAGGAAAAGACCTCTCTGACCTCAGCCGTAGCAATCTCTTCTTACTCGACACATCCCCAAAGGCAAGGGAATTAAAAGCAAAAATGAACTACTGGGACCTCATGAAGATAAAAAGCTTCTGCACAGCAAAGGAAATAATCAACAGAACTAAAAGGCAACCAACAGAATGGGAAAAGATATTTGCAAATGACATATCGGACAAAGGGCTAGTATCCAAAATCTATAAAGAACTCACCAAACTCCACACCCAAAAAACAAATAACCCAGTGAAGAAATGGGCAGAAAACATGAATAGACACTTCTCTAAAGAAGACATCCGGATGGCCAACAGGCACATGAAAAGATGCTCAACGTCGCTCCTTATCAGGGAAATACAAATCAAACCCACACTCAGATATCACCTCACGCCAGTCAGAGTGGGTAAAATGAACAAATCAGGAGACTATAGATGCTAGAAAGGATGTGAAGAAACAGGAACCCTCTTGCACTGTTGTTGGGAATGCAAATTGGTGCAGCCACTCTGGAAAACAGTGTGGAGATTCCTCAGAAAATTCAAAATAGACCTACCCTATGACCCAGCAATAGCACTGCTAGGAATTTACCCAAGGGATACAGGAGTCCTGATGCATAGGGGCACTTGTATCCCAATGTTTATAGCAGCACTCTCAACAATAGCCAAATTATGGAAAGAGCCTAAATGTCCATCAACTGATGAATGGATAAAGAAATTGTGGTTTATATACACAATGAAGTACTACATGGCAATGAGAAAGAATGAAATATGGCCCTTTGTAGCAACGTGGATGGAACTGGAGAGTGTGATGTGAAGTGAAATAAGCCATACAGAGAAAGACAGATACCATATGTTTTCACTCTTATGTGGATCCTGAGAAACTTAACAGAAATCCATGGAGGAGGGGAAGGAAAAAAAAATAAAGGTTAGAGTGGGAGAGAGTCAAAGCATAAGAGACTCTTGAAAACTGAGAACAAACTGAGGGTTGATGGGGGGTGGGAGGGAGGGCAGGGTGGGTGATGGGTATTGAGGAGGGCACCTTTTGGGATGATCAGTGGGTGTTGTATGGAAACCAATTTGACAATAAATTTCATATATTGGGAAAAAAAAAAAAAGAAAACTGGATTACCAACATCTGTATTAGATAAATCTAGACTTTAAAAACAGAGTGTAACAAGATATAAATAAACACATTGTATCATAATAAAAGGATAATCCAACAAGATATAAATATTGTAAATATTTATGCAGCCCACATGGAAACACATATATAAAACAATTAATAACAAATAAAATGAATTAAATGATTAGTATACAATAATGGTGGGGGACTTTAATACCCCAGTTATATCATAGAACAGATTATCTAAACAGAAAATCCATTAAGACACAATGGCTTTAAATGACACATTGGACAAGGTGGACTTAACAGGTATATTCAGATCATTTCATCATAAAGCAAAAGAATACACTTTCTATTAAAGTACACACAGGATATTCTCCAGAATAGATCACATATTAAGTCACAAATTAGGCTGTAAATACAAAATATTGAAATTATACCATGCATCTTTTCTGACCACTATACTATGAAACTAGAAGTTAACTACAAGAAAAAATTGGAAAGACCACACATACATGGAGGTTTAACAACATGCTACTAAACAATGAATGAGATCCAGGAAATAAATGAAGAAATGAAACAAGTGAAAATAAAGACAGAATTCTTTAAAATTTTTCTTGCCACTGTTATTTAACATAGTACTGGATGTCCTAGCCACAGTAATCAGACAATAGACGAAAATGGATTCAAACCAGCAAGGAAAAAGTTAAACTTTCACTATTTGCACATGATATGATACTCTATATAGAAAACCTGAAAGACTCCACCCAAATACTGCTAGAAATGATCAAGTAATTCAGTATATTTTCAGGATATGAAATCAATGTACAGAAATATGTAGCATTTCTATACATCCATAACGAAGCAGCAGGAAGATAAAAAATGGAGTCATTTCCATTTACAATTGTACCCAAAACAATAAAATACCAAGGAATAAACCTAAGCAAAGAGGCTAAAGACCTGTAATCTGAAAATTATGAAACTGATGGGAAAAAAATTGAAGATGACACTAAGAAATTGAAAAACCTGCCATTTTCATGGATTGGAAGAACAAACATTTTTTATTTATTTTTTATTTTATTTTGTATTTTTTTAATTTTTTTTAACATTTATTTATTTTTAAGACAGAGAGAGACAGAGCATGAACGGGGGAGGGTCAGAGAGAGGGAGACACAGAATCTGAAACAGGCTCCAGGCTCTGAGCGGTCAGCACAGAGCCCAACGCGGGGCTCGAACTCACAGACCGCAAGATCATGACCTGAGCCGAAGTCGGACACTTAACCGACTGAGCCACCCAGGCGCCCCAGAACAAACATTTTTTAAATGTCTATATTACTCAAGGCAATTTACACATTTAATGTAATTCCTATTCAAATACCACCAGCATTTTTCACAGATTTAGAAAAAAATAATTCTAAAATTTGTATGGAACCACAAAATACCCTGAAAGCCAAAGCAATCTTGAAAAAAAAAAAACAAAACAAGCTGGAGGCATCACAATTCCAGACTTCAAGTTATGTTGCAAAGATGTAGCCACCAAAACAGTATGGTACTGGAAACAACATAGACATATTGATCAATGGAACAAAATAGAGGGTCGCCTGGGTGGCTCAGTCAGTTAAGCGTCTGACCCTTGATTTTGGCTCAGTTCATGATCTCATGGTTTGTGAGTTTAAGCCCCACATTGGGCTCCTCGCTGACAGCATGGAGCTTGTTGGGGATTCTCTCTCTCTCTCCCTTTATCTCTGCCCCTCCCCTGCTCTCTCTCTCTCTCTCTCTCTCTCTTAAAAAATAAAGTATAAAAAATGGAACAAAATAGAAAATCGATAAACAAACTCACAACTACATGGTCAATTTTCTTCAAAAAGGCAGGAAAGAATATTGAATGGGAAAGGACAATCTCTTCAACAAATGGTGTTGGGAAAACAAGACAGCAGCATTCAAAAGAAAGAAACTGGACAACTTTCTTATGCCATACACAAAAACAAATTCAAAATGGATGAAACAACTAAATGTGAAACAGCAAAGAGGAGAGGAAAACAGAAGCAGTAACCTTTTTGACATCAGCTGTGGCAACTTCTTTCTATATATGTTTCCTGAGGCATGGGAAATAAAAGCAAAAATAAACTACTGGGACTTCATCAAAATAAAAATCTTCTGCACAGTGAAAGAAATAATCAAGAAAACTAAAAGGCAACCTATGGAATTGGAGAATATATTTGCAAATGACATATATGACAAAGTGTTAGTATTCAAAATATATAAAGAACTTACAGAATGCTACACTCCAAAAATGAATAATTGAATTAATAATGGTAAGAAAACATGAATAGACATTTTTCTACAGAAGATATCCATATGGGCAATAGACACATGAAAAGATGCTCCACATCACTGATCACCAAGGAAATAAAAATCAAAACTACAATATCACCTCACACTTTCCCAGTGGTTAAAATTAACAACACAAGAAAAAAAAAAAAAGTGTTGGTGAATATGTGGAGAAAGGAGAACCCCCTTGCACTGTTGGTGGAATGAAAACTCATGCAACCACTCTGGAAAACAGTTATGCAGTTTCCTCAAAAATTTCATATTAGGACTACCCCATGATCCCATAACTGCACTAGGTATTTACCAAAAGCATACAAAAATACTGATTTGAAGGGGCACATGCACCCTGATGTTTACAGAGGCATTATCAACAATAGCCCAGCTATGTAAAGAGCCCAAATGTCATCTACTCTAATGATAGATAGATATATATAGATATAGATATAGATATAGATATAGATATAGATATAGATGATATAGATACAGATATAGATATAGGCATATCTGAATATTACTCACCCATCAAAACAAATGAAATCTTGCCTTTTGCAAAAACATGGATGGAGCTAGAGAGTATTATGGTAAGAGAAATAGTCAGAGAAAGACAAATACAATATGGTTTTACTCATATATGGAATTTAAGAAACAAAACAGATGACCATATGGGAAGAAAAAAAAAAGAGAGAGGGAAGCAAACCATAAGACACTCTTAAGTATAGAGAACAAACATGGTTGATGGAAGGACGTTGGGGAAGAGCTAAATGGGTGACGAGCACTGGGTGTTATATTTCAGTGATGAATCACTAAATTCTATGCCTGAAGCCAATATTACTGTATATGTTAACTAACTAGAATTTAAATAAAAATTTGAAACAAAAAATGTGAATTGTCTGTTGAGACCAGATAGTAGAAGCTTTATTTTGAGTGTTGCTTATTCTCAGGCATTAATAAGTGGGGAGGAGTTTTATGAAAAAGTTAAAAAAAAAAAAGTTAACTCAGTTTTTTATCCCAGAGGGCAGACAGTGCAGGTTTTCTTCTAGATGTTACACTCAATACTTATTTAGATGTTAAAGTGAAGAAAACAGTGATATCCAATGAATTTTCTGATTTCATGTTTGAATTTCTGTGATGATGGCATCAGATGTTCTGGTAAACTTTCTGCGGCTCACACAGTGGTCAAGAGGAAGTTTTCCCATACACTATCTTTTTTGGTGACATCCTTGACATTCATAGAAACTCACATATCTAAAACTTGCAGGTTTTTTTTGGAAAATGTCCATTTTAAATCTCAGTAATTCTAAATCAGAGGGAAGAATAGTTTAGCGAGGTTATAGAGGATTTGGGAGAATTGAGGATTTTCCAAAGGCTCTCAAAATGTGTAAGAAGGAAGCCACAAGGGTACACCATAGCTGTCCATTGTAATACAAATTTTCTCTGTGAGGTCTTCACAACCACTTCAGTCAGACATAATCAATGCCAGACTAATTTGTTTATAAAACAAATTTAATTTTAGTCTTATTTGTGTGTAGTCTTATTTAACTTAGCCTGAATATTTACATAATTTCAGCTTTATTAGTGATAGACTACATATGTCCCTTGATCGCCTTGCTGAAATTTTCAGAAGAATTCTGATTGGATTTGCAAAGCCTCTCAAGGTTAGGAAGATAAGCCAATATCTTGCCACCAGATTTTGCCTACAATACCCACAGATTTGGGAGAATTCCACTCTTCTCAGGGTCCTCAAAGTTTCCTGGGGCCTTTTTAGAAGTATCCTTTCTCAGTGCATGGCAAGAAAATCTATATGACTTTTATAGGCCAGTTTTTCTAATGGGGGATATATGGGCATTTGCTTCCTAAAGTCAACCTTAGTTCCTTAAAAGTAACTGGTCGTATATAATTCCATGAATATTATTCTCTAGTATAACATTCTACTCAGAACCTTGGTAATATACCCAGTGCATCAAGTTGTGTCCTTGGGGAGCAGGTGGGGGGGGACATCTGGGGGCTCAGTTGTTTAAGTGTCCTACTCTGTATTTTGGCTCAAGTCATAATCTCACAGTTTGTGTAACCAAGGCTCATGTCAGTCTCCGTGGTGACAGCACAGAGCCTGCTTAGGATTCTTTCTGCATCTCTGTCTCTCTCTCTTTAGAAATAAATAAACGTGTTTTTTTGTAAAAAAAAAAAATCCAGTAAAAATTGTGTCCCAGATTATTTTTAATCATAAGTGTACTCTTCAATCCCCATCCCCTATTTCTGCCATCCCCTTACTCACCTCCAATAGTTTGTTTTCTACAGTTAAAAGTCTATTTCTTGGTTTCTCTCTTTTTTTTTCCGTTGTTCATTTTTTGTTTCTTATTCCACATATGAGTGTAATCATGTGGTATTTGTCTTTCTCTGAATGACTTATTTCATTTTGCATTAGACTCTCTAGCTCTATCCACACTGTTGCAAATGGCAAGATTTCATTCTTTTTTATGGATGAATAATATTCCAGTGGGGTGTGTGTGTGTGTGTGTGTGTGTGTACACATATATACCACATTTTCTTTGTTCATACATCCATCAGTGGACATGGGCTGCTTCGATAGTTTGGCTATTGTAAATAATGCCACAACAAACATTGGCATGCATACATACCTTTGAATTAGTGTTTTTATAATTGGGGAGGTAAACCCATTAGTGAAATTACTGGATTGTAGGGTAGTTGTACTTTTAATTTTTTAAGGAAACTCCATACTGTTTTCAATAGTGGCTGCACCAGTTTATACTCCCACTGACAGTCATTTGCAAGAGGGTTCATTTTTCTCCATATCCTCACCAACACTTGTTCTTTCTTGTGTTTTATTTTAGCCATTCTGACAGGTGTGAGGTGTTGCTGCGTTTTAGTTTTGATTTGTATTTCCCTGATCAGTGATGTTGAGCGTATTTTTATATGTCTTTTGGCCATCTGAATGTCTTCTTTTGGATAAACGCCTGTTAATGTGTTCTGTCCATTCTTTAATTGGATTATTGTTGTTGTTTAAATTGAGTTGTGTCAGTTATTTATATATTTTGGATACTAACCCTTCATTGGATATGTCATTTGCAAATAACTTCTCCCATTATAAAAGTAATATTTCGTTTGTTGTTTGCTACCTTCACTCTGTAGAAACTTATTATTTTGATGAAGTACCAATAGTTTATTTTTGCCTTTATTTCCTTTGCCTAAGGGGATATATGTCGACCTCACTGGGCTGTGGACCTGGGGTGGCAAAGGAACTGAGAAAAAAAGAGGACAGTATAGTGAGGCACAGGGTGCCCCGAGCCAACAGCCCGAGGTACCAAGGTTTATTGTACATCTTCTTATATATGTTTTCAGGAAAAAAAACCAGATCAGCAATGATTAACAACAGAAGCTTAGCAAAGCATGTCAACAATGTACATCTGATTCAGCTGTCTTACGTATGTTGTGTAGGAGAGCAGTCTTGCAGATACATATGTTCCGATAAGAATCTTTATGATAGAGGCAAAGATAAAGAAGGGAGTGAATGCACTGTGCTATATACAGCTGACTTCCTTTAAGCAAAACATCCCTATTTGTGTACTAAAGAACAGACCACATTTCCCAAGAGCAATTCACTCAAGTCCTCTCAAGTTATTTTTAACTTTATGATCTCAAGTTTTCTCAGAGATCTTGGAACCTGAATGAATATGCGCCTGTGGTCATTGTGGTGTTCTGTTTCCCACAGTACCCCCTTCCCTTTCAAAGCTGCAGCTGTAGTAAGCATCTTATGATGAAAGCTCTGTGCATTCCTTCGCCTTCTAAGGGTGCAGTAGCCTTTGATGTAAGACCCTCTACAGGGTTTTCTTCACAGCCTCTAGTCAAATTTACAGGGAGCCAAACCCCTATACGTGTGCCAAGGTTCAAGTCACGACTGCCAGCATGGCTGAGAACAAGCGTTTAGGAGTTTTGCTGGATTTAGTTGTTTCCAGGACTCATTCTACACATTGTGTGAGATTCTTCAGTTGTCCCCATGTGGGAGGAGGGATTGGAGCCATCTTCTATTTTTGGGGTCTCTTCAGGGTCAGTGCCACCATCTCCTTCACCAGGGGTTGGGTCATCAGGCAGGCCTTATAGTGGCTGAGAAGTCTCCTTCATTTTGCTGATGTCTAATCCTGGGCTGGACTTTCCAAAGAGGTATCCATATTTGTTGAAGGGATCCATCTGGAAGTACACAAGCATAACCAGGGCCTCGGATAATAAGGTTCCTGAGCTGCCAGTGATTATCTTCATTTTTTAACCAGATAGGTTTTTTTTTTTCTGTGGGAATCTGTTGGAGTGAAGTGTTTATCTGCACGTGTGTATGTCTCACCCTGCAATAAATTTTAAAAAATTAAGGTAAATGGTGCTTGGGCCATAATATCTTGGGGAGAGGGTCCCCCTTTCTTTTTAGTTAGAAGTTTGACTAATTGTCTTCTAAGGGTTGCATGTGTGCATTCTACTATAGCCTGTTCTTGAGGATTGTAAAAGATACCTGTGACATGTTGGATCTCCTAATCCAGTAGAAAGTCATGTAGACATCTGGTTACATAAGCAGGCCCATTATCAGTTTTAATGCTAGTGGGCAATCTCATAACCAAAAAAAAAAAAAAAAAAAAAGACAAGTAAATGAGAAATAACATGTCCTGTTTTCTTCCCCCAAGAGAGGGGGAAAGAAAATTCAGAAAAGGTATCAATAGTAACATGAATGTAAGAGAGGCTCCCAAAAGCTGGAAAATGTGTAACATTCATTTGCCAAATACAATTTGGAATAGTATCTCGAAGGTTAACTCCTGATGCATGCTCAGTTAAACCCAGAGGTCTACAAATGGGACAATGGGAAACTGTCTGGCAAGGTACATGGGAATCTTATAGTGTACATGAAGGCGATTAGCATGTTAAATGTGAGTGTTCCTCATGTGGAGTGAGAAAAATAGATGAGGTGAGTAAATCAGCAGATTGGTTTCCGAAAGCCAAAGGTCCAGGGAGATTTGAGTGAGAACAGATGTGAGTTATATATAGGGGATGCATCAGAGACTGAATCTCAAGCTGTAAGTCTTGAAGTAGAGGGTTAATGATAGCATGGGTAGTGGAGATAAGAGCAGTCTCCAAAGGGGGTCACCAGACCTACTATATCAGAAACCACATTAAGAGGTCCTGGGATAGATTGGAGGAGGTAGAAAATAGTGACTAATTCAACTTGCTGAGCAGATGTATAAGAGGTCTGTATAGATTTTGTAAAGACGCTGGCTCTGCCAGAAGAGGAGCCATCAATGAAATAGGTAGGTGCAGAAAGAATGGGAGAATCGCAAACAACAGGGTTGATGATCCAGGGGGTTCATTTCAAAAAGTCCCATAATTTTCCTGAGGGATAATGGCATCCAATGTGTCCTGTATAATCAGCAAAGGCAAACTGTAAAGAGGGAGGAAAAAGGGAAAATGTCCTTAAAGGTAGCTGAGGCAAGTGGTAAAACAATTAAAGTTGGATCGAATCCCAGGATTTGGATAGCTCTTTTTTATCCTTGAATAACAAGTGAAGCTATAAGAGAAATATACAGGGTTACAGTGTGAGATGTCTTCATGTGAAGAGTCATCCATTCCAAGGGTCTATCTTCTTGTGCCAAAATTCCTGTAGGAGAGTGAGAGGTAGGGAAAATGAGGAGGAGTAAAGGCAGTGAAGCATCATATCTGTAAGCAAAAGAGGTTTTTAAGCATTCTTCAATGAACTGGAGTTCATTTTCTGCTTCTGGTGACAAGTGATGTGGACTGTCCAGAGCAGTATCACCTTGTAAGCATTAAATAAATTTTGTAATTGGTAAGTAGGAATGCCTAACAAAGGGTGTATCCAATTGATATCCCCAAGGAGTTTTTGAAAATCATTAAGTGTGTTAAGATTATCTTTGCGGATCTGCATACTTTGTGGCTTCACAGTGGTCCAGTCAACTATGGTACCTAAATAGGAGGCCGGGGTGGCAGTCTGAATTTTTTCCAGGGCAATAATAAGCCCAGCAGCAATGAGGTGAGATGAGGTTTCATTGTAAAGCACTTGTAATTCCTCTTCAGTTTGTGTGGCTATTAATATACCATCCATATAATGAATTATGTAAGCCTGAGGATATCACTGGTTACAGAACCTGGCCAACGAAGTATTGACACATAGTAGGAGAATTAATCATACCTTGCTGGAAGACTGTCCAATGATATCATCTCATGGGCTCTTTATTATTTGGACTGGGAATGGAGAACACAAAGTTTTCCTTATCATAAGGATGTATTGCAATAGTATAAAAACAATCCTTTAAATCAATAATTATTAGAGGCCATTGTTTTGGAATCACCATGGGCATGGGCAAGCCTGATGCCAAGGCACCTAAAGGTTCCATTATGGCGTTAACATTTCTGAGATCTGTGAAAAGGCTCCATTTTCCTGATTTTTTTCTTAATGACAAATACAGGAGAATTCCAGGGGGACTGGGAAGGCTCCATATGTCCTGCCAACAACTGTTCTTGAATTATTTGTTTTAAGACCTCAATTTTTCCGATGAAAGGGGCCATTGAGGGGTCCATAGAGGACAAGTTGTTTTCCATGTAATTTTAATGGGAGCAGGCTTATACTCCTCAATGGCCCCTAAGGGAAAGGATATCCTAGTCCTGCTCTGTGAAGTTGGCCCTGCGCAACAATTGCCTCTCTAATGCCTTGATGGTTTTTACCTAGGCTTTGTCCCTCCCTGTAACCCATTTTGGTCATGATATGTTTGGCAGAGCCACTGGGAGGGATAACCAATTCTTCTCCCCATTGTTGTAACAAGTCTCTCCCCCAGAGGTTGATGGGGTGTTTAAAATAAAAGGTTGAGGAGGGCACCAAGATGGCGGAAGAGTATGGAAGATTTTTTGGTGTCTCGCATCCATGAAATACAGCCAGACCAACATTAAACCATCCTGCACACCTAGAAAACTGATCTGAGGATTAACACAACAATCTGCACAACCTGAACCACAGAACTCAGCAGGTACATGGAGTGGAGAGGTGAACTTGGGGAGAGAGAAGCCATGGTGGACAGGGAGCTGCTTTTGTGGGCAGAGAGAGGACAGAGATGGGGTGGGGGGAGGAATATGGGAAAAGCACCACTCCCCAAAAGCAGCTGGAGAGAAAGTGGAAAATTGGAAACAGCTACAGGGACTAAACTAAAAAGGGAGAAAGGAGAAAGGAGAGGGTTAAAATTCCATTAAGACTGTAAACAAGGGGAGCGCAGAGGCTACAACTTCGCAGGTATCAAGCTGCTCTGGTGGGAAGGGCAAATCCCCAGGAGCAGAGTGGGGTCTGGGAGGTTCTTGGGCCACCTGGGGAAAAGTGGTTCCACTGTTGGAAGGACACTTGGTACAGACTGTTGAGGCCACCTGGTCCCAACAGACCCCAGAGAATGGCCACATTTTCTGGTGGTAGAACAAGGTCATTAAGGGTGAAGCTTGGTGCCAGATGTGTGTTGTGATTTTCCATAATCCCTGAAATGCTGCTGCTACACTATCTTGCGAACCTTTTCTGGGCCACGCTGGCACCCAGCCACAGTCTCTGGGCTTTGGCAGCAATATGGCAGCAGTATGGTCCTGCGAACTTACCTGGGTGCAGCTGGCATTTGGCCATTGCTTGGTGAAACCATCTGCAGAGGGTCAGAATGGGTCAAAGCTGCAGTCCCTCAGAAGCAATGGGCTGGGGAAAACAGCCACATCTGAGACAAAACTCTGGAGAGAGGTACTACCTGGGGCTTGGTCACAGACAGTGAAAAAGCAGAGAGCAGACAAAAGCTGAAGACAAAGGGCAAGTGTGCAATTGCTGATCAGGGAGAACAGAGTTCTGATACTAGAGACTGGGTAGCTGGATGATGCCATTTTTCACCACTGTCGTGCATGGTCATATGCACCTACGAGTGCCACAACACTCCACCCCAATAGGCTAGCAGTGCCATCTAGTGGAGAACAGAGCCAGTACACGAAGCCCCACCCAACTGGGCCAACCTTGCTTTTCAAGAACACAAGTCTCACCGCCTTAGTTTATGGACTATAAAGCACTTCATAGTCTGATTTCTAGGGGAAAATGAAGTAATTTCAGTCGTATTTCAATCTGTTAGCAGGTCCAACTATTCAATTTTCTTTCTTTCTTTCTTTCTTTCTTTCTTTCTTTCTTTCTTTCTTTCTTTTTTTCTCTCTTTTTCACTTATTTTCTTTTTCCTGAATACAGAAAGAGAAAAATTCATTTTTATATTCAATTTTTATTAAAATATTTTTCTTTAATTTTTATCTACTATGTTCTTTACTTTTGTGTATTTTTTTTCAAATTCCATTTTACTTCCATCATTTCATTTTAGTCTACTTCAGTATATTAATTTTTTTCAAATTCTTAAACAATTTCCTTTTTTTCCCCTTTTTTTCTTTAATCTATCAAACCACGTTCAACACCCAGACCAAAATCCACCTAGGATATAGCATCATTTATTCGATTTGTGTGTATGTGTTTAAGTTTTTAATTTTAATATTTTTTTAATTTTAATTTTTTCTAACTCATTACTCTTCTCCCTTCAAAATGACAAAATGAAGGAATTCACCCCAAAAGAAAGAGCAGGAAGTAACAACAGCCAGGGACTTAACCAACACAGATAGAAGGAAGATGTCTGACACAGAATTAAGAATCACAATATAAGAATACTAGCTGGAGCTGAAAATCAATTAGAATCCCTTTCTGCAGAGATAAAAGAAGTAGGAACTAGTCAGGATGAAATTTTAAAAATGCTATAACTGAGCTGCAATCATGGATGGATGCTGCAGCGGCATGGATGGATGAGGCAGAACAGAGAATCAGTGATATAGAGGACAAACTTCTGGAGAATGATGAAGCAGAAAAAAAAGGAGATTAAGGCAAAAGAGCACAATTTAAGAATTAGAGAAATCAGTGACTCATTAAACAGGAACAACCTCAGAATCATAGGGATCCCAGAAGAGGAAGAGAGAGAGATAGGGATAGAAGGGTTATGTGAGCAAATCATAGTGGAAAACTTTCCTAACCTGGGGAAAGACACAGGCATCAAAATCCAGGAAGCACAGAGGACTCCCAGTAGATTCAGCAAAAACCAACCATCAACAAGGCAAATTCACAAAATACTCAGCCAAGGAGAGAATCATGAAAGCAGCAAGGGAAAAAAAAAGTCCTTAACCTACAAGGGAAGACACATCACATTTGCAACAGACCTATCCACAGAAACTTGGCAGACCAGAAAGGAGTGGCAGGATATATTAAATGTGCTCAATCAGAAAAATATGCAGCCAAGAATTCTTTATACAGCAAGGCTGTCATTCAAAATAGAAGGAGAGATAAAATGTTTCCCAGACAAACAAACACTAAAGGAGTTTGTGACCACTAAACCAGCCCTGCAAGAAATTTTAAGGAAGACTCTGAGGGGAGAAAAGATTAAAATAAATAAATAAATAAATAAATAAATAAATGAATGCCAAAAGCAACAAAGATTAGAAAGGACCAGAGAACACCACCAAAAACACCAACACTACAAGCAACATAATGGCACTAAATTCATATCTTTCAGTACTCACTCTAAACGTCAATGGACTCAATCCTCCAATCAAAAGACACAGCATAACAGAATGGATAAGAAAACAAGATCCATCTATATACTGCTTACAAGAGACCCACTTTAGACCTAAAGACACCTTCAGATTGAACGTAAGGGGATGGAGAAGCATCTATCATGCTAATCATCAACAAAAGAAAGCTGGAGTAGCCATACTTATATCAGACAATCTAGACTTTAAAATAAAGACTGTATCAAGAGATGCAGAAGGGCATTATATCATAATCAAGGGGTCTATCCACAGAGAAGACCTAACAATTTTAAACATTTATGTGCCAAACGTGGAAATGCCCAAATATATAAATCAATTAATCACAAACATAAAGAAACTCATCAATAGTAATACCATAATAGTAGGATAATTCAACACCTCACTGACAGCAATGGACAGATCATCTAATAAAAAAATCAACAAGGAAACTATGGCTTTGACCACACTGGACCAGATGGACTTAACAGATATATTCAGAACATTTCATCCTAAAGCAGTAGAATATGCATTCTTCTCCAGTGCACATGGAATGTTCTCCAGAATAGAACACATACTGGGACACAAATTAGCCTTCAACAAGTACAAAAACATTGATATCATACTGTGCATATTTTCAGACCACACTGTTATGAAACTCGAAATCAACTGCAAGAAGAAATTTGGAAAGATAACAATTACTTGGAAACTGAAGAACATCCTACTAAAGAATTAATGGGCTAACCAAGAAGTTAAAGAGGAAATTAAAAAGTGGATGGAAGCCAATGAAAATGGTAACACCACAACCCAAAACCTCTGGGGTGCAGCAAAGGTGGTGATAAGAGGAAAGTATATAGCAATCCAGGCCTTCCTAAAGAATGAAGAAAGATCTCAAATACACAACCTAACCTTATACCTTAAAGAGCTGGAAAAAGAACAGCAAATGAAACCCAAAAACCAGCAGAAGGCATGAAAGAATAAAAATTAGAGCAGAAATTAATGCTATCGAAACCAAAAAACACAGTAGAACAGATCAAAGAAACCAGAAGCTGGTTCTTTGAAAGAATTAACAAAATTGATAAACTGCTAGCCAGGTTGATCAAAAAGCAAAAGAAAAGTACCCAAATAAATAAAATCAAGAATGAAAGAGGAGAGATCACAACCAACACAGCAGAAATAAAAACAATAATAAGAGAATATTATGAGCAATTATATGTCAATAAAATGGGCAATCTGGAAGAAATGGACAAATTCCTAGAAACATTTACACTACCAAAACTGAAACAGGAAGAAATAGAAAATTTGAACAGACCCATAGCCAGTAAGGAAATGGAATTAGTAATCAAACATCTCCCAAAAAAACAAAAGTCCAGGGCCAGATGGCTTTCCAGGGGAATTCTACCAAATATTTAAGGAAGAGTTAACACCTATTCTCTTGAAGCTGTACCAAAAATAGAAATGGAAGGAAAACTTCCAAACTCTTTCTATGAAGCCAGTGTTACCTTGATTCCAAAACCAGACAGAGACCCCACTAGAAAGAACTATAGACCAATTTCCCTGATGAACATGGATGCAAAAATCCTCAGCAAGATATTAGCCAACCGGCTCCAACAATACTTAAAAAAAAATTATTCACCACGACCAAGTGGGATTTATACCTGGGATGCAGGGCTGGTTCAATATCCACAAAACAATTAATGTGATTCATCACATCAATAAAAGAAAGGACAAGAACCATATGATCCTATCAATAGATGCAGAGAAAGCATTTGACAAAACACAGCATCCTTTCCTGATAAAAACCATCAAGAAAGTAGGGACAGAAGGAGCATACCTTGAGATATAAAAGCCATATATGAATGACCCATCACTAATATCATCCTCAATGGGAAAAAACAGAGCTTTCCCCCTAAGGTCAGGAACAAGACAGGGATGTCCACTCTTGCCACTAGCCACTGTTATTCAACATAGTATTGGAAGTCTTAGCCTCTGCAATCAGACAACACAAAGAAATAAAAAACATCCAAATTGGCCAGGAGGAGGTCAAACATTCACTCTTTGCAGATGACATGATACTCTATGTGGAAACCCAAAAGATTCCACCAAAAAGCTACTAGAACTCATTCACAAATTCAGCAAAGTTGCAGAATATAAAATCAATGCACAGAAATTGGTTGCATTCCTATACACCAACAATGAAGCAACAGAAAGAGAAATCAAGGAATAGATCCCATTTACAATTGCACCAAAACCCATAAAATACCTAGAAATAAATTTACCAAAGAATTTAAAAAAAATTATACACTGAAAACTATAGAAAGCTTATGAAATAAGTTGAAGAAGACACAAAAAAATGGGAAAAGATTCCATGATCCTGGATAGGAAGAACAAATATTGTCAAAACGTCAATACTACCCAAACCAATCTACACATTCAATGGGATCCTTATCAAAGTAACACCAGCATTCTTCACAGAGCTAGAACAAATAATCCTAAAATTTGTATGGAACCAGAAAAGACCCTGAATAACCAAAGCAATCCCAAAAAAGAAAACCAAAGCCGGAGACATCACAATCCCAGACTTCCAGCTATACTACAAAGCTGTAATCATCAAGACAGTATGGTACTGGCACAAGAACAGACACTCGGAACAATGGAACAGAATAGAGAACCCAGAAATGGACCCACAAATGTATGCCCAACTAATCTTTGACAAAGCAGGAAAGAATATCCAATGGAATTAAGACAGTCTCTTCAGCAAATGGTGCTGGGGAAACTGGACAGAGACATGCAGAAGAATTAACTTGGACCACTTTATTAAGCCATACACAAAAATAAACTCAAAATGGATGAAAAACCTAAATGTAAGACAGGAAGCTATCAAAATCCTCGAGGAGAAAGCAGGCAAAAACATCTTTGATCTTGACCATGGCAACTTAGTCAACATGTCCCCAGGGGCAAGGGAAACAAAAACAAAAATGAGCTACTTTGACCTTATCAAAATAAAAAGCTTCTACACAGTGAAGGAAACAATCAGCCAAACTAAAAGACAACCGACAGAATGGGAGAAGATATGTGCAAATGACATATCAGATAAAGGGTTAGTATCCAAAATCTGTAAAGAACTTATCAAACTCCACACCCAAAAAACAAAGAATCCAGTGAAGAAATGGGCAAAAGTCACAAATAGACATTTCTCCAAAGAAGACATCCAGATGGCCAACCGACTCATGAAAAAAATGCTCAACATCACTCATCATCAGGGAAATACAAATCAAAACCACAATGAGATAACACCTGACACCTGTCAGAATGGCTAACATGAACAACACAGGCAACAACAAATGTTGGCTAGGATGCAGAGAAAGAGGATCTCTTTTGCATTGTTGGTGGGAATGCAAGCTGGTGCAGCCACTCTAGAAAACAGTATGGAGGTTCTTCAAAAAACTAAAAATACCCAGCAATTGCACTACTAGGTATTTATCCAAGGGATACAGATATGCTGTTTCGAAGGGACACATGCACCCCAATGTTTATAGCAGCACTATCCACAATAGCCAAAGTATGGAAAGAGCCCAAATGTCCATTGAGGGATGAATGGATAAAGAAGATGTGGTATGTATATACAATGGGGTATTACTCATTAATCAAAAACAATGAATTTTTTCCATTTGCAACTATGTGGATGGAACTGGAGGGTATTATGCTAAGTGAAATTAGTCAGTCAGAGAAAGACAAAGTCATATGACCTCACTCATATGAAAACTTTAAGAGACAAAACAGGTGAGCATAAGGGAAGGGAAACAAAAGTAATATAAAAACAGGTTGGGGGACAAAACATAAGAGACTCATAAATATGGAGAACAAACAGAGGGTTAGTGGAGCAGGTGTGGGAGGGGGGATGGGCTAAATGGGTAAGGGGCACTAAGAAATCTACTCCTGAAATCATTGTTGAACTATATGCTAATTTGGATGTAAATTTAAAAAAATAAATAATAAAATAAAATAAAATAAAATAAAATAAAATAAAATAAAAATAAATTGTTGAATAACACCTTCCAATTTAAGGAGAAGACTACTTTGACGGATCTCTTCTGTTGTTACAAAGCCTATTCCTTTTACAGAACTAGTGGTAGCCTGTGTAGGCTAGGATGGAGGCCAGTATCAAGAGGAGATTACCAAAATATCAGCTCCAGAGTCTACTAACCTAGAGAATGATTTGCCTTGAATTTTAAGAGTCATGGAGAGGTGGTCAATCTCAGTTAATAATGAGGCCCATTTCACCATGAGGGGTCAAGTCTCCCAAACCCACCTTTCCTGATTTCTTGTGAAGCTCCAACTGGAATAGAAGGGAACAAAAACTGGGCAATTCTATCACCGCTCTTAAAGGTCCAAGGCACACGGGTTTGAACAACAACCATTATTTCTCCTTCATAATCGGAATAAATTATTCCTGTTAACATTTGAATTCCCTCAAGATTTAAGCTTGATCTACCCAAGATGAGTACTACCGTCCCTTGCGGGAGTGGATCATAGTTACTGGTAGGGATTTTTTGTGGCCCAAGGCCAGGATGTAAATTTACAGTAAGTGGAGTGGTCAAATCTACAGCGGCACTTCCCCAAGTGGTGTGGACTGAGTGATAACATGGAGGGTTTGTGCGGGCTGCAGGAAGCTGATCCCCCCTTGTTGTTCAGGGTGGGGAGTGGGGAGTGGCGTATCCCATTTCCCGACTGAGGGGACAGTGGGTTACCTTGTTTATCAAATTTAGATTTATATTCTTTAGCTCAGTGTTTGCCCTTGCCACAACAAGGACAGAGGCTAGGGGCAGAAGCAGTAGGAGTAATCATTTTCTGTGGTGGAACCTTGTGGCATTCCTTTCTTACATGACCTAATTTCCCACAGTTATAGCATTTACTTTCTTTCTGCTTTTGCAAAGCCATCAGTTGTAATGAAGTAATTGGAGCTTGATGGGTAAGCATGCCAATGTTCCTACAAAGCCAGAGATAATCAAGTAAATTTAGGGATTCGCTATGTGGTCTGATAGCAGCTTGACAATCTTCATTAGCATTTTCAAAGGCAAGATGTTTCCGTAAATTCTCTCTAGCAGTCTTACTGCCAACCTGTCGTTCAATAGCCTGCTTAAGCCTAGAAATAAAGTCAGTGTAAGGCTCTGTGAGTCCCTGTATAATTTTTATATAGCTTTGTCCTACTTCTCCTGAAGGGGTTAATTTTTCCCAAGCCGCTAGAGATTTTAGAAATTTGAGCAGTAGCGCCTGGTGGTGTATTCACCAACTGTTCTCATACACCTGAGAAAATACCAGTTCCCATGAGTATTTCAAAAGAAATATGTTGCATAGGGGGATTGGCTCTATTAGCTGGAGATTTCAAGTATGCTGCATCTGTCAGCCACATTTTCCATTGTAAAAGATCTTGGGGTTTAAGACATGCTCATGGCACCACATACCAATCATAAGGTATCCATTCTCCTGAAGCCACCCATGCCTTCAGAATTTCTATCGTATAGGGAAGCAGTAGGTCCGTACAAATGGCATGACTTTTTTAACTATCTTAAAGTATTTAAGTCTAAGCCTTCATTGTCTGGCCCAGCGGCTTGAGTTGTTTATAGGGAAAACCATAAACAAGTCACTCCCTCCTTGACACCAGAGTTCCCTCTCCAGGGAAGAAATAGGGAGTCATGAATGCCTAGGTGAAGATAGCTCCGATATTCAGGGAGGGGGATAATCCTCCTCTGACCCATTTTTTGGTGGCGGAGCCATGGATAAAGGTCAGGATTGAGCCGCCACAAAAATTCTTTTACTTTCGGTTTTAAACTTTTGTCAGGTTTCATCATCTAACTCGTAAGTATAGAGACAGGCAGCCGTTTCTTTACCAATCTCAGCAGCAGAGGTTTATCCCCAGTCTCCATAGCATTAATAACAACTTTTATTAGAGCCCGTATAGGCCAGAAGTCAAGGGAGATAGTCTCCGCTTGACGCATGGCTTTCATAACATTCTTAACCCAAATCCACGTGACTTTATGCAAAGAATCCTCTTCGGAGAACCAAGGATTGTATTTTATCAGTTCCTAAACATTTTTCAATGCTATGCTTAGTGACTTTTGCTCCATATTCTTTTAGAAAATTATATATTAGAGCAGCAAAACTGGAAAATTTTGGTTGTGATTGCACCATTACCCTGTAAACAAGTTTCCTACTTAACTGCCTTCTGTAGAGTTCCAAACGCTTGCCTATCACTCCTCAGAGGGGGCTTCAGGTCCCTGTTCGGCACCACTTTTCCACCTCAATGGGCTGGGAACCCGGGGCGGAGAAGGAACTGAGAAAAAGAGAGGACAGAATAGCGAGGCACAGGGGACCCCAAGCCAATAGCCTGAGGTACCGAGGTTTATTGTACATCTTCTTATATACGTTTTCAGGAAAACACAGATCAGCAATGATTAATAACAGAAACTTAGCAAAGCATGTCCACAAAGTACATCTGATTCAGCTATCTTACGTATGTTGTGTAGGAGAGCAGTCTTGCAGACACATATGTTCTTTTTTTTTTTTAACGTTTATTTTTTAATTTTTGAGACAGAGAGAGACAGAGCATGAATGGGGAAGGGGCAGAGAGAGAGGGAGACACAGAATCGGAAGCAGGCTCCAGGCTCTGAGCCATCAGCTCAGAGCCCGACGCGGGGCTTGAACTCACGGACTGCGAGATCGTGACCTGAGCTGAAGTCGGACGCTCAACCGACTGAGACACCCAGGCGCCCCGAAACACATATGTTCTGATAAGAATCATGATTATAGAGGCAAAGACAAAGAAGGGAGTGAATGCACTGTGCTTTATACACCTGACTTCCTTTAAGCAAAACATCCCTATCTGTGTACTAAAGAACAGACCACATTTCCCAAGTTCACTCAAATCCTTTCAGGTTATTTTTAACCTTATGATCTCGAGTTTTCTCAGGGATCTTGGAGCCTGAATGAACATGCGCCTGTGGTCATTGTGCTGTTCTGTTTCCCACAGATATATCTAAAAAAAAAAAAAATGTAGCTACAGCTGATGCCAGAAACATTACTGTCTGTGCTCTCTTTAAGAATTTTTATTTTTTCAAAGCTCACATTTTTGTCTTTATTCCATTTTGAGTTTATTTTTGTGTATGGTGAAAGCAATTGGTCTAGTTTTATTCTTTTGCTTATGACTATTCAGTTTCCCAACACCAATTGTTGAAGAGATTGTCTTTTTCCCTTTTTATATTATTCTCTCACAGCTTCTTATCTAACTTATTAAGATAACTAAATCATTATAAATACAAGAATACTTGAGAGTTTATTGTGTTCTTTTCTTTTTTCTTTTTTTTAATTTGGGAGTGATCATGTAGAGATAATAGTAACTGTTCTATCTCAGGTCACTGAAGTGTACTTCACAAATTGCTGTAAATTACACCTAGCTTAAAAAATACACTCTCCTTTAATTCTGGGGAAAAAAGATTAAAAACAACGTTTCAAAGAAAAATGAATAAGAAATTATAATTCTCTTCAGTTCTTCAGCCACGTGGATTTATTTCTTCTTTTGTTTGATATTGAGTAAACAGTTTCATGAATCTATAAATTTATTGCTTCTAGAAATATTTTCAATATTGGAATAGCTTTATTTTACCAATATACTATTACAAAATGCTCCTACAATCAAATATTAGAAAATTATAGGCAAAATATATTTACTTCGTTAAGAAGGACATACTAAAAGTTCTTCAAATGATGCCATTATGGAGCATTCATGCCTGATTGTAAACACATTTAGAGAAGAATCAGTGTCAAATAATAACTATCTGTGAATTACAAATGACTTTAAATGGCCATAGTTAAAGTCTTATGAGAAGTCATTTGGTAAAGGAAGTAGATATTCTTGTAGCATATATAATTTTAAAATAACTAGATAATGAAGATAATTATAAATTACTGTGAACTTCTTATAATTCCCATATACCTATACTAGCAAAATATATCTACACACATATAACCTATGATGGCTTATCATCACTTAGTATTTGACAATGTTTCCCATGTAATTTAAAATTCCAGACAAATCTAATTAGTTTATCATCACCTTTCACAAGTTGAGAAACCTACTTTTTGAGATTTCCCAGGGAGTCTCTGGACAATCCCAGTGTTAGATTGAATGCAAAAGGACTCTTACAACTTGATTTTGTCAAGTTATCAAAAAATTAAATGGGTTGAACACTTAACAAATAGGGTCATTGTAGTACAGTACTTACTATTTTACCCAGTTAAAAAACAAAATTACAGATACAGATAGGAATTTACACACTTGTAAAAAATCTAGTTATTTTCTATTGACAATACTCTGTATTTTGAAGTAAACAAAGACCTGATAAAAGCAACATGAAGCACGCAAATTATTAATTGTTTTTAAGATTTATTTTGTTTTAGAGAGAAAAAAAAAAAGAGAGCACATGAGTGAGGGAAGGGCAGAGAAGGAGAGAGAAAATTCAAAACAGGCTCTGTGCCATCAGCATGGAGCCCAACACATGGCTCAATCACAAACCTGGGATTGGGTTTGTAACAAATCTTTTAATAGTTATTCCATAATTTTCTGGAGGCATTTTTGTTTGTTTGTTTTTGATTTGGGAGTTTGTTTGTTTGTTGAGAGAGAGAATGTGAGCAGGCAAGAGGGGCAGAGGGAAAGAGAATCCCAAGCAGGGTCCATTCTCAGCATGGCTTGATCCATGACCCTAGGATCATGACCTGAGCTAAAATCAATATTTGGACACTCAATTGACTGAGCCACCCAGGTGTCCTTATACCTTTTTAGTAGTACAATACATCATGTTTTTTTTTTTAATTTTATTTATCTATTTTGAGATAGAGAGAGAGAGAGAGAGTGAGGGGAAGAGAGAAGATCCCAAGCAGTCTCCACACTGACAGCACAGGTCCCTCCATGGGGCTTGATCTCATGAACTGTGAGATCATGACCTGAGCCAAAATCAAGAGTCAGATGCTTAACCAACTGAGCCACCCAGGCACTCCAATGCCTCATGTTTAAAGAAAGACTCAAATACATTTAACTTCGCTATACCATATAAGAACAATATGCTAAAAGTGATAAAATATACTCAGCAATGATATTAAAATACTTTATCTTATTTGGAAATGATATTGATATTTGATTAATATCCCTTATCTATCATAACTTAGTATAGACTTTAAAGCTTAAAGTTGATAAAATTTTTTATGGGACTGTTTTCAAGTATACATATTTATAAAGCATAATCAATGTTGAAATTTGTATTTATAAAATTTCATCCCACTTGCACATATTTAATTCACTTATTCTTAAACAATTATGTTCAAATTGATTATGATAATTCAAATATAATCATAATCTTAAGTTATTTTCTTGTTGACATATTAAGCTATAATAAAAATTTACAGTAGCAAAGGACTTAAATACATTGTATGATTCTTACCATTTTTCTTCTCTTTTTTTTGTAATTTACTATTGTGCTTGACATGTGTTAAGCAGCTCATTTTAGAGTGTACATTTTGTCCATATGTTGTATTTTTAGTTTCATAATCTTAAACATCTAGTAGAGATAACAAATTTGAGTTTTAAAACTAGTCAGAAAAAAATTGCGTGCATTATACTTAATGCTGGCAATTCTGATGTCATGCCTATTTTTACTTCCCAACAGTTTAAAAATTAGCTTTATTTACAACAAAGATTTCCTTATGTAAAGGAAACTTTGTCATCTGCAGGTAGATAATGTAACATATACATAACATACAAGTATACAATACATACAGACATAGAAAATAGACATATACATATTATAGCTTCCATGGTAAAATTTTAGCTTTGATTCAGTAAAACATAGTAATACAGTCTCACTAGTATATCTCCACTTTTTATTTTTATCTGAATTGTATTTTTGTCCAATGGAACAAGTTAGGGCTACCTGTTTACTAGTATTTGTAAGAGACTGTTAACCTTTTCTTCTGCCCTAACATGTAATCTGGTCGAGGCTGGGATGCTTGTTTTTGGGATCATATAGTCCCTTGAAAACCATCAATAAAGGGTAAGAGGGATAATGTTCAATTGACTATAAAGAACTGAGGGGCTACACTGGGAAGTGAAAAATCTGCAGGATGGGCAGATGGATAGAGTAGGTAAGGCTTAGAAAGGGATATATCAAAAGATTCAAGGGAACCGAAAGGAAATACCAAGGAAGTAAGAGGAAGAAGGATCAGCAAAAGTGGTGGGGAAAAAAAGAGGCTTTCGAATAGCCTTTTTGAGAATATCTTATGTTTCCCAAAGAGGCCACTGATGTTCCCAATTATCTTTCATAAAATCATGCCAACAAAAAAGAAGCAAACAGAAGTGCTGAAGCACATATTCAGCAGGGGTTTGAAAAGGAGATTTCAGTCCACTGATATGCTACCTAGTTTATAGAATCTTTATACTTGTGAACAGAGAATTATGGGACTCTTGGCTTCTGCTTGCTTAGGATTCCAACTCAGCTTTTTACAAAGAACTCTTGCACTCTAACCCAGACTCTCTTTTACTGGGACTCTAACCTATCCTCTAGAGTATATTCAAATCTATATCTTCCCCTAACAGATTCAACAGACATTTTTCTGTACCTGTGGTTTAGGAGATGGGCCCACCAATGGATCCCTAATAGTAAGAAAAGAGTAGAGACAAAGCCTTTGAAGGTGCACACTTAGGGTCCTGGGTGAAGGATTCAAATAGTGAAGCTGATCTGAGTTGCAGCATTGTAACTGCAAACAAACAGAGTATAAGAAGCCAAAAGAGATTTTATTCAGGACTATTGCAGTAAGGGAAAGTATGTCTCAGCATAGAAACAGTTCTGAATAGTACTGTAGAAACAGTGTAGTACAGTGTAGTAACAGTACTGAACTGTAGTTCAGTTCTGAATACATCAGGAACAAGCAAGGTGGTCTGACAGAGTTTAGTGGATCTATCAATATCTATCTATCTATCTATCTATCTATCTATCTATATCATGACCAAGGGGAAGTTGGACAACTGCTCCAAAAATGGAGGTAAGGAAGATTATGTGTGGAATATACAATGTCCTTTAAGGTGTATTTTAGTATTACTATGTGTCATGATAAAGGTCAATGGGAAAATATAACTACCAAATCCAAGTAAGACTAGCAATGCCCCAGACTCTTCAGTAATGAATGTTTGGGTTACCTCACCAGGTGAAGAAGAAATATGAAAATGTTGCTTGCTTAGACAAATGGAATACAGAATGAGTAGTAGCAGATGGTGGTAACAGATATCATCTACCTCTTGTTATGAATATGTTTGTGTGTATATACACATATATTAAACAAATGTCTTTGTTTTGTATCATCTCTTATTCTTTTATCATATGACACAAGATATCCTGAATTTATATAATTGTATTTAAACGTTGTTAATTTTACATCATACTACTTTAATGGTATCTAATATTATCTAAGTATTTAAGAGTATCTAGGGGCGCCTGGGTGGCTCAGTCTGTTAGGTGTCCGACTTCAGCCCAGGTCACGATCTCGCGGTCCGTGAGTTCGAGTCCCAGGTTGGGCTCTGGGCTGATGGCTCAGAGCCTGGAGCCTGCTTCCGATTCTGTGTC